>NC_031977.2:18682069-19003007 GCF_001858045.2 Oreochromis niloticus
TATCCCTGGGTTAAGTAAGTGATTTAGTCGAACTTTTTTATGACAAATTCTACTCTTTCAAAAAACTTATAGTGGGATATAAAATTTAATCACCATGTTGGAGTTATTAAATTCATGCTTCTGAAAACCTTTATTGATTTTAGCTTCTTTGAAATGATTAATAATTCATGAGATGAAAACTGAAATTTTATCCTCAAAATCGGGGATGTCTAACTTAAGGCCTGGGGGCCAGAATCAACCTGGTAACGACTCCAAACTGGCTCATTGGATGGCTTTGTAACATGCAAAGCAGGACAAAGATTTTGGGCTTTTAACTGTATTCACTACACCAAAGTAATTAACTTACAGATTTCTGTAACATTTAGGTCTTACAATTTATGGATGAAAAGTCTTGCCAGTTTCATTTCTGTAGACTGACAGAAAGGGGAGATCAAATTGGAGTGTAGTAAATGTAGCAAATTCAATGTAAAAGGAGTTTGACATCCATGCTTTTAATAGCCACTGAGAACAGTTAAAAAAGTCACTGTCGTCTCAAAATATTAGACCTCCCCCTCCTCAAAATAGATAAAAATACACACAGTAACCCTCCCCTTTATTGACTCTGCATCTTAATTCGAATGCAGTCCCTGAGATGATGTGTGACGTGTTTATAAGCAGTGTAATCAGCATAAGCATGTGTTCGCCTGTTGCAGCAGCCATTTAAAGTAACATTTCAATTTGAGAATGGGCTTTGTGTGTTCATGAGTGTGCTTTAAGCCTTTTACTTGTCAGATTGGCTGTGTTCATGCTGCTCCGCCTTCCCCCTGACGCCTATCTGGGGATGACAGAGGTGGGGGGGGCTCAATACAGCATCTTTGTCCTTGAGGGAGGTTGCTCCCTAGTGGGAGGCGATACATTCACAACAGATGAAATGAAGCATGAGCTCAATTTTTTAAGTCACCATCATGATTTAAGAAGACGTTGGTTTATCATGCCCCCGCAATGATGACAAGAAGTCTCTGTTCACTGTTGCCATAGAAACAGGGATTGGGTCTCTGTACTGGTGATACCCCTCCGTTGGTTGGGAAATCTGGCAGCTGAGCGCTCTTTTAAAGTGGAACATGGTCCCTAAACATCTATTCAGCCTCAGTTGACTCCTCAGCAGTTCTGCGGCATTCCTTTTTAAAGGGGAAATGCGTAATAACCTTACTGAATACGGAAACGAGACAAAGAGAAGTGAAATGAATAGAACTATGTGACGTTGTAATTTGTGCTTATATTTTCAGATTGATCACTGAATTTCTGATTTTGCAGTAAATTTAGATACAAAGATACAATTTTACCAGTGTGTAAAATGTGTAGTGTCTGTAATCATGTTTCAGCATCTCACATGATAAAATGGGGATTATCCTAAATACACAGTACCTTTCTGTTGTTAGGAGACGACAGTGAAGTTGCTTTGTGCAGAGCCTGTAAATTAATACAGTACAAATAGCATTTTTAGACCACTAGTAATTTTCTTTGTATTCATTATACTGCAGTACAAATTGAAATTTATCGTATGAGGCTTTTAATATCTGGTGCCATCATGAGAGCTAGTGCAGTTTTCAAAGTAAAATTAGCAAGATGCTTTTATTGGAGACAGAAAGAGAGGCAGAAGGTTTGTTTCTCATCTCAGAATAGGAGGTAATGTACAGTAAAGAAAATTATTTCTTCAAGTTATTGCTGCTAAAGGTTGCTCTACAAGCTGTTGAACCATGGGAAGGAGTTAGTTTTACACAGGATTGCATGGAGTCCCATAAAAACTTTGTTCACATGACTGTATCAGTTTAACAAACAAGAATGTATTATGCTTAAGAAAATAAGACCCAGTTTTAAAAGTTGGTAAAAAAAAAAGAAGTTTTAAAACAACGCTGGTCATTGTCCTATAGCACAGGCTGGAGGCTTTTTGGGGATAAAAAATTCACTGTTCAAAAAAATCTATACAGAGAAAGGAACAAGAAAGAGAAAAAGGAAGAGAATATACAGCAGAGATATTACTGTACATTAAAACCAAGTCAAAATATTCTTCTGCAGAATTTCCAAGAACAGTCCATCCCTCGCTTTTTTCAACCTTCTACCTTTTTGATCTTTTTTTTTTATTGTAACTGTTAATACTGCAGTGATGAATATGATGATATATTAAGAACATTGCGCAACCCTGCTTTTCACTGCTGGCTCGCGATGGCCTCGCAGCATCACAGAAAGCATAAACCTGTTACTGACATAAGGCCAAAGCATTGGAGAATAAGCAGTTTATGCTTCCACGTCTGATAGAGATAAGCAGATCAGCTGTTTTTACGGATTTGATGTAGTAGTGGAGCAAGGCCAATGAAATGACTTGTAGTGGATTGGCGGGGATTGTGCTGGGGAGAAGGTGGCGTCAGACTTTGTCGCACATGTCTGTGCCCTCTCTCTGACCAGGGACACGGAGATGCGATGCTGTGCAACGTGTGATTTGGTGGAAATAAACTCTGTGCCAGCTTGCACAGATTTGCCATTATGACTTTGCCCTCTGTGGCCTCAAAGACAGGGTTACAGCCTTCAAAACATGTGGCTGGCAGACTGTGTTACACAACCCAAGGTAGGGGGATGCATCCACGGGGCTGTCACATCAAGCAAGCAGTGCTGCTTCGGTGAAGGCAGCTTCTGCCTGGAGTGAGACTCTTTGGTCTGATCCTATGGAAGTGTGCACCTCATAGAGGAGAGGAAGGGACATATCCACCAACCCCCCCCTCTGTGTTATGGCTCTCCTGGCCCCCTCTTCTCATTGCCCCTCTCCCTGATAACTGAAGTCTCAGCAGAGGGGGACAGCAGGGGTGAGTTATTTCCATGCAAATTCACCCTGCTACCCCCTGAAAACACGGGGAAGACAGCTGAGAGGCATGAGCGAGAAGCGGCCAAAGCACACTTCGAGCTCTTTGTTATGCTACCGTACTCTGTTTAATTGTGGGTTGGCATAGTAATGAATACCCCTCATAATGGCAGCAGCTGGGGGTGATGCTGGAGAAAGAGGAGTTGTGGGGAAAGGAGAGATGGGGACACATGGAGGGGCACATCTAGAGGTTATGTAATACTAAGGGCCAGCCGGGCAGCCTTCAGCCTGTGTTTACTCGTGTGTGTTGGTGCAGTTTACTCATAGTTTAGCCATTTTTTAATGTATGAATATGCATGTCCATTTTTTTTCTCTATTGAAGTCTCTTTTTTCTCTATTTTTTCTCTACAGGTCCTTCGTACCCATGTGATGGTGCGTGTCGGAGGGGGCTGGGACACATTAGAGCACTATTTGGACAAGCATGACCCGTGCCGTTGTGCTGCTTTCGGTGAGGTCATTTCCTATTCTCCACTAGCCCCTTACAAAACAGATTTATTATCATGGCTCGGCTTACATAAATCACGATACATTAGAGATCATGATTCACATCTGAATCTGTCACCCATCAACAGTCAGTCTGTGTCATACCGAACCCCGAGGCTCTGACTTTTTAATAACTCTTCTGCTACATGATCCAACAACACATCTGTACAGCAAGTTTGAACTTTTTTGCTACTTTGATTAGGACATGTTCATGCCTAAAACTCTGAGAGAGTATACATCCTGATCTAAAGTAAGAGGCCATGCTGAAGATAATAGAGTTATAAGCTGTTCTAAGTGTTTTACATGACAAATCATTGTCTGATTGGCTAGTTCGACTAGTGAGTCCATCTTTGTGGGCAGCAGCTGCTGTAATTTATCTGCTAATAAAGAGCTAGATGCCACAGTTATTAGCTGTAGTGTATTTCTTGACCACTTGATATCTTTTATCCTTGTACAGGCTGTCTGCCAATGTTGGTTAGAAGTCTTTCCAAACCACTTGTTGACAATCTGTCTCCACAGCCCACCGCTACCATCAGGCTAAAGCTAGTGGCCAAGGTCAGGGAGCCCAGAGCAAGTCCTCGAGCGCCCACTCCTCCCGCTCCACCAGCCCGGGTCCACACTGGCGAAATGATGGCATCGCTCCCTATAAACCTTCTGACAGGCGGTCCCTGGAGCCCCACTCTGCTCAGTGTGCCTCGTCATCTTCCTCTGCACGAGCAGGCCGATCTCAGAACTCTTTAGAGCTCGACTCTGGCGCAGCACGTAGTCTTCTCCCAAAGCCGCCAAGAGATCGCTCAGAGCCCCGCCACTTTAATCCTCTCAGGTGAGTGTGTGTGTGTGTGTCTACCCAAGTGTGCAGGCAAGTGTGTGGGTAAGTGTAATACAATGATAAGAAATGAATCTGTTATGGGTAGCCTGGGAGAGATACTCATTTTTGTGACCTGTGATTTTGTGTCTGTTGACAGGCACACACACACACACACACATGCACACACAAAGAGTGGCATACACACAACAAATACACCAGAAAGCCCCAGATTAGAGCAGAGCAGATTTCTCTAATCTCAGGTGACATTGCCCTGATAAATCCATAACACACAGCCACCCTACAGCACCTCCTTGTGGCTGCAAGGTAGAGATTATAATGTTTAATCAGCTCTCTTAAGGACTTGTCATTTCCCTTTCATTTTACTAATTAGATTTCTAATCATCTATCGTGGGTTAGAGTCTGAGGAAACTGTTGCTTTAGCCTTTTTTTACACATAAAGGCAAACAGATGGTCTGTAAAGTCAGTGTCAAATAACCACAAATCTGGCTTTCATGCTTCTGAAGTGCCCTATCAGAGAAAGGGTGGTAATACTGATCTTTATCCATGGCATTTATTATATGGATATAGAGACAATAGATAAAATAAAGTCTTCTAAGTCTAAAGTCCATGAAAAATGTTCCACATACCTTTGAATATGTCAGAGTGTGTGGGTGCCTTTGTTTAACATAATTAGGAGCTGAATGGTGGTTTACTTTGGCTCTAAGCCAATATCCAGCTCATTTCTGTTATGAGCGATAGCTCAGACCAGACGTCAAGGCAGCAGCTCATTTCAATTAACTCTGTGTGCATGGGGCGTCCACTTTCAAAGATAAAGACTAATCTGACAACTATCCCTAGACAACTGGTCAGCTAAGTGGAGAAGTAGGTCAACAGGTGGGCTCCATGCAGATAAATTAGTAAGCCTGAATAAACACAAATATAGTTTCTGAAGGATAACCACAGAAGTCGAGCACGACGCCCCTATAGTCTCTCTAAATCAGTAATTAAAATTCATAACAAAGGAACGCAGCGGGCTGTTGTGCTGAAATGGTCTTATAGGCTTTTTAAGTTGTAAGTAATAAATAATGTGTCTGCTTTCTTCTCATGCTGCTTATATTTTTTAAGTAAAAATTCAAGTTACGCTCAGTAAAACACGCAAATACACTTTATCAATATTATTTAAGAAACAGACTGAGTGCTGTATAGAAAATGATGAATGCCGGAAATCTTCCATCAAACAAATATCACAGCCTTTGCTAGGTCTTTAATAAACCAGCAGTATGCACTCTGTTGATCAATACTCATGGGATCTGTTTAAGTTTCTCCTTCCCGTAATGTGAACTTTGAGCTGATTAAACAGTTAAACCCGATGGTCCTGCTGGTGCGTGACAGTGGAGTGTGTTCTGGTCAGGAAAGCGCAGTGGTGTGTGTTGGGCTAGAAAAACTATGAGACCTCTAATCCTGCCCCCACTTGTTCTCATCTTTGCTGTAATCCCTCTGGCTGTCACTGCCCACTGTTCCAAGAAACACATGAGCCTGAGGTCGGACACGCTGTCTGTGTGCACCAGTGTCAGGTTGGAAATAGTCAGAAATCCCTGCATATTACACATTATAGGTCACATGCTGGTGCGAAGGAATATGGTGACACCGAAAATCTGTGGGTGTCTTGGGGGCTGTATACTACCACAGGTGTGTACTCTGTACCACCTGTGGATAAACCTGTGGATATGAACACAAACTCAATAAGAAAATATTACTTTTATAGATGTGTTAGGTATTATAAATATAAATTAATCTGTTTCTTCCTTATGTTCCAGGAATAAGGAGACGATTACACCACTAACAAGACGTCTGTCTGGTGACAGTGACTCCTCTACGGCCTCCTCTAAGGGAGGAGGAGGAGGAGGCGGAGGGCGCCAGTCTCTTGGGGGTGCTTCACGGCGCTCTGGTGAAGAAGTAGTGCTGCTTGTCAATCGTAAAGAGGGGAAACATATGATCGAGAGGCCTGTAGCCGGAAATCAGAGCCCATCCCTGCGTCCCTCACTCCCTCGTGCACGCAGCCAGTCACGGGAACGCTCTGCACTCACGCCGATACTCAAACCCAACCCACCTCAAGATTCCTCTGAAGGAGTGCGGATGCCTCGAACAGAAAGGGGCCGCTCTCTTGGAAACGAGGGCCCAAGGAGGCTTCTCGGTCCACGATCCCACAGCCAGAGTAAGTTAACCAGCCGTACTCGGTCCAGTGATGCCAGCCCAGGACCCGCTCTCTCCTACAGAGATCCTCAGCCTCCACCTTCAGAGAGACGAGAAGACCTTCGAGCCAAACAACTGCCCCCATCCTCTCCGAGAATGGCTGCTGGGTTTTCCAAAAGGCAATCGTCCTCATGCTCTAACTCACCTGTTAAAGGGGTCCAGAGTAACAATAGCAGTAGTCCCAGCAAGAAGACCATAACTACTCCCAGACCTCCTGCCCCTCGCTCACCCTCCGTAGGAAAAGGCAGATTGTTGCCACCTGTGACATCAGGGGGGCGGCGTTCACCACACTCATCTCCTCGCAACTCTCATCATCATGCCGCCCGCTCCTCTCGGACCTCACAGGGCTCCCGCTCTGCTGGGAGAGGCCACTATAAGAACGCATCCGGTCTGGAATGCCAGGAACCTGAGGAGGAAGGGCTGGGCTTTGGCTTCCCGTTGCTGCCAGCGCTAGACCCCCAGAGGGAGCATGATCTTTATCGCAGCTTTGAGGCTGAGTATCTTGCCAATACACAGCAGGCTAGAGCAGTGTCTAATAAAGCTCCTGGTGGAATCACCTTGCAGCGAGCTGGGACGCATCCGGCGGCAGTACTCACTGATCCTAATGTCACTGACTCTGCCTATTCCTCTTCCAACTCATCCACCTCCTCCTTGAATGTGGGGGCCAAGATGGGAAATCTTCCTGACCTCAGGGAATCCAAGAGAACTAATCCTCGTCACTTCCCACTGGAGGACCCCTTAAATTTACTTTCTGGACACAATTTTGGGGGACCACACAACTTTGGTCAAAGAGAGCCTGAACACTGGGGGGAGTGTGGAGGGGGTCACAAGAAGCTCCCAGCTATCTCCAGCTCCATGGAAGAGAGAGAAATCCCTTCTTCCTTGCCTGGGCTTCAAGACACAGAGTCAGATAGTTTGATGAATGACATTTCCCCGCAACCTGCTTTTCAATGTGGGAATATGAATGGAGAACATGGATGTTCTCCTCCTGAAGGGGGGATGATAGATCAACAGGATCCTCTTGGTTGGACCACACAGCCTGAAGGAGATGTTCCACTGGAAAATCACCAGCCCGACTTACCTTATGACATGGAAAATGGTGACGGGAGTGTTGACCTCCCAGGCCCTGAGGATTGTCCATCATCTCTGCCCCTTCCCCTCTCTGAGGACTGCTCCTTCCAGGATTCCTCAAGTGAAAACTCTTCCATGTGCTTCAGCTTGAGCGAATCCCGCTCAGAGTCCCCTCCACCAAATTTGCCCTTGACTAACGGGGACGCTGATGGAGAAATGCTGGAGACTAAGAAAGGGCCAAAGAGAGCAAACAGGCTTGACCCAATCCCTAAGCACAAACTGGGGGGCCGGTTCAGGCCTCGCACTGACAACAGGCCCGAAAACGGCCCCTCGCGCATACCCACCCCCGTCAGCTACAGAGACCTGCAGGCGAACAACACTCTGTCCCCCTGCCACACCCCACCGCTGTCTCCTCAGAGCTCCCATCCTACCAGTCGCCAAGCCACATGCAAGGGCCTGCACCAGGCCTTCGCTGATATGATCCATCCTCATCCTCGTTCCTCAGCCATGGGCAACAAAGACTGCGCCTACCCTACACAGTCAGGCAGCGTGGACACTGAAGCTTGGATGTAGCACAAAACGAAACTGTGGGTAGTACACGGGAGGGGGTTGTTGTCATGAACTTTAACTACTGTGTTTAAAAAAGAGAAAACAAAAAACCCAACAAGATAAAAACGGGCTACAGACAGTTTTTACTGCATGTCAAACGCTCCTTTTTTTCTCCATTTAGGTTCTCCCCTGAATAACTGCAGGGCTTCACATTGCTTTTTTTGCACTCAAGCCAAATTATTTATTACCAAAGGAATGGTCTTTATGTTACTGTAATTTTTAATTTTAATGTGTGCATGGGGATGCTTTTGCCAATCTTTTATTTTTTTTATAAGTCACTAGTGAAATTCTCACAGTTGATACACAGAAATAGAAAGAGAGAGCATATGTGCTGCCATGTGCCTCACTAAGGGGGCATGGTAAAGTGCCAGGGCTTTAAAGCTGCAAGTCTAGAAACGATGTAAACACTAGTCCTTGAGTCATGCAGACTGGCTCCCTCTTGTGGTTTGCCATAGCACTTCTGCTTGCCTTATAGTGAAAATACTGGCATGATGACTGTGATGTTTTCAGTCTGTCCACATTAGTGGTATTCATATATGACTCACTATACTCACATTACAGTAATCAGTAACATAGACTAAGGTACACCCATCTCTGGCTCTATGAACATTATGCACACTACCAGTTTCTGTACAGTTGTTTCATGTTATTATTTAACAGTGTCAGCTTTTCATAATAATAAGCTGTTCTAGACAAGATAGATGCTTTTTGTTTGAATGCTTAATGTCTTACCGGTTTTTAAGATTTTGTTTAATGCAGTAAAATTTTAAAAAGTTTAATTTAAATGCATTGAGTGTACAACAAAAATATGAGGAGCATGGGGGAAGGTTATATTACTTTATATAGTTGTCGCTGACATTTTAAATATTGAGTTCCTCCTCTGACCAAACTGTACTCTGGAATTAAATGCTAAGGAGAATGAATGTGTAAATACATGCTGAGAGTGGGTATTTTGTAAAGACAAGGCTTGGAATATACAGTCTAATGTACATATTCACTGTATTCAGTTCTTAGCTATGCAATACTGGTGTTGAAAATGCCTTGAAAATTCCCTTTGCCTTAAACAATTTTTCACAGGTTACATTTTTTTTTTAAATGTTTTTAGCTAAACATCACTAAAATCTGTTAGGTAACACTACATTGCCATCTTTAACTGTTTATAATAATTAGAAAGTTTGGGTGTGAATGTGAAGGAGAAAAAAAAAAGCATTACCAGCCAGTTTCATTTATAAGTTATACCCGAGGTGGATGTGCAAATAATGAAAACCATATATATGATGTATTTCCTCTGAATTCCCTCGGTTGTTTATCGCCTATTTAACAGATGGATTTCAATAATGTGGCGCAATTTATGGTGACATCTAGTGGCAAAAAAAGAGAGAAATGTTTTATTCAGTGGTAGAAAATGTTGTTTTGATATGATACTGAAATGTCCTGGTGCTGATTAGAGCCAATAATGGTCTGGTATGACATGGTAAGGTTTGATAGATGAAGACTGACTGGCTTTAACTCGAGTGTCTGCATGTGTGCAGGGGTGCATGAATAATGGATGCTGTAACTGGATACTGAGCCTACTTTGTGAAGCTCTCACACAATTGTCATCAATATGACAAGCCAGACTCCAGCTACAGAGCCTACATTACTAGCTTTTTGGTATTTAGCATGTGTTGAAGGGTGTAAAGTTGGAAAGCGGTATACTGTTTAGTGGGCTCCAGAAACCATAGAATCTCAAGAGCTTCTGGATTTGAGCGAAGGAAAAACTGATATTAATATTTAATGATTGTTTCCCACACAATGTGGAGGCAAGGAAAAGAAAATGTTGATAAAATTGTTTTTGCTGGACACCAACAGAGCATGGCCTGGGAAAGGAGAGTGTGTATATCTTTGTGTACATACTGTATGGGAATATGTACAGATTTGAAGTAAAGAGGGAAGTAGTGCTGGTCTAATTTATTTATTTATGAAATCATCTTTCATGGGCTCAAGTGACATCTGTTTCCCAAGTTCGAGACGACAGACAGAATCAGTGGAAATGTTGTCAGTTAAAAATGAGAGTGATTTGAAGGCAAAGTGAACTTATTTATGTGTCCCATCTCTTAAAGATACAGTAATTTTATCATGCGCTGACTCCTCACTGCTACAAATGATTCATGATGTATCAGTATTGTTAAAGCGACATTGATTGCAATATGTAGCCAGTGGGCAGTTTAGCGTGTATAAACACATTATAACATGTACTCTTAATTCTTTTCATTTTACATTTGTTTTGGCTTGTTCGAACACGTATTTGGTGTTTTAAATGTACAGGCTAACTGAGCCATGACTTCTACAATCTTAAAACGATTGATTGTCCTAATCCGCTCTTTCTGCCTACACGGGATTTTATGAAACGCTCATTCCTCCGTATCCCCAATCAGCGAAATCCGAATGTTTGTGATCAGATGCCATTTTCACTAAAACTTTGGTTAAATGTACAGATTGCTTGACATTGTGGAATTTTTGTGTATGAAATAGCAATACTGCAATGTTTCACTTTTTTTTTCTGAATTTGAAAATGCTGTCAAGTTGTTCTTGTAATAAATCTTTTGCTCTGAAGCTTACGATGATGCTCTGGTCATTTTTTCATGTGTAGCTTTTGGCACAGCAGTGACTGGATTTTCTGTGCTACAGCGCATGTTAGAGAAAAGCAAAGAAGTGCTTCTGTTATTCTTCATGCACAGTGTTACTCACTATATTTTTGTACATAATAAATAATTTGTTGCATAAGTAAGACACGACTAAATATGGCAATGCGTCCTGCAGATTTTGCTTTGTGAAGTTCAAAATGGAGTTAAAATGCTGCAGTTGTTTCTCCTCACAATGTGCTTGGAAGGTTCAATTTTTATTACTATTTATTTGGATAAAATAATTCAGCTAATCCCTACATAGTCTTATATAATTATAGATTCAAAAATATTGTAAACTTGTGACGTTTTTGTATTAAACTTTTGTTATAGCAAACCTTCCAGTGTTTAGTCAGTCTGGAAATTAGAGCCCTAGGAGCTAGAGCCCATCCCAGCTGTCATAGGGCAAGAGGCACAGATAACCATTCACACCAAGAATTTAAAATCACCAGTTAACTTGACAAGTCTTTAGACTATAGTACCCAGGGAGAGAATGCAGACCATTCAGAGATGACTGGACAGCAGGACCTTTTTGCTGTCATGCAACAGTGGACCAAAGTGCTATCTTTTTGTAGAAATTAGTATTTGGTAATCCTCATTTAACGCCTCATTTATGCACATAAACACTTGCTATTTCAATACAGTATAAACGGATACACAAAACACTGGCATAATATTATCAGTTGAAGGGTTTAGGCCATAGATTTTATTTATTGTATTTAGGTAGTGTTTTATCAGCTTCCTAATAAACTCAAAACTGGGTCTCACTTTATTTACACATCCTTTGCTCTTACGATAACTGTCTGAATTATTTATTTAGTGAAAGTGAATATTTAGTTACCTACTCTGTATGTAGATTTAAGTAGCCGGATTGGAGCTGAAAAGAAAAGCGCACAGCGTTGACAGAGTTCCTGAATTTCTTTGTCTCATTATGACCAGCCCTGTATGAATGAGAGCTGACGTTGCCTGCCTGTTGTTATTTTGTTAAAAGACGGAAGTAAATCAAGTAGGAGGGGACGAAGGCCATCACAGTAACTGCTACGCTTGTCACGGTAAGATATTTGTGCTTGCTGAATTCACTGTATGGCGAGTTTAATTTTAACGCCAGAAGGTACGCTAATTCGTTGAGTAAGGTCTTAATTACACCGACAGATTAAGAGCTTAACTATCCCGGCAAAGGCTTCCTTAAGTCCCTACTTAGAAGGTCATGTCTCAGCTTTGCTAGCCAGAGAAGTGGTCAGGCGCTAGCTGACACTGACAGGCACACTGCACCAGGCTGCTATCCTTTAGCATTAGCTTCATTCATCTACTCTAACTGCTGCAAACATGCAGGAGTGGGCAAATCAGTTATGCGTGAGTAGTGGATTGAAATGCACTGTTAAATGCGCAACTATCGGCTGCAATTTAGCTCATTTTGGGTTAACTACTCAACTAAGTGTGCCTCCTTTCGTACACACTCGAGCCAGCTATGCTAATGCTGCTCTAGCCTAATGCTAGCCAGCTAGAGAACATTTTCTCAACTTTGTGTTTTAGCTAGCGGTATAAGTTAACGACAGCTTTTGTTAAATACTTATGTTGTAAGATCAGAAGCTACGTAAGAGTACACGAGAGTTTCGGTGTGAATTTAGCTCGGTAGCAGTGTGCTTTATCGTACAAACGGATCGTAATCGGCTAACGTATTGCTAACTACGTCGACAGTTGGGTTCGGTTTTGGTTAACTTGTGGCTAGTTAGCGACTTGTCGGATGTCGACTGGTACCTGAAACCCGGTGCTCTAGTTAATGTGTATTTCAGTACCATTAATAACAAGTTAGCATGTCAGTCTAACAGAATTCATTCATAAATGTAGACGTATTTTAAAGAGACTAAAGGGTTATTTTGCGGAATATTGTGAAGGAAATTTCTCTCTGTCTTTCTGTGTTCTACCATTTGACTGAACTGAATGTAAGTTCGATTAATGAAATCTTTATGGGTTTGTTTATTCACTGCAGAAGTATTTTTACATATTTGTAACACAGTAATAATAGATATTCAGTGCATAGTCAAGGAAATACTAACTTTTTTCTATATCAGAAAGACTTTAAAGAGACAAATTCCACATAATGTTGGTATGAACAAGCCATATATATGTTAAACATATACACTGCTGTCCAGTGAAGCTACTAGGTGTAGGTGGTTGAGTTTAAATACCTGACGCCAACCTAAACATTGGCCAGTGCTTAAGAAAGGTGAAGAGGATGGTGCAGGCAGGGTGGAATGGGTGTAGTTGAGATGTCAGGGCTGATTAGTGACAGAAGTACTACAGGAAGAGTGTATGGTGGGACTGACAAACAGGCAGGAGGCCAAGCTAAAGGTGGCAGAATTAAACGTGGCTTTTCATTTAGATTGACCAGGATGGATAAGATTAGTAAAGAGTACATCAGAGGGACAGCTCAGGTCGAGCAGCTTGGAGTCAAAAGTTAGAAGGCTGAGGTGATGTGGATGCATTGGGAAAAGGATGTTGAATATGAAGCTTCCAGGCAGGATGAACAGACGGAGACTATAGACAAGGTTTATGGATGGAGTGTGTGACAGGAGGATACTAGGGATTGGGTGAGATGGAGGCAGATGATCTGTTGTGGAGACCTCCTAAAAACGACCAGCTGTCCATGAGCCAAAAATGTCAAAATTTCATGTAAAAACACAGGTTTTATTTTTCCAATAGTATTTTAATATTTTACAGTTTTCTCTGAAATCTGTCAAGCAGGCATCTTTGTACCTTAAACTTAAAAAAAATAAAAATAAAATGAAATGGTGCCTTGAGGGCAACGGGATGAGGAAGTATAGCTAATGATACCCAAAAGAAAACATTGAATGTTGGCTGACAAGAGTTATTGTTGGCCCCATACGTGCTGACCAAGATTATTATTATAATTTTTTTTTAAAGAGGAGATATTAGTGTCTGATTTCTTAACAGAATCCATTGTTTTGATTTCCGATAGATCCCTACCATTTGTTCAGGAGAAGACAGGAATTCCTTTTATTTCCCTGTGCTTGCATTTCTAGTATTTCCTGTTGTTCTCGTGATGCTCCAAGTTTCCAGTCAGGAAAAGATTTCGCTATCATCTTTCTCATCCTGTCATTCGTTTGCAGGAGAATCGACAATTTGGATCCAAGATGACGGACTCCAAGTACTTCACCACTACTAAGAAAGGTTTGAAACTTTGTTCTTTAGAAGATTTAACATGGTAAACTCCTTAGTGTGAGATTATAATTATTGTTGTTGGTACCTACACATTATATTTATGCGAGTGCTTTGGGATTTATTGTCATTGTGAGCTGGGCTGTGCCAAATTATTATTTTTACCAAAGGGGACCTAACCTTTTCCCAGGTTGTTAAAGTAATTAATAGATGTTTTTTTTTTTCTCTCTGATAAAACTAAAGTTTTGTAGATTCCCAGTAAAATGATTTGGCATGTATTTACTAACTTCAACTCTATGAAGCCAAGCACATTTACTTGTTTCAAGAGCATGCATATTCTGGTAGAACTAGCAATGTTACCGAACTATAAGTTAGATGTAAGTAAGGAAAAAACAAACAAAACAAAAAAAATGTACCTAAAGATGTCATCTGACAGCTTTGTATCAAAGTTGTTCCCAAGAACAAGAGCTTTGGCTTTTGTATATCAGATAAGACGTAGTGAGAATTAGCTCTCAGTGAGATAACTGCTAGGCCTCCTTGTATTTCAGCAGCTCCCCTCACACAATGTTGCCCTGGGAAAGCCTAGAAGCCCTCTTTGTTCTCACACACAGGGCTTAAGAAATATAAACAGATGCTTGTAAATGATAGTGTACCAGACTCCTTGGTTTTTAAGGATTACCTGAGACATAAGAACAAGTTTCCTTCAAAATGTTCCCCCCTGTGGATCTGCCTAATGCTGTGTTGTGCAGTGTGGAGCTCACATGCAAAAGAGACTTTGAGTATTAATTTGCCTGGGAAATACTTAAGTCTGCAGATTCAAATTTAAGCTTATAATTTGCAGTTTGCTTGCAGTGTGTAGTTTGTACCCTAATTAGGCAGCTGAGTTAGACTGCAATAAAAACTAAATTAAACGTGATTCTCAAAGATTCTCAAATTAAAAAAATAAAAATATTCTGTGTACAATTCAACACAAATGGGCAAACACACTCCTTTTGTGGTTATATTTGACACACACTGTATACACTCTGCTTTAATAACACTGTGTTCTTTACTGGCTTTGTGTTTACACAAAGTCCTGCGTTTCCTCATCTCTGCACATGTCTGAAATAAGCTCAATGCAGCACAGATGTGCAGGATGAAAAAGACATGTTTGATATCTTTGTGCACCCATTGTACAGATAGTGCAGATAATGACATTATTGTAACTGCAATGTGGCTGTTGAGTTTAATATAGTAATGTTATTACAGTGCAATGCTAATTGTAGGGCAACTGTATGAATTTGTTTCACTAAACTGCTGAAAGGTTTACAGCAGCAACATAAGTGCTTCTGTAAACATTTGCTGATTACATTTTAGACTAATTATAGTTTTAGATAATTCAAGGAAATGATTGTTAAGGAAATAGCAACCTCCCAGAAGTATTTAGATGAAAACTACAGGTCTAGGTGTTTATTCTATTACCCACTCCATTGTACTGTTGTGGGAGAAAAAGCTCTTGCACCGCGTTCATTATGCTTACAGCTGACAGCCAGTCCCACTTCCCCACTCATTCTATATTTTATGAAGCTTTCTGACAGAGAATTGTAAAATGTCAGCCAGTGTGTCCACTGTCTAGTTTGCACATTTTAATGTTGGCAGAGCACTTTCATCCTATTTGTATACCAGTTGGATTACACAATAAGATGTTTCTAATTAAGATGTTTCTAAAAGATGCCCCTCCCCCCACTGGGCTCCCAGGCCTATCAATCGCACTTTAACTGGTTCACAAAAAGAACAATTTAATTATTGCTAAATACTGCAGTTCATTTAATAATAGTTTATATTTTCTATTATACATCTACACATGTCAGTAGATATGTAAAATAAATGTAGTGGAATAAAATGGAAGTGCTTTTCAGCCATTTTGCTTCACAGGTCACTGACCTAAACAGTACTGGTGTTGACCAATCAACTCGGCCAGCATTTTTTTTTCTAGCCATGGACATTTATACCTTTTCATGTTTTTAATCCTATCTCTGTTTCTTGTGTATAGGGGAGATCTTTGAGCTCAAAGCAGAGCTCAATAGTGATAAGAAAGAGAAGAAGAAGGAGGCTGTAAAGAAGGTCATTGCATCCATGACAGTGGGCAAGGATGTCAGGTAAGTTAGAGGGGAAAATATCAGTGAAAATCATGTCTACAAATGTAGAGTAGAACTGCATACATGAGCTCTCACTGTGAGTCATTAGTCGTATAACAGCTCGTCTCTCCTTCAGTGCTCTGTTCCCAGATGTTGTGAACTGCATGCAGACAGATAACCTGGAACTGAAGAAGCTGGTCTACCTCTACTTGATGAACTACGCAAAAAGCCAGCCAGACATGGCGATCATGGCTGTTAACACCTTTGTGAAGGTAAAGCTCAGTTTGTCATAAATATATAGAAGCTGTAAGAAATGATCAGATGTTTAGGTGATCTTTGACTCCTTCCACGTTTTTTTTTTTTTTATTATTATTATTTTTTAATTTTTTTATTTGTTTATTTATTATTTTTTTTTCTGTGCCAGAAATATCCTTGACCATTTTACATGGTCAAGGATTTTGATACAAACAAGAGTTAAATAAAAATTAAAAATTGCTTGTAAAATGCAGGGTTCTGTAGAAATTACTAAAAATTTGCAACAAAACTTCTGACCTCATTAAATCACCCACCTAGGACTGTGAAGACCCCAACCCTCTGATCCGGGCTCTTGCTGTTCGTACCATGGGCTGCATCCGTGTGGACAAGATCACAGAGTACCTCTGCGAGCCTTTGAGAAAATGTCTGAAGGATGAAGACCCATACGTGAGGAAGACGGCTGCTGTTTGTGTAGCAAAGCTTCATGATATCAATGCCCAGTTGGTGGAGGATCAAGGCTTCCTGGACACCCTTAAAGATCTCATCTCTGACTCCAACCCTATGGTACGACTTTTTAACAAAGCCTTTTTAGCTGGCTGTTGAGCCAGCCCTGTTTCTTACATGTGACAGAGCTGCCTACAAGCCATAGCTCTAGCGTTCACTGATAAGTCCATTGTTGGCGTGCAGATGTTGAACCTGATGTCAGTGATCTCTTTTGTAAGTGGGCATGGTTTTCTTGCTGTTAGCATTTATCTGTGGCTGTCGTCTTCATTTGTAGGTTGTAGCAAATGCAGTAGCAGCGCTGTCTGAGATTGCTGAGTCTCATCCCAATAGTAATCTAATGGACCTGAACCCTCAGACCATAAACAAGTTGCTGACAGCTCTTAATGAGTGCACAGAGTGGGGACAGATATTCATCCTTGACTGTCTGGCCAATTACACACCTCGTGATGACCGGGAGTCCCAAAGGTAAGGAGACGGCTTAGTCCTTGTGCTTGTCATTAAGCCTGTTCTATTCACTCTGGACTAGTTTTAATTTTCTGCTCTTCCTTTTCCAACATTAATAACACCTGCTAGCATCTGTGAGCGTGTGACCCCACGGCTCTCGCATGCCAACTCTGCAGTGGTGTTGTCAGCGGTTAAAGTTTTAATGAAGTTCATGGAGATGCTGCCCAAAGACTTGGACTATTATGGCACTTTACTGAAGAAGCTCGCCCCTCCACTGGTTACTCTCCTCTCTGCTGAGCCTGAGTTGCAGTATGTGGCGCTGAGAAATATCAATCTCATTGTCCAGAGACGGTAAGCCTGAGGAGAGGGTCTCTTTGCCACGTCTTTAATAAACTGTCATATTTCAGTTAGACTCCTTTTTTTTTTTTACTTTGTAAACAAGCAATATTTAATGTGTCATTTCAGCCCGGAGATCCTGAAGCACGAAATGAAGGTTTTCTTTGTCAAGTACAATGACCCCATCTATGTCAAACTGGAGAAGCTGGACATTATGATTCGCCTAGCATCTCAAGCCAATATTGCTCAGGTAAGAAACCCACATCTATAATGCAACATTATCTTAGGATGCTCCCAAGAATAAATCTATTTAACAGAATCCAGTGAGTGACACACATCTGTCCTGCTGTAGGTGCTGGCAGAGTTGAAGGAGTATGCCACTGAGGTGGATGTGGACTTTGTGCGTAAAGCGGTCAGAGCCATTGGCCGCTGTGCCATCAAAGTTGAGGTAAGCGAAGGTGATGTCATCAGACGCTTCATTGGTTAAATATTTGTGTTAGCTACATAGTGAATGCCTAGGTTTGTGTGTTCACTTCGCTGGTAGTTGAAGATCACAGTGCTGTAAATAGTTAAACTACTTGCCACCAACCAGTAAGACGGAGTTTCAAACACAAGGTGGTGCTGTCATCATGGCATTGTTATGTGTTAGTTCCTCAGACAAATTGAACTACAGCTTATTAATATTTCCATTTTGGGGAAGTGTGAGTATCCAGCACAGGATTTAATAGAACTTGTTGCTGTTGACATTTAAAATCTGGTTTCATTGTGAAGTGAAATTAATCTTCAGTAAAACCAATGAAATCATTTTCTGCATACTACACAGATGTTATCTACCACTGTGCATCAGGAAATATTCATGACTGTTTAAAAAAAGAAACCCAAAACAAATGAAAAATACCCCTGAATGTTGATGAACCGCTCTGCTGCTCCATGCTGTGCTAGTATGGCTCTGTGGAAGTCCTGCTTTAACCACCTGCAGGTTGCAATTTCTCCATAGACCCCACACTCTGTAGTCTCCTGCTCTCCTCTTCCCTCTATTCTAACCCTTTCTACTCCACTGCTGATTCCACGGCTGTCAACTTGGTTCTGTTAGCACCTCGCACAGAGAGCAAACATCAAATCCTGTGTCAAACTGACTCAACCTTCATGTCAAGGATCATCACTGGTGATGAGAGCTGGGAAGCTGGCTGTGACCCAGAGACCAAAGAGCAGTTTTCAGTAGAAGAGCCCCACACTGTCACAGCCTGAAGGCAGCGCATCAAGTCCAGAGTAGCATGCCAGCATATTAACATTCACAGGGTTGTACACCATGAATTGGTCTCCTGGGATCCAACTGTCAATGCAAAGTTCTGCTAAAATGACCTGAGGTGTCTGAGGGACAACTTTCAGCAGACACGAGCTGAGCTGTGGTACATAGCATTGCTCATGCTATTGTGCACCCACCAACACAGTGACCACCCACTAACCCAAACCCCAAATAAAAACTTCTTTTAAAAAATGTACTGTTTAGACACAGTGGATGAGATCCAGCATGCTAAATGATTAGAATGGGACTTTCGGGGAGTAATACAAAAGTAGCAGGACTGTAGAAAGTGATGTGTCAAGGCTCAAGGAGATGTCCCTCAAGAGAATCTTATCCACATTTAAATCAAGTACAATTTTTTTTTTTTTTTTTTTTTTTTTTTTTTTACAAGAACACTTACTGAACTACTTAATCTCCATGGCAGTCATCTTTTCTTTCTCTCTCTCTGTTTGTTAGCAATCAGCCGAGCGCTGTGTCAGCACACTGCTAGACCTCATCCAGACTAAGGTCAACTATGTGGTGCAAGAGGCCATTGTGGTCATCAAGGACATCTTCCGCAAGTACCCTAACAAGTAGGTTTCTTCTTGGACATGTTTGTTTTCACATTTTGCTAACTCTTTAATTAGTTAGATTCAGTTTAAAGAGTGCAGAGCGCTTGAGTATGTGGTTTACTTAAAACTCTTTGTGTTTGTATGAATAATCATCACATTTATCAAATGTATGACAAAGACTTATAACCCTTATTTACATATGCTGTTATCCACATGTAGACACCTCATCATTCATTTCCTCTTCATCTTTAAATAAGCAGTGAAAACCTTTTACTCATAAAGACAAAGTGTTTCCCCCTAAAAAAAAAAACTGCTTGTAGTCGACAGTACTTGATCGTACCTGGCTCAAAGGGTAGGTTGGTTTGTCTGGAGTGTGACTTTAGCTGTGGATCCAGGGGAGTGCCTACACAGCTGCAAAGCTGTGAGCCTCTAAGGGAGCAGTTTTGCATTGTTTCCAGATCAGCATGCCTTGTGCGTTGAGCGACACGAGTCACTGCCCAGTCAAACCTTTGGATTTTCTGTTAATTAGGCATTTCTGCTGTAGCATTATTATTATTTTTTTTTTTTTTAATGAAAGCAATATGTAAATGGACTGAATTATTACCAAGCATTTTATGCGGATCAGAAATTCACCAACCACTGCAGAAAACATCATAGTTTGGCATGTTGCCTGCGAAAGATCCGAAAACCAAACCAGGGCTAAAAGGAGAGTGAATAATAAATTTACATTTGTCAGGGTGCCAGAAAACACGACTCCAAAGCAGTGTTAATGTTGTTCGATGTCTGTTGGATATGAAAGTAGGCAGTTATTTGCTACCACGTATTACAAGCCAGACGTGGTTGTTTGATCAGATTTTATTATAGTTATTTCGGTCCATCTCGGCGACAAACGGATGAATGCTGTTTTAAGAAAATAACTGCAATTTGCATTATGTCAGTCTTGTGTTTAAGTGTCTCTGCATCTGATGCACTGATGCTTTGTGTCACTGTTTGCAGGTACGAGAGTGTGATTGCCACTCTGTGTGAAAATCTGGACTCTCTGGATGAGCCGGAGGCGCGTGCCGCCATGATCTGGATTGTAGGAGAGTACGCCGAGCGCATCGACAATGCTGATGAGCTGCTGGAGAGCTTTTTGGAGGGTTTCCATGATGAAAGCACTCAGGTGTATTTAGGAGGGTGTGGGGAGGTTGTTATTTGAAAAAGTCAATATTTAATGGAAGCTGCAGTAATAATTTGCCATCAGTGCTGGGAGTAACAAATACGCCCTTTCAAGCAGGAAATCATTAAAACCACTGGTTAGCTGTAGCAAAGGAGTGAAAGGATGAGATAGCATTCACCAATTCGAAAGTATCAGAGACCTTTTTTTTTCTTTTTCTTTTAGTGAGCTTGAACAATGATTAAAATAAGAAAAAGAAACGGTGGAATAAAATTTCTTGTGACTAACCGTGACTAATGAGAAAGCTTTACAATATTTCAGTGTGTCACTTCTTATATGTGGCTCAGGGGCGTATTTGTTGAAAAGCCAGCCTTTACTCTGCAGATCTTTCTGCCACGGCTCGCTGTCGGATTACACAGCTTTGCTTGGTTAGACTCTCCCTAAGTAATTGATTGATTCCCATATTATTGCCTTGGAAATATATTCAGTTTTTATTATTGACTGATGAAGGAAGAAGGACATGTTAAGCGCACTTAGTCATTGTGTATTCTCTGAACACTACGCAGACCTAACACAAGGGACTGTATTGTCTGAGCTAACCAATCAGATGTTAAACAATTTTTTTGTGCTGTGGCAGAAATTTTGGGGCTGCAGTGCATGTGTAAAATTGTCTTAAACTATTTACTGCTAGAAAGGGGTGTCATTTATCTAAAACCTATTAAAACCTCACTTACTGTGCTGTATGTCTTAAACTGTCACACAGTGTTAAGGTACATCTGATCATTTATTCACTGGCTTTTAAAAGCAGTGCATGAGCGTTTGTAACACATTTGGTGTTCTCACTGGCCTCTAGGTGCAGTTGCAGCTCCTGACTGCAATCGTCAAATTGTTCCTGAAAAAGCCAACGGAGACCCAAGAGCTGGTGCAGCAGGTGCTAAGCCTAGCCACACAGGTGAGAGGGGGGGCAAATAAGCTGTCTACCTCATACATGCTATTTTTCCTTCTGATAATCTGTCAGCGCATATTTGACAGTGCATCCTTTATTGTCTGCTTTTCGAACCTTGTTCCTTATTTCTTTATTCTTTTAATTGTGTCATTTAAAAGTTATTAAAAGGGGCTTCCTATTTCTGTTCCAAAATCCAGACCTTTATAATCCTCCTACAGATTTACATTTATTCTTTTTTTTGTTTTGTTTTTTTTTTTTGTTTCCCAGTACTTGTGTATACTATAGGCAAACATGCAAAAAAGAAAATGGTAATTTTACCCCTAAGCCCAATTTTTATGCACACAAACATTTTTTTTTTTTTCTTGTAAAAGGTTGGCAGAAAGCAGCAATGTAGAGACAATGTGCCTCACAACTTCAAAGAATGAATATATCGGCTATTCACTGAAGTAACTTTTAAGCTTACTTGATTTTGTTGAAACCCTGGGAACTTTGTGCTTTTCTTTGCCGAGAAAAAAGTACAGTGTCAGATTGCCTCATACATTATCCAAATCTTACCACTACCCTAAGGCGAACTCAGTTTTTGATATCTTTGTATCACTTCTGGGCCAAGACAGAGTCGAACATTAAGTATTTATTAAACATACAACATAAAGAGATTCCTTATGACTCATCCCTTTTTCACAGGACTCTGATAACCCAGACCTAAGAGACCGAGGCTACATCTACTGGCGTCTGCTCTCGACAGACCCTGTGGCTGCCAAAGAGGTGGTTCTGGCTGAGAAGCCGCTGATCTCTGAGGAGACAGATCTGATTGAGCCTACACTGCTGGAGGAACTTATCTGCCACATTGGTACTCTGGCCTCTGTCTACCACAAGCCACCCAGTGCCTTTGTTGAGGGCAGCCGCGGAGTTCAGCACAAGAGACTCCCTGGCAGTACTGAATCGTGAGTCATACACTTTAATTATTTTGACACTGCAGGCAGAGGGGTTAGTTTACTTGAGTGGAACTGCCCTCTTAACTATGGTGTTTTGTTTTCAAGCAAATCTGCTGAGTACAACTTGCAAATAGTGCCAAGCTGTGGAGCTGTTCTTTGTTCCTTCGTTTGGATGCTGTTTCATTACATCCATTTACCATTATTCATATGAACGCAATTGAGTTTTGTCAGCAGTTTAATGACAAATTAGGAGCTTCATAATAACCAAAGTTGTCATAATGCATATGGCTTAAAGATCATTTTGCCCCATTTTGTTTTTGTTTTTACCAGTGGGGAGAGTGAGAGCCCTGACACAGCTTCTGCTGCTGCAGTTTCTGATGCCCCTCCGGCTGTCATCCCATCCCAGGGAGACCTGCTGGGAGATCTTCTCAATCTCGACCTGACACCTCCCACCACCACTGGACCACCACCACCAGCCTCTAGTGGCATGCAAATGGGTGCTATGGACCTTCTTGGAGGAGGACTTGACAGCCTGGTATGTCTTCTAAACATGATTATTTAAGTGAAATTGAAAGACTGTTTATTTCACCCAGAGGTTTAACATTAAAGACGCCCAGTAACGATAACAGGGGGCCAAGCAGCCATGCAACATACATCCAAGCCGCTTCTGGCAACCACTAGCACAGTATGGTAAACAACTGAAGAGAATTTTGGTGCACCAAATGGAGAAGTGTTGACTGATTCTTTCCACAAAGTTTTATGGCTGTGCCTCAACTATAACCAGTGGGTTGCAGCTGAAGATCCATTTATGTGAAAAACAGTGGATCACTTTGATAAAGCCAAGTTTATCGATGCTCATGGCTACTTTTGACATACTGGATTTTAAGAAGTTTCAAAACATTTTTACAGGCCAATTTTTTTTTTTCCAATTGGCACAGATTCAGGCACATTCTGACTTTTCAAACTTTGCTGGAACCAGTTAAAATCTCAGTGTTTGATATATTGCCACCAGACTTGATGTATGGACTCTCCATGTCATCTGAAAGTTGTCTGACCACTGATAGAACAACACATTAATAACAGGGGGAAAAAATTGACATGATGAGCTCAAGTTGCCATGGCGACTGCTTGGCCTCCCCCTCATCACTGCTTGCAGCTATTGTATCCTTGTATTGTGTCCTTTTTCTACCTTTTGGTGCCTTTTTCTTTTTTCTTTTGACCCTTGTATTTATTCCTTTCTTTGTTCAATGCTGCACCTGCAGATGGGGGATGAGTCTGAGCCGGTAACTACATGGAAGGGGAGGGCTTAACATTTATAAACCATATCAGGCCATTATAGAATATAAAAACTGTTTTATTATGTTGTTTTTTTGTTTGTTTTTTGTTGTATTTTTTTTTGTTTGTTTGTTTTGAGAATGTACCTAAGTCTCTTCATTCATCATTATCATCTTTATTGTCCTGATATATGTCGTAAACATGATGTCAAATCCTTAAGTCCATCTCTTATCTCTGGGCTCTGTGGTGTCTCATCTTTCAATCAGCCACCCATTCCCCTGCGGATGGACACTCCTCAGTCACCTCAGCTCCCACATCAATCCCCATCGCCCCCAGATTACAGCCCCACTGAGGTTGGTCCAGGGGACCGTGCTGGACCACTAAAGGCCAGCACCAGTCTTGAACCCTTCTCTTGTCCCCTGTTGTACCACTGTATCCCCTCTGAATAGTCATCCCACAGTGATATTAGTCTGTTTGCACTTTTTATTACACTGTCAGTTTTTTTTTTTTTTTTTTTTTTTTTTCCCCCCCACTCCCTGTAGGTGAGATTTTAATGACTCACACCTGTGTTTCTGGTCAAAAAATTTCTTTCAGTGCACAGTAGTTTAGCTTTGTCACAGTGTGAAGTCGCAATGACAGTTTTGTTCACTGTGTCCTCAACCTTTTCACTACCAAAGTAGACATATTTATTGAGCAGCAGTTTAACAAAAAGCTCTTGGATTTCAACAGCCAGTAGGCAGAACTTGTGGATGGTAAAAAGTGAAGTACATAAAAGAAGTCTTACTATTCTTCTATCTCCTTTTTGCTGTTACTTGATATAATGATATAAACCCCATAGCTGTCATCATTCACCAAAAGACATTTTAGACTTCCACCCCCCACCCCTCAATCCACCTCCTTAAACTTGTCAGAAAATAATTTAATACTGCACTAAATAACTTCAATTACTTGTGTGCTTTTTCATTCTGCTCAGCTTGGAGGAGACCTTGGTGGAAGTCCTGCTGTAAGTCATTTTTCTGAATTTTTGTTGGCCTTTGATTGCTCAGTACAAAATGACATTGAATGTGAACATGTTGCTTTGTGACCCACAGATTGGGGCTGGTTTTGGTGCTCCCCCAGCTGCAATGCCAGCCTCTTTCAGTGCCCCTGTCAGCGGCGGTCTGGATGACCTGTTTGATCTCGGAGGTGGAGTTGGTATGCCTATGGGAGCCTACAGCGCCCCCAAAACTGTAAGTTTATATAAGCTGGGGAAATATAAAAAAACCCCAGAAGAGATCCTTCAGAAAATGAATGATCTTGTCTCTGTTAAGGTTTGGCTTCCAGCTATGAAGGCCAAGGGCTTGGAGATATCAGGCACTTTCGCCCGCCGATCTGGGGTCATCCAAATGGAGATGACCCTCACCAATAAAGCTATGAGTGTCATGACTGATTTTGCTATACAGTTTAACAGAAACAGGTAAGACCAGCTAATAATCCGTAAAGGATTTCCACAAGATTGAAGCTTGATACTACAGACCTTGAGCAAACCCTGCAATGGATGCTCATGTTTGCCTTTTTCTCTTCTTTGTCTCGCTTAAGCTTTGGTCTCGCTCCAGCTGGTCCACTGCAGGTTCTGACTCCTCTAAACCCAAACCAGAGTATTGAAGTGACTCTTCCCCTCAATACTGTGGGACCTGTCATGAAGATGGAGCCTCTTAACAACTTGCAGGTATAACCTTCACTTGTGTTCATTTCCCCTGAATTATTTATGACATTGCTACTTCTTGTTTTGCTTGAAATGACAGTGTTATTCTGTCCTTGCTTCTGTATTCATTTTCCATGAATCCAAACTTGGCTCAACTTTTCAGCGTCACAGTGTGGCAGTAACATAAGCTATCAAACAGACTGGTGTCGAGAACAAATCGGAATAAGTGGTTACATATTTCCACTGTTTTTGAATTTTCAACACTTTATCGTCCTGAAATTTGGCTTTATATTATGACACCCATTGCATAGATTCAGTAAGTTTAAATGGATTTGGCATGGTTATTTAAGGTTTTTCATAATTAAACAGAAACATTACTCGGCTTAATCTGTCAAATTCTAAATTAAAGTTCACAAAATTTTAACTTATGAATCATTTAACCTGATATATCCAGTGGACTTCACTTTGTCTTTTGAGGCTCTGACCTGAAGATATGACCATATGTTGTAACTGATTAGTCAAACTATACTGCTGAATTCCCACACTGTAAACTGTAATGTGATTAATGCGTAAAACAGACTTCAGAGCCATAATGATTTGTTGAAAATGTTAAAAAAAAAATTAAAAAAAAGAGCGACAGAGGCTGTCTGCTTCTTGATTAGGGCGGCTCTTTTAACTGGCCAGGATGGTGGATGGGTGCTGTGTGCAGCTGGAGAGGGAAGATAAGAGCGCCTTAGGGGGCGATGGAGGTGGGATTGGTCATTAGCGGTCTCACAGCACATGGCTCTTTTGTTTCTCCTGGCCTCAGTAGCCTCGCTAACCTTTCTGCGGTGCTGCCTCACGGCCCCGCTTTGATGGTTACTGTTGTGGGTTTGACATCTCCCGAGATCTTTTAGTTTGAAATGATATGTTGTATTTTGTTGTGATGAAGGTGTCACATAATATTCTGAGTGCCCTTTTAACTATTAATGTGTCGGAGCAGTTTGTTTCTTACACTCGTATGCCGGCAACATCTGGACACAGCAGTTAACTGAGTCTCATCCAAAGAAAACAACATACTGATATGGCTGAGGCGATAGGTTTGGTGTATCAGTAAATGTGCGTGAGGCATTTGCTGTTTAGCAGCAACATCTGTGGTGTGATGAGGTAGATCTAACTGAAGTGTTGAGTTTGTTTTCCTCATAAATTTGTGATTAAATGTAAAACTTATGTCTGAAAAGCTATTCAGTTTGAGACTAATAATGCTGCAGTGCAGACTTTACCTGAAAAATGGCAAGCTGCTCCTGCATCTTTTTGGCCATAAAAGGGGACTTTACAGAGCTGGAAACTAGGGCTGCACAATTAATCGTTAGAAAATCGCGATCTCAATTCATACTTATGTGCGATCTCATTTCCAAATGACAACGATTTAAAAAAAAGAAAGAAAAGATGACGATTGTACCACATTTTGATCCGGGACATAATCTGCATGAAAACAAGCGCTCACTCTTCCTGCTCAACAAATGACAAGGGCGGAGCCTTATACCACGTAATACCGAAGCCAGCTGGCAGGGAAAAAACAACGGAGAGCACGTGAGCGATGACGAAGCTGTAAAGGCCAAGAAAGTGACAGGAGAAAATCCATCCCGGTCAACCACCCAAACATCAATAACGGGAACCTTATACAGCGCTTCCCCATACCCGTCGAACTCCCGCAGGCACAAAGAAATTACGGAGGCTATCACTTATCACCTGGCTAAAGATATGGTTCCCATCAACACTGTGCAAAACGAGGGATTTAGGAAAATGATCAACACCCTCGACAAACGCTTCACAGTGCCGTCCCGCAACTATTTTTCAAATGTTGCACTACCTGCTCTATACACGCAGTGTCGAGCAACGGTGGAGACGGAATTACAAGCAGTACAACATTTTGCGGCAACGACAAAATGTGAGACATTTATTGTTTTTTTATGTTCATTTATTGTTTTTATGTTCAGTCTCAACTGTTACAAAGTTGATGTGCAGTTAATAAGTGCAATAAATATTTATACTGGAAAAGAAAATCGTGAGAGAATCGTGATCTCAATTCTAAGCAAAAAAATCGTGATTCTCATTTTATGCAAAATCGTGCAGCCCTACTGGAAACTATTGTGCTGCCGGTAGATTAACTTGAAGGTCGTGTAATGTAATAGTGTGTCAAATACTATTAGACTGGAGGTTTGTTTTTTCTTTATTTCCTTTCTCTACAGTAGATGTCAGACCCCCTCATCTTGGGCATCTAACCCTTTTTAATAGACCGCTAGATCACAAATGTTGAGCTTTGTGGGGTTTTTTTTTTTTTTTTGTGCTGTCCTGTGTTGCACTCAGGAATAAGATGCCCTGTAATGAATAATTCATGAGCCATTCTTCTGCCATGCTCTGTTTGAACTCGCTGTCCTTCTTTCAGCACCTCTTTGTTCAACAGCCCGATCAGTATCACTGGCTGCCGCTTGTTACTTCGTGTGCTCACTTTCTACCACAGTCGCTAGAGTGTTTCTGTATCTTGTAGTTTTGCCTGGCATAGACTATGAATTGTCTGTTTAAAGCCTGTGGCCAACACATTCTTTTCTATTTTTATATGTGGTTGTTGTTTTGGACAGTTTTCAGATTTTATTTTTAACACAGTCTTCTGTTCTTTCTCATTTTCATGTTTATTTATATCTTGCTGTAAATCATATTTCAAGGCTGTTTGTAGACGGTTAATTTGATTATATTTAGATCTTTGGTGATAAGGTGAGGGGCCAGTTATGAACACGACATTTAGTAATGATGTTATAAAGTGGAGTCCAAAAGTTTTTTTTCCTGTATTTTTATGTCCACCTGCCAGTAGTGAGAGTTTGGTGCTTTGGGAAATGTTCAGGTGGATGTGATGTGCTCATTAAAAGTTGAATCAAGTACATAAACTTGCAAATATTCCTTGGTTGCTATAAAAATAGCTCCTCTTCAAGTTTCCAGGCAGAACATTGGTTACTTGTAGCATTGTGATAGTGAGAAATGTGCCTTCAGAACTAAGTGAAAGTGTCAGAAGTCAATTTGTTATTCTGAGAGATGAGAGGATTTCTCTGTGTCAAGTCATGTCTGAAAGTTTCTGAGGGGGTCGTGCATTACACTACTCTAAAACGGTGTGCGGAAACTGGATCAGTTTCATCCAAAGCATGGTGAGACGCAGCGTAAGTGAGCACACCATCACAAGATCAACACATCAAGTTTTTCCATTGAGAGGTAGAAAAGCAACTTCAGCACTGATGCAGAATTTCCTGAATAAAGAATAAAAGGCTTGAAAACTTGTGTCAAAACAAGGCTGTCTAGTAGTCGACTCAAAGATGTTTTGCAGCTTTAAAACATTTCTCAGGAAGAAAAACAAAATCAAAACACTTGGTTAGCTTAGAAATACCAGTGGAAGGAAAATATAATACTATTTGCTATTTACTATTTCCACATTTGTGGCTGTGACAGAGAAGTGTATGTAAAGAGAGAAAACACCGTAGTGTGTCAAACCCACAGTGAAACTAAGTGGGTTGCATCTGTGTAGTTAAAGATTCGTACTGCTGCAGCCATAACCCACCTTAGATGTTTTCCACAGTGATCTGAAGACCAAGCAACGCTCCCCATCCTGGACCTCCCTCCTTTGTCATGTTATGTAAACTCCTGAACATTTGCGGGGACTTGAACACCGAGGAAGCGAAGCCTGCGTGCTGTCAAAAACGACTCTTTGTATCATTGTCAGATCACGCTGGGATAAAATGGTTTATCCGCTTTGAGCAAATGTGTCCATTTCCAAGCGGCTCCACGGCTGCTGTCATTAAAGTAAAAGGAGGCAAACCGATACGTGGTTATTCTAAAAATTGGAGATGGAGCTTTTCAGTAAAATTGTTAAGCTGGTATTAACATTTTGTAATGAAACATTAAGGATTAAATTTGAATCAAATGCTTAATAGGAGCAGTGGCCTCAGACTGTTGGGCTCCACCATGTTAATACCTCCGTATTTGTGTTTTTGAGTGCACAAGTTATCGTAACAACTTTAGCTGGTTATTTAGTAAACTGTGCACATAAGCAGTAATGCCCATCCTTGGAGGGCACTTGAAATGTAATTACTCATGTAATTCTTCATGTTTGTCCTCCTCTCGTCCTCCCTTCCCCCCTTTCGATGTAATCACTCTTGCAGGTGGCTGTTAAGAACAACATTGACGTATTCTACTTCAGCTGCCAGTACCCCATCAGCATGCTGTTTGTAGAGGACGGGAAGATGGGTGAGTGTTCCTTGGCAAAATCTCTTCACTTAAAAAGGCCCGAAGCCCATCTGACGTCAGCGATAGACACGTACGTCAGTGTTTGAGTGAAGGTGACTGTTCGGCGCATGTGAAGCAGTCAGTGACGTAGATGTATGCAAGTGTCCAGCTGCTTGAACTCACTCACATCTCGGGGCTGCACAGCTACTACTCCTCGATTGCACACCAGTGATATTTTCTGCCTTTTTTTTTTTTTTTTTTTTTCCCACGTTTTGTTTCTTGATGTCATTTGATTTATTCTGTGAAAACGTGTTGGCATTTCTCCCTGTGGAGCTTTCTGATGGGGCTAGCAGCAGGACTGCAGCCAGAGGCTGAGATTTAATGCTCCAGAGACTGAACAACAACAGGAAGTCTTGTGCTAAGCTGCTCACTCATTACTTGGACTTCTTTTTTTTGTTTTTTTCCCTCTTTAATTCAGTATGTACATTTTCCTTTACGAAAAAATCGACTATGCTTTCAGATGTGCATTTGATTGTGTGCTCTGACAATGCACTCATCACTAATTATATGTCTTCCTCCACAGAGCGGCAAGTTTTTCTTGCTACATGGAAAGACATTCCTAATGACAATGAGGCCCAGTTTCAGATCAAAGACTGTCATCTCAGCTCAGGTAAGAAGGATGGTTGGAGAATGGAGAGTGCACTTGCTTAAAAAAAAAAAAAAAAAAATCCTATCCAGACATATTCAGTAGCTTCTGTAGCCAGCACAGTCCACAGCTCAGAATCAGATCCTCGGTAATGAAGCAAATTGTATTTGATGGGAACTCATCAGCTGCAGTCCCTATTTACGTGTGATAATTTAGTTTTACACAAGTGTGAGAGCAGCTGAACTGGAGAAGAATTCCTAATGATGGCCTAATGGAGATTTTCCCCCCAAAGATTAAATTTCATCTTGATGAACATAGAGAGAGCATTTCATGTCCTGCTTGGGCACAAGAGTGAGACGATGGCTGAGGGGGGAATTTTAAATTAGTGGCTGCGTCTCTGTTGCACTGACAGCCTGGAGTGAAATTTTAAGGAATGGAAATAAAAGAAATCCGTAATGATTTGGTGCGTTTTAATAATGGTTTTAGCTGCTGATCGTGGCAGAAGTCAATGAGTAACTCCATATTAAATAATCGCTAAGCTAAACTAGATTAAACCTGCATTTTGACAGTGTTTCGTTATGCTTCCTCTACAGATGCAGCATCCAACAAACTGCAGGGTAGCAACATCTTCACCATAGCCAAGCGCACAGTGGACGGTCAGGACATGCTGTATCAGTCCATGAAGCTCACCAATGGCATCTGGGTGCTGGCTGAGATGAGGGTGCAGGCAGGAAACCCAGTCTACACAGTGAGTACTGCTGCCTGTGCTTACTCATGACCAGAAATATGGCTCCTTTCAGTACTTTGATGTTGACAGTAAATTATCACAACTGCAGCATAATCATGGGCAAATTTTCTTTTCTGCTCAAGATGGCTTTTATAACCTGTTGTGGGATAGCATGCACCAATTAACAGGCACTTTTTTACTGATGTAGATTTTTTAAAAAAATGTAAATTGTATGCTAAATGACCCATTTTACCAATTTTGGTTTTTTATTCATAATTGTTCTCATTTAATGTTTTTCAGATTTACTTTGGTTCATTTAAAAGAAGCATTTACAGATTTTAAAGAACTGCTTGTTTCATACACAGCAAGGCAGTATTATAAAAGCTAATTTGACTAAACAATAGTCCTATTCCCCAGATATTCTAAGCTTTGTTGGAAATTTAATGGTGCTGTAAATGTCCCATCTTCTAAACAAGCTCTAATATTACATTTATTCATATTAACGTTATGGGGCAGCTGTAATTGATGCCCTCCATAATAACTGAAAATTCCCATTTTGTTATGTTTCGAAATATTCATAACTGATGAATCAGACAGACTTGTATATCAGCCACATCCTGAATTCTCACGGTCCTAAATAACGCCATAAAGAGTGAAACCTCCGATTTGCACTTTTAGCAAAAATTAAAGCCCAGTTGGAAAATTAAATCAGTAAGATGGAGTTAAATAATACAGTCGGCACTGCACATCACAGATGGAGACAAATGACATTAATATCAGATCTGAACAAGCAGAGATGTGACGAGGATTAATGTGAAGTACTGAGCAGTCGATGTGCACTAGGGACAGGGATTGGATGGCGATGTGTGGTTGTGGGAGAAGTTTGCCTTCGGGGCTTCCTGTCAGACAGCTTTTTTACTTTTGTTTTTTTTGCTTGCAATTTGATTAAGGTTAGGCAACAAAACTGCTCGGCCGGGTTCAGGAAAAGATTGGTTTGGGGCAAAATACACCGTTTAAAACTACGTCTGACCGACACGAGCCGGTCTAAGTGAAGGAAAACTTCTCTGATGTGTGTGGAGAGCTGTGGAAAAACACTGGCTATGACTTACCTGTGGTGACTCATCTGTGTGCGCATACATGTGTTGTTGCGCAGATGTAGGGCTAATTGTTTATGTGTGCTGTGTTGTTGCATATGTCTTGCTTTGTCAGCACACTGCAGTCGCCACTCTCGATGGATTGTTTTTGGCTTAGAAATTCTGTATAACTCGCCTAGAACGATGACCTTGGTGTGACTCTCCTCCCTGCTCATCACTCAGTCTGCTTTCAGGTCATGTTTTATTTATAAGGTGGCATTAACTGTCTTTTTGTTTTCTTCTGTCTAGACTAGGCAATTTGTTAGTCGCGTTAAAGTCTCAGAATTTTGAGGTGGTTTTACACCTACCACGGTTAAGCCTCTTTGGTCAGATCACATCCTGATGTGATACAGGACAAAATGTGACTGAAACGGGGAAAGCAGAGTGGGTTTGTTTTCCACCTTGTACCCTCTGAACTCCACATGGTTTCTCTGTGTGACTGTAAGTGCTTTTAACAAACGTATATTCAGCAACGATAGGACCTGACTTTAAAGTAAACCACACGCACAGTATGTATCCTGACGCTCGTCCCTCGGAGCTACTGCCTGCTGCATGGTCCCCGCGCTCTCTTGGCACAGAACATTAAAGCCAAGCTGCCAAAGCCTTTTGTCGGCAGCTATTTTTAGACACGAAGAAGCAAAGCCGTAACACTGTTTTCTGGGTTCTATTGCACGTCTGAAGACGAGACATGAAACGGTTCTAATTCACTGACATTAGTAGACCCGTATGGTGACATGCTTGAGTTTTGCTGCTGCTTACATGTGCAGTTTTTAAGGCTTGAACATAGCTGCCCTATTTTCCTCCTATCTTAAAAGTTGATTAGCTTCAGCTCTTCTATGATGCTGTGTCCCAATTCCACATCCCATACTGCTTCCTGCTGGGTTTGATTCTACGCTTCACTAACAATGGAAAAGTGAGTAAATACTGGAAGGCGTGTGTGTGGAACAGTATTTCTTGCATTTGCATTCTTGCATTTTTGTTTTTTCCCCACTAGAGTGAGGGTGGAACGAAAAAGTAAGGTTGCAGACCAGTAATTTGAAAATCAGCTCAAACCTCCTGTAAAGCTTCCTATGCTGTGTGCTAGCAAAGAGCAAGGAAGCAACCAGCTGCAAGTCATTTGGGACGCTCATCAGCAATTTGGAGCTACACACCAGTAGCTGACACTACATGACAGGCTTGATGCTTAACAAATTGGAGCTGAGATGATCCCATCTTTAGTTTTTTTTTAGCGGTGTGGTGATGTAGTGAAGCCTACACAAGCCTAGGAATGATTATGAGATTATTATGAGCGCTAAAGCAAATCTACCTGCAAATTGGTGGCATTGTAAATGTAGCATTTGAGCCGAGGGTAGCACATTAAGGTGTTAATTCTTTATATGAGCAACATCACAGTCTATTGTGTGTTGTCAAATTGTTTTCAGAATGTATTTTGCGATCTTGCCATTATGGCAGCTGTGGATTTAGGAAATTGTCTGTCTCTCCCAGATTTCATTAGCCTGGGATTCAGACGAATCTGAGAGCTCATGCTTCATTTTCTCTGGCACAGCGTGTCTCGCCCCCTCACCCGTTCACTCAGATTTCCACTCACTGTTACCAGTAATGGTGGCCTAATTATAGCCATTTTTGATAATGCGAGGTGGCTGTTATTTGATGACCAGCATCTTTGCATGCTGCATCTTGTTTCTGTTTTTCCATCGCTCAGTGCCGTCTCATACGTTTGGCTGCTCTCATTGTTGTAGATTGGTACACTTCCTGGATTTAGGTCCGTGTTTGTTGGCAGTGCAAGTTCAAAACTGAACTGAGATCCCAAACAGGTTTGTACCTGCGTGTTTCTCCTCCGACACCAAGCTGATGTTCTCATTTGACTCTCTCAGTTAGGCTCGTGTACACTTTACAGTATTTACAGTGGCGAATGGGGATGCTGCTCATCTTTTTGACATCACGCATGGTCTTCTCATCTGCCATGTCCTGTCCCCATGGCAACAATGTGACCAGTGTTGTGGGCTGACTTATTTATTTATTTATTTCTTCTACCCACCACTTTAGCTGGTAAATCTGAGGGTTTTTGGTAAATAGAGAAGTCTGCTGAAAAAACCCCACGTGAGCAGTTTCTCAACATAAACGTGGATGAATTGTTTTCTTAAAAATCTTTAATCAGAATTGCAAAATCTCTAATGGAAGGTTTTGTGTATGTCACTTTGATATCTTTGTGGGTAGCATTATAAATCAATGCAAAAGACTGCTGTATTATTTTGGAGATTTTACATGAATACTGCATGTAAAATCAAATGATTTGTTTTTATTGACCCAGAGCAAACACATCATGATATTTTTTTATGTAATTCCAAGAGGTTTTTATATATCCAACTATATCTAAGAATGAGTTGCAGCTTTTGTTATAGTTAGAAGCACGAGCACACTTATCAAACATAGTATTCACAAAAGGAAATGTGTTGGTTTTTAACTGAAAAATAACAAAAGTAGATGTACATTTCAAAGATGAGCTACAGTTTCATTGTTTTATTTTTCCAATGTAAAGAACTGCTGGGCACATCTGCACATGCGTTCAGTTCATCTACATCAGAGCGTCAATGGGGCACGGGCTGCTGGCCTGCTTTGCTTTGGCTTTGAATGTTTTTGTTTTACTTGTTTCAGACTGTGAATTTGTCAATAAATACTCAGCTCACCGACTCCACTGTTAGAAAAACGGCCTCAGACGTTCCCATCTCCATGCCTCACTGAACCCTCAGTGCAGTCTGGTTTGGGTTTTTATTTTTCATCTCCGGCCTTTTCCCCACACAAACCTGCTACCAGCACACTGATGTAAATTAAATGGGTACATCTCGGAAAACAAAAATCCTCAGACAGCGTTTGTTTTTCTGTGCATTCTTTTTTCCTAATTTATTTTACTTGAGCTCATGAATGGCTTCCACCATGCTGTAACCTTACCTGCTGATTCTGGCCTGTGTGCTGTGTTGTATCTGATCATTGTTGTTGATATCTAAAGAGAACCCGGCTGCTGTTTTCTCGCCTTTTTTCCTCCGTTTTATTCACACTTATGCAAATATCCAATCTGCTGCTGTTCTGTCTGGGTCTGCCTTCTGGTCTCACTCACAGTCCTCCTCTTACAGCTTTTTGATAAAAATCCATCTATGGAGGATGGATGACATTTGCAGACGTAAGAATTTCCACACCTCAATTTGAAATCGGTTAATCTTCTGCTGAGCTTTTTGAACCTTTGACCAAAACCCCTGCGTAACAATCTAGAGTTTAAAGTCCAGTTGTTTTGCTTTTCAGCTCTTTCGGATCTAAATATTTAGACATGAACGTTTCATAAGAATTTCAAACTTAATTGCAACACAACAACAGGTTTTCTTTAATGTCGTTGCCTTTGATTGAAGCGGATATAGCACAGTTTGATTAGTGTTCCATGTAAAAATCGTATTCTTACACTCGCTGGCCATTTCATTAGGTACATCGGTTCAGTTAATGTGAATATCAATTAGCCAATCACATGACAGCAACTTGATGCATTTAGAGTTATAGATGTGGTGAAGACGACCTTCTGAAGTTCAAACTGAGCATCAGAATGGAGAAGAAAGATGATCTGAATGTGGTATGGTTGTTGATGCCAGACAGGCTGGTTTGCATATTTCAGAAACTGCTGATCTGCTGGGATTTTCCCACAGAAGCATCTCTGAGACTTGGCTGAAAAATACTCAGTTAGCAACAGTTCTCTGGGCAGAAATACCTTGTTGATGTCGGAGGAGAATTGCCAGACTGTTCGGAGCTGATGAATGGGCAACAGTAACTCAGATATCCCTCGCTACAAACAAGGTATGCAGAAGAGCATCTCTGAGCATCTCCTACAATGGATTATAGCAGCAGAAGAGCGCAGCAGGTGCCACTCCTGTTCGCTAAAAACCGGAAACTGAGTGGGCTTGCCCAGGCTCCGGAAAAATTCCACAATAACTGATTGGGGGAAAATGTTGCCTAGTTTGAGTCTCAATTTCTGCTGCAACATTCAGATGGAAGGAGTCAGAATTTGGTAGAAGCAACATGAAAGTGTGGATCCACAGTTCAGGCTGCTGCTGGTGCATTGATGTGGAGGATAGTTTCCTGGCACACATCAGGTACCAACTGAGTGTTATTTTCAAACGGCCTCCAGAGTCATCAGATCTCAGTGCAGTAGAGCAGCTTTGGGATGTTGTGGGATCGGAGATTTGTGTCACAGATTTGCAGCAACTGTGTGATGCTGCCATGTAAATATGGATCAGAAACTCTGATGAATGTTTCCAGCCTTTTGTTGAATGTTGTTGTTCTTTTAACAACTGTTGCTAACAATGTATCTAACATTTAAAGTGTCTCGGTTCTTTTAAATAGTTCAACAGTCCACGTGCTTTATGAAGGTTTTTATCATAGTGTATCAGTCCGTCTTTGCTTTGCCTTATTGCAGTGCTGCTGTGCTTCGTCATGGTGTAGTGGGTCCAAGTCTCCTTTATGCAGGTTTTATAGCAGACCTGCATCATTTTCAGACTCGTTAAAAAAAAGCACATCCTACTGGTATTTATGCACAGCGTTATGTAAAGCCCATGTTGTCTTGAAGAACGACCTGCCTCACTCACTCAGTCCATCAATAATAGACACAAAGATGTGTTTTTCTCCCATTTCCTCGTCCGATAAAACAAACATTTTAGCAGCAGGCTCTTGGCTGCAGAGTCGAACGCTGCAGTTTCTCGCCGTCGCTCTCTAACCAGCGGCTTGTTCACAGTGGCTGGAGCTTCTGCGTTTCTTCACATCTTCCTGATAGGAGCGTCTAAATGTTGCCAGCAGCAGCATGCATTAATAAAGAGCCTTGAGTGTACCAGTGCAGCACTGAAGGAGCTGTGCACTGTTACTGCTTCAGCTGACTGCAGCAAGCATGCCACACTCCATCACCTGCCTTTGATATTAATATTCAGAGTCATAGAAGGGGCCTGGTGTGAAATTCCCATCAGTCACTCATCAAATTCATTACTGATCGTTTTAATTATAATAATGGCGCCAAGTGTCAAAGTGTTTGCTGTGTAGTGTTGGTGATATTGAGTCAAGCACCAAAGAAAAAACTAAACGGTGAAATGATAAAATGTTAGAGAAGCTCGAGTCATCCTGTCCTTTTAGAATAAAGCACACAGATCCATTACTCCTATTCAGATACAGATTTAAAAACAAAATTTTAAAATGCAGGACTAATCTGGACATGACACTCCGGGATTTAATTACTTATCTTCGAGTGCCGTTTTGTATTTGTCGCTGGAAACCAGAGTCACCTGGGGTCGGCGCTTATCGTAGGCGTGCTCGCCGTGTGACCTTCAAACTATTCCAGCTCCACTCTAGCGGAACAAATGTGATTCTAAGAAATGACAGTGATTAAAGCCAAAAGGCTCGCACTCTGATGATTTGTGAGCGCCGTCAGGGCAAGAAGAATGCAGGTTGTTCTCTTCACTATGCCTCTTCGCAGAGACGTGGGGGTTATTAAGGGTTCCACTCGTCTTAGCGCAGCTGGTTTTCACTGTGCAGCAATTAATTAGCAAAACACTTTAAAATATTCAGAATCACTGTCTTTCGCAATTATTGCACTTTTTTTCTTTGTGTGTGTGTGTGTCCGTCCTGCAGCTGCCTTATGCTGCCTGTAAATAGTGTATTTCTGGATCTGAGGAAGTGACATCTGCAGAGTGATTGCAGTAAGATGGGGTAGAGGGTGGGGGGGGGGCGCACTTTGTGAAGCTCCATCTAATCCTAAACCGACTCCCAGCTGAGACTGACATCAAAGAGAGAAGAAGCCTTCTCTGTTTTCTCCTGAGTGTATATGTATCTATATTTCTGTGTGTACGTCTGTATGTGCTTTATAAGACTGAATGTGGGTGGGGGTAGTAGTGGGTGTCATCTGAAGCCTTTTTCCTTCTAAGGTGGAAAATTAGGAATTTAATCTTCTAGAAATATAAAAGATGAGGTCATTTATTTACCATAAATCCAGGAATCTGGAGAAATGTTATGTGAAGTTGCCCGATGAAGATATCAGCTGAGCAGCAAAGATTTAAGACCAAACAATAAGTTATCGCCTTTTCTGAGGTGCTTTATATAACCCGCAGCAGGCCTTTAAAACCTGCTATTTGTTCATGCGTCTGTCAAAGCACTGCCTGCCAACAGACTGCTTTATAAATCAAATCATGCTCACCCTAACTTGTCTCCCTCAGGTCTCTCTGAAGTGCAGAGCTGCAGAGGTTTCCCAGTGGGTGTTCCAGAGCTACGAGGCGGTGCTGAAGAACTGAACAAACAAGCCCGTGCATCCACCCAGCCGCAGCCCTTGCAGACTACCATCTCACTCTCGCTCTCTCTCATTCTCTCTCGCCTGACCCGCGAACCACATCACAGCCTCACGCAGTGCCGGGAGCCGCTTCCCGCTGCGTTCGGTCGGGACACTGCAGTCCTCATGTTGCCCAACCATTTCATCAGGATGGTTAATGGGTCTATCGGCCCTTCCTTTCTTGCTTGCTTTCTTCCTTTTTTCCCCTCCAATGCTGCAGAGAGATGTGGTAACTCTCTTGGCTGCCCTTATCCTGTCCCCATCTTTGTTCACACCACATGCTTCAGTTTCAGGAAATCATCCCAAGCTAAATTATCTGAATTCAGGTCCCCTGTTCTCCCCTGTCCGAGCCAACAACAATCTTTATTCGTTTTTTTTTTGGGGGGGGGCAGACGGCTCTGAATGTTTCTCTGCATGAGGCGCTTTTATCATTTTCAAGCCCTGCTACACACACTTTCTTTCTCTCTCTCTCTCTCTCTCTCTCTCTCTCTCTCTCTCTCTCTCTCTCTCTCTCTCTCTCTCTCTCTCTCTCTCTCTCAAATTGGAGTCTATTTTTAGCACCTGTGATCAGCAGGTGAATCATCACTTTCACCATATTTATTTGGGGGTTAATTTCAATTAAGATGTCAGACAGGAGAGGCTTTGACTGCCTTTTAGCTTCTCTCTCTGTGAAGGGGATAAAAGGCTGTGTGGATCTTAATAGAGCCACATAATTGCATCTAAAAAAAGAAAAAGAAAAATTACACTATTGTTTTTGTCTTTTATAGTTTTCTTTTAGTATCTGGTTATCAGGGGGATCATCGTCTGTCCCCGAAAGCAGAATGTCTGTTTTTCTGTGTGCATGGAAACTGTGTGTTACTGCGTGTATAATTTTTACATCAACATCGCAACATTTTATAGACTAGCAGCAGTTGTCCTCGGACTACTCTCTTACTCAGTCATTCCATGGTTTAATTTGTGTTCATAGTCTCGTTTAGCGCACATGCTGCAAACTGGGAGAGAGGCTCAGGTGGCGAGAGTTTTATAAGTGTCGGCGCTCTCTGCGTCAGCAGCGCCGGCCACCCCGGGCTCTCTGCCACTTTGCTCTCCGTGTGTATCCACGCTGCAGCTCTCTCGAGGTCCACGCCTTACCTGACATGAAGGCTCAGGTGGAAAATAAATCAAAACAGCTGATGCCATAGTTTGTAACACTTCTGAGTCACAAGCGCACATGTAGGTAGCAGGCAGCGTTCGCTAAAACAAAGCTGGATCAACATGCAGCGTCTCTATTTGAGCTGCAGGCTCCGCTGATTAATTGGATTCCTTTTAGCGAGCTGGTACACCAACTCTACCGGCGCTACAGGATCAGCACGGAGGCTGTGTATTCTGAGTGTGTGTCTTTGTGTGTGATGCAGCTGATACTTATGACATGCTGTACAAAAAAAAATCAGATGTTTAATCAGATGTTTGTTTTTTCATTGTGTGTACATCATTTGAAGAACTATTAAAAGTCTTGATTAATTCACGCGTGTGTGGTCGTGTGTTTTTGTTTGTTTGTTTTTAAGTAGTTGTATATTGTCACAGATTCCGTTTTAAAAATGCAGATTTTTTTTCCTTTCCTGTTGATGCTGAAGTCCCAGTGTTAAAGGATGTGAAACATTATCTCAGTTTTATTTGCCCCCCTCCCGCCCTCGAGGACCTGGAAATCAATGTGCACCATTTTGCACACACGCCATAATCGTTGATGACCTTTGCAGCATTCTCTCTGGGCGCCACAGCTCTGCTCTGGTGTTGTTGACCGAACGGTGTCCGCAGCTTTGCACGCAGAAGTCGACAGACTCTCTGTTGTGCTCAGCCTCGATCCAGGAGTGAAATCTGAGGTTTATCCATCACAGAGTGCACCCTCCTTTTCCTGAAAGTCCAACCTGCTTTCGAAAGCTTAACCAAGATTTCCTCTGCATGATCCAATGGTGGTCACGAGCACTTCTCAGCTCGGATCTCTGACTGCGTGAATCATAAGGTCAACAGAAATCACTGACCAGAGCAAAGTGAAGCTGTGGCAAGTGTCAGACTTTCTTCTGCTGCTGTAATGAATGATCCATAATATTGATCCCCTAACGTGAAGGACTCCAAAAGCGGGCGTTACTTTACTGTCTTTTAGTAAATGTCTCCTCTCTATGAGAGCACAGCCATTAACTACCAAACCACAAATGTAATTTGTGTGACTAGCAGGGAAGTAATCACAGTATTTTATCTCTTAAATAGATTTTCTGAAGTGTTGGGAGAAGAAATCAAGAAGCTGAAGCCCTTCTTTAAACTCAGTTCTTTTCTTCTTTTTAAAAAAAAAATGTATCCAGATCACTTCTACTATTTATGGTCAGTCCAGGAGTGTCACACTCATTTTAACGTCGTGGACTCAGTTTCAGTGAAGCTATTTGCTCTAAACTGTTCACCTTAGTTTGATTGTAAAGAAGTTTAAATACACGTTTAATTTCTGAGCTCTCTTAAGAGATAAAGAAATGCAATTAAAGCAGCAGGTCTTTATTTTTTTCAGTGTTATAAAGATATGTTGCTGTGGAAAATCAAAGCAACTTGCCAGCATGGACTGTCTGGGATTACACTGTAAGAAATAGAGGTCTTTATCCTGAAGTAAAAAACAAACAAACAAAAAAACGAATAAAATATTGCATTTTTACTGTCATGACCAGAAAATGGTGTTAAAGATGGTGGAAAAGAAACATTTCTGTTATTAAATAGAACACCAACACCAATAATTAAATGATAAAATAAACCTCCATTCACTTAATGGTTTATCTACTACTTTGGGACATGGGGTTACATCTGTCAGTAAGAAGATTGAAACAGATGAAGAGACAGTTAAAGGTTGCCCTGCTTTTTAGAACTTTCTACATTTTCCAAAATGTAGCTGAGCTGAACAGTGGGACAGCTGGTTCTTATACAGCGCTTTTCTACTATGAAGCACTAAGAGTAGCTTCATACAAGTTATCTCATTCACACCCATCCATATAAGTCCTTTCTATCTCGCATTCATACACATTCATACAGCAGACAGCAATTGGGTTAGTATCCTTCCAAAGGCTATTTGGTAAGGAGTAGCCAGCGACCTGCTCCACCTCCTGATCTACAGCCATCATCAGCTCTGTTACGTGTTCTGAGAGTAATCTCATACATTCAGCTTACTCTTTATCTTGACATTTTCCAGATTTGGCATTTATCATTCGGTGGCAGCACGTCTATATTCCTCATTTGTGATGTTTGATCATCGATTTTCTGATAAAACATGTTTGGAAAGACAAAAATATCTTTACCACCGTAACAACATACTGTCATTTATTTTAGCTTTAATCTCCTCCTTGTAACACATTTAAATGTGGATTTATTGAGTTTTTTCTTTGAAATATTCTGTTTAAATAACGTTCTTCCTTAGTGTCATTTTTTAAGACATTTGTTCTGTGATATATTTATTTTATTCAGCCAAGTTGTTTTTCATATTTTAGCTGCTGTAACACGGTCAATTTCCAGCTTTCAGGACAAATGAAGCTTTTATTTTATGTTCATTAAAGTAACTTAAAATGCTTTCTACGTATTTTATTTTAGGCTGCCGAGTTGTCAAACATCTCCATGGCTGATATTTACCCAACTTCAGCGTGACGCTTGCCTTGTTATTTTTAAAGGTCCTTTTTGTAAATACCCTCTCCAAATTTCCACTAAAACTCTCACCATCAAGGGGTAGTATTACCAGTGAGTATGCAGAAAAAGCTTCTGTTCTTTTAACTTTTGATATTTCTTTTTAACTAGGCTACTCCCATTTCCTCAAGAGCCTTCGCCTATTTTCCATTTGTTTATGTCTTATTAGTACCTTTACACATTTCACCAGTAAAACCCGAGAAATTTTGCTCCAACTGATTTGCATTCAGGCATGTGTAAGTAAAAAACCCCCCACCAACATCTGGGTTCATCCTGGAAAACTGGATCTAAAACGCTGTTCTTGTTAATAATAAGAACTAATCTGCAGTGTGAACTAAAACATGCAAACCTTTCACAGAACAGTCTCACACTTCTCTGGAGCTCATCTCAGTTATTCTGGGGAACCATAAATTGAATTGCGTTTATTCCTCAGCTTTGTCTGTGGTGCTCCGCTGTCAGCCTGCAGTGATTGATGGGACACATCCCGCCTCCCGTGGCCGGGGACCCTGTCCGGTCATAAGTCACCTCACAGGTATGATGTTCAGTCCTGCGCCGCCTCTCCGTGACCCTGGCGCGGAGATGATGTATAGTGTGTGTGGCCTCTTCCACAGCTATTTGTTTGCGGCGTATGGGAGCTCAAAGCTTTCGCACGCCTTGTGCACTACATGATCCTATTGGACGAGCGGGGCAGTGGATATTGCAAATGATGATGGAGAGAGAGAGCGGGGTGGAGAGGGAGAGGGAGAGGGAGGGAGGTGGAGAGCTCCTGTCTTTCCAACGGCAGACACGCAGCGCTCCTTGAGACTCCAGATGCCTTTACAGAATACGCGCCGCTGTTTGCTGTGCGAGTTGCCTCTCCTGTCTTAAATCGATCGTTGTGTTATCGAAAACCAGAAGATTATGGGGATCGCGTACAATGCGGGAACACGTGGAAAGCTTATGAGACGAGCGGCTGCGCGCCCGTCCTCATTGTGATGGAGGAGCGCGGTGGTGCATCGTTGGGGATGAGTGAGAGGTGCGGAGGAGATAATCAACGAAGACACTGAGAGCTCCTGTGCGTTTGGACAAGGTCATCGGAGCCCAGCCTTGGCAGGATTATGTCCATGTGGAGGCGGCAAGGGCGGACTTTTATGCTTCCTCTCCGGGGACGAGGTTACCTGGGGGTGTCCCCTGAAAACCAAGAGTTTCTCTCCTTGCGTTGGCTCACAGAGGCGGCGAAGAGCCCATCTATTGGTGGCTGAGCTGTATTTTTGACCATCTGCGTGTCTTGGAGATAAAAGTTTCCCCGCTCTGCTCGACGAGTGGGTGCTCTATTCTCCCACCGACTCTTCTATTGAACGCAGCTGAAGCCAGTTAAGGTGATTTAGTGGGTGCTGGTTAAAGGGGCAGCGGCGGCGGGTGGGCTGAATTCCACCAGAGAAACAGCAAGAAAAAAAAAAGACAAAATAAATAATTTTTTTGTAAAAGCGGCGGCCAGCTGTGTTTCTGGACTACCACATCTGCCGTTGTTGTCGCCGCTGTCCATGGTGCTGAACTCGGGCTCCAGGAATGGTGGAGACGCTGAGTATCGCAGTGATCGGTGCTCCCGGAGTGGGGAAAACTTCTATAATCCGCCAGTTCATCTATAACGACTTCTCGGAGGTGTACACGCCGACCAGGACCAGATATGTGTACAGACCCTCCGTCATACTGAACGGGAACATGTACGAGCTGAAGATTTTGGACGTCCCGCCGATCTCCTCTTTTCCATCAAGCTCCAGTCAGGTATCACGTCTCTGTCTCGGGAACTTTATCAGAGGAGGATTTATACAAGCTTAGAGAGGAGGGGGGTCCATTCTCTGATTGAACCCGCATCTCATTTATTTAATTTCTGCTTAATCTTACAAGTGCCCGTCTGTTCACAGCCGCTAACATCCCTCAAAGGCAAAAACACCAATTTTATTTATTCCTCTTTCACTATCAGATGTCCCTAGTCTACTAGTTGCTATGGAGACCTGGCTGACTTAAAGCCTAAGAGCTTCACTTTGGCGTTTTTAAACTCTCTCTGTCTCTGTCTTTCAGCCCGTTTATGAAGACAATATGCAAACTTGCATATTGTTATGTGTTAATCGTAACATTTCTTCTACACACTTCTAAGAAACGGCAGTGCTGCTGCTGATGGTTGTGTTGATTCTGCAGCATTGTGCTTCAGGCATGGCCACAGCACCTGGTTAAAACTCCCTTTTTAAAAATAGAGCAGACTGCCCTTTTATTCCTGACCACAGGTCAGATGCCACCCCTCATTAGTTGGAGGCACATCTGGTCGCAGGATCATAGCAAGATGAAAAAGCACTGTGAATGTTACGGCTTTGCAGTCACTTTTTTGGAGCAGATTTTTGGTTTTCTTTATTTCTTGACAAGAATCGGAGGTTCTTGAAACAGTCCTCATGTGGCCATACTGAAAGCATTATTAGATCCTGTAACTTTTTTCACCCAGCCGCCTTACAGATCCTTTGTTAAACAGTCACAATCAAGGAGGAGGGGAACACTCAGACCCACAGAGGCTTCAAAACACCACAGACCTCTGAACCTCTGTTTTCAAAAACACAGCCAGTAAAAAATAAGAACAAAAAAACAGAACCAAGGATGTGGGAGAGCTGCTTCACCTGCTTCTCCAGCCTCCTCTAAACAGGGGCAGGGCGGCCTCTGTCCAGTAGTATCATGTGAACAAGAGGAGAGGGGAGATCAAGAAAACACTGAGGTGCTTATCATGCAGTGCCAAACTATGTGATGGGTGATGAACTCTACAGCCCTGATTTTGTGTAAAAAATATATTTTTGTGAGGCTTCAACTGTCTGAATCAGTCTAGGTGATAATCTTTTAAATCCTCTTTGTGTTATTATTCCGCTTACCTTGTGTGAATCAGATGTATTAAGCATTGTTTTAGGTTTTTTTTTTTGTTTGTTTTTTTACATGGAATGAGAAGTGCGTATTTTGGCCCTTGACACTTAGAGTGAAATCGCATTAAATCCTCTCTTTATTGGAAAGACATCAGCTCTCCGCTTTCCTTTCCCTCTTAGTGGCCAAATGTGGAGAGTAGGATTTGTTACAGCAGCTGAAATCCTTCCAATCTACACATGAGCATGTGAGAACTGCTTTAATATCGACTTAAAAATGTGACTCTACCCCTCGAGACAAATGATCCTCTTGTTAAAGTCCTCTTTATCATTTTTCCCAGCCCATTAAGTTGCTGAATATAGTGCTTCCCTCTCTCCGTGTGCATATGTGCGGTGGTTGAAACAGCGCATCCCACTGCAAGTCTCTGCTGACGTGAGGCATGTGTTTGACTCCTGTCCACTGTGACCTCATTGGAAAGACAGAAATCTCCAAGGTCACCACAGCAAAGCCATTGATTTGTTGCTGCTGACTGTTTCTCTCCTTCGCTCCCAGTCGGTGTCACAGATAGGCCTCCCAAGAACAGCTGTGGTTATCTACCGCCGGCGAAAGTGCCACTGAGAAAATGAGATCAGGCCAAGCAGGAGACAACAAAAGCACAACGAGAAAGAGAGACCTCCCAAAGTGCTGGTTTTCTGTGCGCTCACAAAACCACGGCGTTAACACAGAAAACATCTGACAGGCAGGCTGAGGGGCAGAGCAATCATCTTGTCAGGGTTATACACAGCTCCCCTACTAGATTTAACATTTTATTGGAAGGTGTTAAGAGTTCTGCAGAGTGCTTACGCTACAGATTCCTGCTGGGAAGGGACTGAGTTTTCCTTTTCCAGCTAAAGTGCTTTGAACCCCCATTAAGCAATAAGCTTGCAGGAGCAGCTGCAGGAACAGCAGACGAGGCGCATCTCATGAGTTCAAGTGTCTCAAAGGTTGAGTCACATTTGAGGGGTTTCCTCCTCATTTGATTGTCTTTGGTTCAACATTTCATGCTAATGTCAGAGTGGTGATGCAGGCTCTTTGTCGAAGGTATACCAGCAGAAAAATCCATTAGCTGAGTGCTGCCACAACATTTCCATCTGACAGATTTACGGTTACTCATTTGCTAAGGAACAACACCTGGAAGGCCTGCTGTGCTTTGTCCCGCTTGTTCTTGCTTCCTCTGGTGCTTCATCCTCTATTCGCAGCGAGAGACACGGGGCATTTTTGAGTCACTGCCCTCATCTGTGTTTAACCCCGCGAGCACAGAAATGTAACGTGGGTCAGGGGCAGTTGGATGTAATGAGGGGTGAGTTGAGCCAGCACAAAGAATCCTGATTGAATTTTACTTGCTGAACACAGCAAATCAAATAAAAGCACACTTCCCTGTTAGAATACAGCTGGGGAATAAGAGAGGAACAAAGGAGAGAGGGGAGGGAGAGAGCGGGAATTTGTTTTGGTCAATTAGAAAGTTTAATGGACACCGTTGAAGCAGGGGTGACCAAATGAGGTTTTATATTGTCCTATAAAAATTGTGATGAATAAGCTGCAGAATAGAGTGAGTCAGTACGCCTCCGCGCTGATGTAGCTCGGCAATTTCTCATCAGTTCAGATTATTTTATAAGAACAGCAGTGGCGTTCCAGCAGGCGACTTGTGACCTCATTTCAACAACATACAGAGACATTAAAAAAAAATCCTTTTTTAATGCTGGAGAGAGGCAAGATTTGTATCATTTTCCCGTGAAGCTGGGTTGGTGTAATGATTTGTTTGCTTTGTGGTGTGTGTGTCTGTTTCTGAGAGTATTGCATTGAGAGAGCATCTGTCCCGGTGTGTCAATAGGATGTGATGACAGATGGATTTAAGCGTGACAGAAGATTCAGCATGATTTTTTTCTTGTTCTTTTCTTTTCTTTTCATTTTCTCTTCTTTTCCCTTTTTGTTCTTGCCATAATGTATCTCCATGACTTCCTCCCACACAAAATGCTCCGTCTCCTGCTCTCTCTGGGCATTTTTCTCAGTTATCTCTGTCAATACTTTCATATATAACAGCGGGGAAACTATCGTATTTCACTCTTGCAGATGCAGCAAGAAAGATGTGTGGGTCTGTGAAGCGCACATATCGGTGAAGCGTTAAGTGCTGACAGGATCTGGAAATCTTAGTGGTGCCTTTTAAAATGAAACTGAGCACAATTGCATTTAACCTGTTTTTGCTGATATATACACAAATATCATTATACTATCTGCAAAGGCACAGTTTTTGTAGTTTTCCCTGTGCACACCTTTACAGTTGATTTTAAATAAAACATCCAGAGGTGGTAGAAATGCAGAATTTTAGCCTTAATTCAAAGGGTTTAACAAAAATGTTGCATTAACAGTTCAGCAGTTACGGTTTGTACACAGTCCCTCATTTTCAGTGGCTCACAATTAGTTCTACATTTGATTGACGAGCGGTTTCATGGCCAGGTGAGGCACGTTCACTTGTTATTTCATAATAAATGAAGCAGGTATAATATCTGAAGTGTTGAATTTGTATTTCATAGCTTTTCACCATAATTTCAAATATGAGTCTCAAATAGATGTCAGTGCAAGTGAAGGACATCGTCACTGAAACACCAAAATAATCCTCTCAGAGAGAGAGCAAAACTCCAGGATCGGTTAAATCAGCAATCTTTTAAATGCTCAGCAAAACCACAGAGAATGATTACAGAATTATTTCCATGGCTAAAAAAACAACTTTATAGCACCCAACAAAATTAAGGATACTCTCAAGGAGGTAGGAGTATTGTTATCGAGGACTACAATCAAGAAACACCTTCATGAATGGAAATACAGAGAATTTACAATAAGGTACAAACAGTTACACTGAGGAACAGGAAGGCCGGATTAGAATTTGACAGAAAACATCTATGTGATAAAAGATGAAACCAAGATTAACCTGTACTAACATAATAGAAGAAAAAAAGGTCTCGGGGTCTTGTGACCAGGGCCTGCTGGCTGTCTGGCATACAAGGTTAAAAACTAAAGGTGACAGAGCGTTTGTATCTGTGGCTTCCAGACTCTGGATCTCTCTACCATTGAGTTTGAGATCTGTGGACTCAGTCATTTCTTTTAAGAAGCAGTTAAAGACTTATCTTTATAAAATTGGTTTTGGTTGACATTGTTTGGATGATGTACGTTTTTAGCCTCCGTGAAGCACTTTGTGATTTAATCTTGAAAGGTGCTATATAAATACAATTTTACTTTAATTACTAATAGAAGAAAAAAGTATTGAGCATTAGAGAAAGGGTCATGATCCAAAGAATACCACGTAGAAACATATGGCTGGCAGGGGAACCAGGACACTTGTGTTTATTGGTGATGTGATCGCTGACTGAAGCTGCAGAATTAACTGTGAAGTGTACGGGGCTACACTCTCTGCTCAGATTCAGACAAATGCTACAAAACCCATTGGACCGAGCTTCACAGCACAAACGGAAAATGACCCAAAGCAAACTGTAAAAGCAACCGAGAGTTTGTCAAAGCAAAGAAATGAGATATCCTTGAATGGAAGTCTTCGCCTGATCTCAGCCCAGTAGAGCAGCTTTTCAGGTATTAAATACAAAACTCAGAGCAGAGATACTCACACACGAGCAGCAGCCAAAGGCAGCTGGAAAAAAGGCCTCAAGCAAAGAAAGACAGCATTTCCTGATGTCCATGGGTTCCAGACTTCAGGCTGCAAAGAATTAAACAAGCTGGCAACCCTTTTATTTGCACTTATATAAGAATATAATCGAATCCATTATGGTTGTGTACAGTAGTGTAAAACTGTGCCCAACAAAATATGGACCAGACAAGCCTTGTAGAGATGACTCTAACAAGCTTGATCAGCAAAACACACCTTCATCCTCAGTGCTAATTACTGCCAAGTCAAATGTGAATAAAATGCTGACATTTCACTCAACAAAGCTGAAGCAAAGATTCCTTGAATTGGCTCTTAGTACAGTTAGATTTAATTAATTGTTAAGTACTCGCAAGCCATATTATTTGTTCTAGTTCAGTGATTTGAAGTAGCCTAGCATTGCAGACAGCTAGCTAGCAACCAGTTGGTGTCCACCTCTCATTCAACTATTCCCTTAAAAATGCAAAGTTTAAGTGGTAATAACATCACAATTGGTGAGTTATATTAAAAATCACCTCTGGTACACTTTTTATGAACCTGTACTAATGTAGCACTTTTTCACTCAAAGCGCTTTCTTACTACAAGCCTCATTCATGCAACTGCAATGAGAACTTTTAGTTAAACATTCACACTAGGGGTGGTGGTGTTTGTAGCTCAGTAAGGTTTGGAAAGGTTGGCGACTCCATACCTGGCTGCATGCCTAAGAATCATTGGGCATGTAGTTGAAGCCCGAGTTGCTCTCCAATGCGTGAGGAAATCGAACCACTGACCTCTTGATTAGTAGATAACCTGCTCCACCTCCTGAGACACAGTCACCCCAAAGGAAGTGAAACATCAGCTACTGAGACTGTAAACCATTTTATTTAAAACTGTATTCATATTTCCATTGTACAGTTAGGCCTTTAAGTTGTGAGTCTATGCAGATTGGCTTGCTTTTCGAGGCAGCCTCAGTGGCCCTTCGAGTAACTGCACTTCAAGGTGCACTTCAACTGGTTTCATTTTTCAGCCATGGAGGTTGTGCCTCGGGTCAGATCCAGCAATTGGTCTTGACGTTAAGCTTCCAGCTCCTGGCTTTAGCTTATTAGTATTTAACAAAGTAGGCAATCTTCTTATCTAACTCTCTGGCAGCAAACATGCAAGGATATGTCTCAGTTTCCCAAATCATTCTAATTCTTGAGAATTTCCATTCTTGACCCCTCACCAGCATCAACCAAAGTCTCCTTGTCACCTGAACACTGGAGACAAACAACAAAGGGCAATAAATGGTTTTGCTGGTCCAGGTCATTACTTTGAAAAGGGGACTTCCATCCCTAAGGGATGTAATGGATTTTAATTGCAAATGAACCAGCGTGACCTGTGTTTGACATATCTGTAATAGCTCAGCATCGGCCCCAGCCAGGTTACACCGGCCGCCCTCCTGCACTGGATGGAGTATTGATCCATCGCAACCACTCATTACGTTTAAGCTGCCTCCACTAATATCAGAGTCATGGCGGCTTTGCCATAGCCTGCTGAAAACTGACCACGGCCCTGCAGTTGTCAGGGAAACACGCTCTGTTTGGGTCTTGAGGAGCAAAGGACGAGCTGCTCTTTTTCCACGCTGTGGTAAGGCGACCGACTGGAGGACACAGACAGTGGCACCACACTTCACAGTCACGCTCCCGCAAGCACATTCTCACATCCCGGCGAGCACACACAAATAAACATGCCCACACACGCCGTTTGCATTCATTTGGTTACTGCGTATCAGTGCGCTGCCTTTTCTTTACTGATCTGTTTTGGCCTGGGCCTCGTGTTTGGGGTTTGGAGAAGTAGTATTGCTGCTTCTGTGCCGGCTCCTCCTCCACATTTAAAAACAGGATTTGGACGACAAAGAGATACGAGATGAAAACACAAGCTGCTATTTTTAGCCCCGCGGGATGTGAGGCTGCAACCACAAGCCACCGTGTGCGCCTTACGTCGTCAGCTGCCTCAGTTATCATGAACTGTAATGACAGCGAACATCTCTGGTTTGTTCGGGAAACATATCTTGGACTGGAGCTGTACTGGACACTTTAGGGTATAAGATGGGATAGACTCCAGGAAGAAAATGAATTGATGGAAGAAATTAGAAATCATAAAGAAAAAAACGCTCTTGCTGAAAACACTGTGAAAGACCAGAGAAAAGGGCTGCACTTTACACCAGTTTTCACAACACATCGTCCCACTTACGCTTTTTACTTTTGATGGCAGTGATCTTGTTGCCATCTCCGTGCCTGATTGGCTTCATTATCTTCCTGCTGATCTGTGAGGCTGTCTCTGCTCCTTGACACAAACACCCCCTCCAAAATGAATACAGGCAAAGTGTCCCTCACTGCGTTTTATCATTAGAACTTAGGCTGATCATCGCCTGTTCCCTCAGCCTCGCCTGTCACAAATTATCAGTTCATCTTCATTGTACAGATTAGCCGTACAGCATGTTTAATTTGAATGCAAATCCCCCCCAAACCTTGACAGCAGTATAATTAATTTTTTTTTTCTATTCACGTTTCTATTTTAGGTTACACAAGCTGTGTAAGTGCTGGAAAAAGTGTAGAGTAAACACCACATGGAAAAAATGACTTAACGCTGTACAAAATACTGTAGCAAATCCATCAACATTGCACTGCTCCACTCCGGGGTCACATTAGATTGCATGGTAATTATAAGCATGCAAATTAAAATGGGGCCTGACAATCAGCACTTTGATATGTGAGTTTTCAAAGCAATATGGGCACAACAAGCACGGCTCCAAAGCAGCCAAATCATCATCAGAGCCCCGAGGTTCAGGTGCATCAGTCAAAAAGCATCAAATACATCAGAGCAGAATTTCACTGAAAATCATTGCAGCATAACATAATAAACAGCTTCAGGAGAGGCAGTGATCACATGGGGAAATTGATTTGTATGTAAATTCTTTTAAAAATGTGTTCATAGGGATTTTAAAAAATGTTTTAAAAAAGAGCTCAGGAGTTAGGAGCAAATCGAACAGCAGCCACTGTGTGAAGTAAATCTACACTGAGTCTGTGGAAATCAGTGATCTTAACAATATAATATAAACTCACTGGCCATTTCATTAGGTATACCTTTTCAAGTGCTCTCAAATCTATCGGCCAATCACATGGGAGTGTGACTATGCATGAAAACATGTTCAAACCGAGCGTCGGATGGGGGAGAAAGGTGACTGAAGTGACTTTGAATGTGGCATGGTTGTTGCTGTCAGGGTAGTCCGAGTATCTCAGAAACTGCTGATCTACTGGGATCTCTGGGGTTTACAGAGAATGGTCAAAAAAGAGAAACTACCCAGTGGGCTGCAGGTCTCTGGGTGAAAATCTCTTGTCAATGCCAGAGGTCAGAGCAGGTCAGATGCAGTGAAGAGTGAAAAGTGGGTTAGAAAAGTAAACTGTGTAGTAAAAGATCCACAGGGCGGAATGACAGTAAAGGTTTGACTTTTGCCACATTTCTGAGGTGAAGAAAACAAGGTTGGAGCTTAGAGTTTTAAAATTCAGCTGTTGTTCAAAGATGACACCAATAATCCAATTAGCTATTTTAAGTACCTCCAGCAGGAAGCTGATATCACTGCACTACCTGATGACACTTTTGAGCTTTGGGAAATATGCCGGTACTTTCCAAGCATGAGACAAGTCCAACTTCCTGAAAATCTTTGCTGGTGAATGTGCCAAAAATTGATTTCCGATGTTTACATTCATTTTTCCAAATGTATAATATCTTTGCTTATATTGGTAAATAGAATTTAGTCAACAGGATTTATGAAGGGGTTATATATATAAAAGTATCTTTATGACATTATTTTACCTACACTCTTTAAAAGTTATATATTTTTAACATCAATGACACTTTTTAGCTGGAGAAATAAAGCATATATAAAAGTCACTTTCTACCTTGTGACAGGAACGTTATTTTATGGCTCAGAATGATTTGATGTCATTCATGAGAGATTGGTTTGACATGTGCTTCACAGATTATAGGCCAACAAGTCATTTACAACAGCTAAAATGTGGGTGACCATTTTTTGGCACAACACCAGAAACTTCAAAGTACTCACAGGAAAAGAGGTCTTGGGCCACATGAGCCCCTTTTAAGGCCACAACCTGTGCCGCTTTTCATTTCATTTAAAGGAATATAATAAACCTGAATGTAATGTGTTGACTGGTGAGCTCCAAATGTGGCAGAAAACAGATTTGGGTTTTTATACAGAGCCCAGCTTTCCACGCTTCCAGCATTCATGTTAAGCCAAGCTAAGCAGTTTCTAGTTCCAGCTTCAAAGTCATTATTAGTCATTCTCATCCCCAGCTACTAAACTGTATTTCCCCAGATGTTAGACTACATTTGAAAGATCCTCATCACACCGTTGTCTAAAGTGCTGCCGTGCCGTTTGTGCATGACAGCAGTCTGCATCTAATAAGAACGACCCTGTTTATTGCAAAGTTAATTTCCAATGTTTGTCTGTTAAATTATATTAAATTGGATTGAATTATGTTTTGCTGAACTGAACTGAGGCGGTCTCACAGAGTCTAGGCCCTTCATTAGCAGTGTGTGGGAACACCAGAGGTTATGTCTGCTCATCCCTTGATCCGCTGTTGCCTTTTTCATCTTTTCAACATTCTCCCAGGCCCGCGATTGTGTTCTCATTTCCTTCCCTCAGTATATCTTTTTTTCCCCAGCCCCTGAACTTCCTCTATTTGCCTCTCCCTCTTTTATCAGATCAAATGTTTATACATTAATTTCATGCTGTTACAGGCAGTAGGTCGGCAGTGGTGAGCTTGTGACGGCTGAGTGATACACAGTTGGATAGAGGGATGGTTCCTCACGTTTCTATTAAAACTAATGGCCCTCAGTAAGGTGCAAATAGACCCACCTGCACTGTGTGCTTTGATTACATTTTGAATTATGCTTTGAAAACCATTAGCATCAACAAAATGTTGCTTTTTGCTTCCTCTCCTGACAGAAGGCTGTGTTTTCTTTTCCCCAGCCTCCATCTTTGTCCTTGAACAGCGTGCAGTGTTTTACTGCGGGGTGGTCATCGTGTTTTATGACTTCGTTCAAAGCTGTAAGACTCCCAGAACCATGCCTGCTCGAGGAATTCATAGACTGCAAAAGGGAAGCAAACTGCAACAGAGCAAAGTTCTGTTACATAAAGAGGAAAAAAAAAATTAACCGAGGCTGATGGGATTATCGTTAGTCTTTTAATCTGTCATGAATCAAAGTATTGGATTTAAATTTCTCTTTGATGATGACGATGGTGGCAAAGTCATCAGTTTGTCCTGAAGGGGAAATTAATGTCCGCACCCAATTTCACAAGAACGTATTCATGAGCTGATGAGCCATTTCACTCAGAACCACAAATAACCTCATCGTGACATTTGAGGAAATGTCAGACTTTGACAAAGCCATTAGGACACACTGCCTGGGAACCGTACACGTCTGCAAAGTCTTCCATCTAATACGTCAGCATACCTGAGAGACCATGTCAGTTCTTAAGCTTGACTAAAACGGGTCTTGGACGTACTCATATGTTTGCATATTTATGTGTTTCTCTACATATCTGTCCTTTCAGGAATGGCTGGATTTGCGCTGCAGAGGTGTTCGTAATGCAAACGCATACATCCTGGTGTATGACATCTGCTGCGTGGAGAGCTTTGAATACGTCAAAATGATCCGACAGCAGATAGTAGAGAACAGGTATGGTCACACACGCTCTCTGCTGACAACGCAGATGTTGAACATATGGTCCCACATCCAAAAGCTTCAAACCAGGACTGTCAAACTCATTGGACGTCATGCATCACATACATACAGCCTGCTTTGATCTAGTGGGCCAGACCAGTGAAACTACATGATTAATGGATAAAATTACAGAAGAATGTATAGTGGTAGTAAAATATTAAGCTTTTGTTAATTCACAAAACAGAGGAGATTTTCCGGTAAATTAATAATTTATCTATTTGGGGGGGGGGTTCTTTATCCATTGGAAATTCTTCATCCTGGGCCTTATGTTTGACACCCGTGCTTTAAACCCTATATTTAATTGAAAACTGAACCACGATGACGCTGTCAAGACTCACAGGCATTACTGTTTTCTAATAAAAAAAAATCTAGGACAAGGGACAACAAAAGACCAGAAAAATTACGTAATGCTGGAAAAAAACGCTGTTGGAACATCTCAGAGCTAATTAGGTTAATTAGCAACAGGTCAGTAACATAAAAGCGCATCCCACAGAGGCTGAGCCTTTCAGAACTGAGAATGAAGAGGGCGATGGGTTTACCACCCTTTATTTTAAAATAAATAAATACATAAGAATAATGTTTAGAACATAAAAATTACAAAGAGTTTGGGGGCTTTTATCATCAAAGTACAAAATACCAAAAAATAAAGGCCCAGAGAAATCACTGCATGGGAAAATGTGAAAAAGAAAGTTTTAGCTTGTAGAGCCACCTTTAGCAGCAATAACGTAAAGTAATAGTTTTCTGCGTGATTTTCGCAGGCTCTCACTTTGTTATAGAGGAATTTTGCTCCACTCTTCTTTACAGCTTTGCTTCAGTTCATTGAGGTTTGTGAGCATTAGCTCTGTTAAGAGTCCACCACAGCAGTTCAATCAGGTTGAGGTCTACGCTTTGCCTGGAACATTGCAGCACTTTGTTTCTTTTGTTTTTCAGACATTCTGTTGTAAATTTGCTGCTTTGCTCCGGATCGTTGTCCTGTTGCATGGCCCAATTCCAGGCAAGCTTTAGCTGTTGGAAGACGGCATCTAGAATACTTTTCTACTGAATACTGAGTCATTGATTGCAAGGTAAAACAAGCCCAAGGAGTCACTTGACGGTTATACTAACTGGAATTTGTCAAGGTTTCCCTGAGCATTACACAGTCTGACCTTGGAGTGAAATTGGTGGGACATACACTCCTGGAAAGACTGTGACATTGTCTTAACAAACAGCTCAATTTGACTAGCAGCACCTGGCTGCTTCTCACCATCTTAATTCCAGTGGAAGCAGTAATGATGTTTAGTTTTTCACAGAAATTCTAGTGTAGTCGAGTCATGCATAGGATTGGACTATTCAGATTGTTATTAGTGCACAGCTTAAAAACCCAACATCCATACTGTAATTGTATAGAAGATCATTAGTGCACATGCCATAAGTAACTTACACCTTTGAAGGCTCCATATGCACGTTTTGGAGCAACGTGTGCTGCCATCCAGAGGGGGTGTTTCTCAGGAAAGGCCTTGTTTATTTCATAAAGACCACTTGTATTATGACAGCATGGCTGCATAGAAAGATAGAGGCAACAAAGTATTAAACATGCTCCTGTCTCAACTTTTTAAAAAATATGTTGCTGAAATCAAATTCAATGCAAAAAACTAATTTCAACAATTCACGTGTTGTTTTTGTGCTGTTTTCATTTGAATATAAGTTTGAATGATTTGCATTTCATTTTTAACTAAATGTAATACAACAATCCTGCTTTTTTTGTTAAACCAGGGTTTGTACAACAGCTGACACGCAGCTTGTTAACCTTCACTGATCATTTGTAATGAAATCACCCGTCTGAAGACAGCACACAATTTCACAGCCTGTCACAAAGCTGTACAATTACATGATGGTGACAGTGATTTTTAGGTTGCTTGTGGTGGCATCTTTCAATTTAGCGCGCACACTCATCATGATGACAGTTCACTGTCTGATGACATTTGATTCTTGTGTGATGCCTAACCCACACTAGTAATTTAAAGGCTATTCTTGGGACAGCCGTACATTTAGTGTACAGAAGGCCCACAGATAACATACAGTAAATGCTTCCTGGATTTGCTTTGCACCTGCTGCATATATGGGGCCAGAAATCCCTCGCTCTCCAGTCGTCAGCTGCATGCATATATTTACATATAGAAAGGTGCATTGGATGGCTTCATTTGTTTGCCATGTTGTACAACATCAAACTGCCTCTCCACAGTTGATGCCCACTTTCTCACAGCTCTGAACGTGTAACCACGAATGTTTATGATCTAAGACAGAAACCCATTATCCCCAGCAACTATGGAAGAAATTGTGAATGTGAGAGGAACAGACAACAGGGGGAAAATGTGCAATCATGGAGAGTCTAACATCAGACTGGAGAAGGAAAGGAAAGGAAGGGGAGGAGAAGGGGGCAGATACAGTAAGAGGAATCATGAATAATCGTGTTTTGGAGGGCTCTTTTTACTCTGTGTGTCAGCTGTCGAAAAAAAAAAAAGTCTATTGTTGAAATGTTCCTCAGAAATCTTTTATTATTCTGGTTCCCACTAGCGAGGAGCCTACCTTCAGTTCAGTGAGGCTTGTGACAGTGTTGTGTCCTTCCATCACTCCTATCGCCCCCCCCCTCCGTTCTCATGAAGGGATGCACGCACACCACCTCCCACATTCAGTGCACCTCATTGTGCACAAGTAGTCAAGCCCGAGCAGATATGCAAGGAGATATTTTTAAGGCTGTTATGTGAGCACAACCTGTGAAAAGGAGAAAAGTGAGATGATTGCTGCGATGTGGTTGTTCAGCTCCCAAGTTTTGAGAACTTCGCCTCGGGGCTTGAAAATTGCACCGCTCATCTCTCTCAGGCTGCATCGCTTTCTCTTCGGCGAGCCATTTTGTCCATCTGTCGAGGCAGACGTGCAAATATGCAAAAGTATGCAAAAGTCTTTGTCATACAAAAAAAGCCTTCATTCGTTCTGAGAGAAAGAGCTAAGTTGTAAAGGCAGCTGTTTAAACAGTTTATACACTTGTCTTTTCTAGATGTTCTAACTGAGTTCAACATCGGTTGTTACAGCTTTTCCTAAATAGTTTATATTCGAAGGCCCAATGACCTTGCCTCCTAAATAAGCAGCAAAATTAATATTATTGTTATCATCAACATTTCATTTTACTGTACACTCCTGCAGCTTAATTTCCCACACTGCTTCACTAAACTTCTTTTCATTTAAACACTTCTAAACCATCACTAATCACGGTTAATTGAGGTTGACTTGACGAGGTGCTCTATGTTTTTCATTAGTGCTGCAGGACTAATCTTTATATTTGCAGGTCTTACCTTTAATATCTGCACGTCCTCTACAGAGAAGATAACTGTCAGTATGACAAGAGGGGCACCTAGGTTGTTAGTGTAACATATTGGGGATTTTTATATATTAGAGTAGTTTTGTAATATAGTTTATTATTTATTATTGGTACTTTAACTTGTTCATTACTGTCTTCGCGCAACTGTGACCACATAATTTCCATTGGGATTAATAAAGTATTCTGATTCTGCTTCTGAGTTAGAATTTTATAACACATCCCTCCGGCTTGCCGTACATTTTCCCACTCAATAATGCTGTAAAGCCCTCACTGCAGCATGCGGTGGGAGGCCCCTTGAGCCTGTGAGTTTTAATCCTCCAGTCCACCCCCTCACACCTCGGAAGGAAGGGAAAACTATGCAGAGACAACAGCTGTGACAAACACCAACACGATGGCTTTGCTGGGTTTAAAAAATAAATAAATAAATAACATAACCTTCTCTTTTCTCATACTCCTGCAGGGAAGGTAGCAGCAGCGAGGTGCCAATCCTGGTGGTGGGTAACAAGAGAGATCTGCAGCGTCAGCGCTTCATGCCTCGCAGGGCCGTGTCGGTTCTGGTGAAGAAGACATGGAAGTGCGGTTATGTGGAGTGCTCTGCCAAGTTTAACTGGCACGTAGTCCTGCTCTTCAAAGAGCTGCTGGGGATTGCTGTGGCACGGGGGATGCGCCAGAACCACACCTCCATTCGGTTGCAGGGGGCGCTACAGAGGAATCGCTGCACCATCATGTGACCCTCAGAGCTCCCTCCACCCCTGCCAACTCAGGAGTGGAGCGGCAGCGGAGAGAAGGACTTTCTATCAAAATGGCTGGGAAAAATAACCCCGTGGCCTCCTGCTTTACTGAGCTGATTTTTCTTAATGAGGTTTATTAGACTAGTGCGCTGTAAAAGACACTCAAATTACACACATGGTCATCCAACCACTTCCTAGTCAACTGTGTAGAAACAAGCAAGGAAATGGGAAAAAGAAAGCAGGTGACAAACAATACAAAAAGCATAGCACAGATATGTTTCTCACATCAGCTGGACAGGTCAACATTTCAGGCTGCGCTTCCCAATATGAAAGGTCTGTCGCTGGGCCTGACAGGGCGGAAGCCGTGTTTATGAGAGTCAAAGCGGACAGGCAGCAATATCATCCAGTCTTCCTTTTGAATTTGCCACACTCTGTAAGGTCAAAAGCAGAAGCTCACATCTAACATCACTGGATTTATTTGGGATTTGTGCACGAGACCAACAGGCCAAAAGATGGAAACGATAAAAAGTGAGAGTGCTCATTTTCTGCGCCAGTTATCTCAAAATGTACATAGATAGATATGGTTAGGTGGTGTTTAATTTTAGATTCTGAGAAGTAGCCTGCATTTTTGTTCTCTCCCCCGTCCCCTATTAGAATCTTGGCCGACAGTAAAAGCTGCTTGTTCACAGAAAGGCTGTTTTAAGGTTGTCTTGCAGCAGAAAATGCTGCAGTCCCTTACCATGATGTACTGTAGGACGTAAATCTGCTCCCTCCCCTCACTCAGTCTCTGTTTCTGATGAATACATTAAATCCAGGGAACGGGGAACCTGCAGGAGGCTCCGGAGCCTGAGACAAGAACCTGTGCATGGAGCGTGTGTGTGTGTCTGTGTGTGTGTGTGTGTGTGTGTGTGAGAGAGAGAGAAAGAGATGGAGAGAGGGAGAGGCAGGTTTATAGTTGACATTCAGGCAAGCAAAGGACAGACGCGGCAAGATAACAGGCAGATGTTGAAGCACTGGATTAGAAAGGAGCAATAAACACACACAGGGATGTCCAGACTGACTATATGTGCCACATTACTATATTAAAAATGCCTCGCCACACACAGTCAATGTAATCCACTTGCGCTCCAGCAGAAATACACACGCAGAGCTTGGTGGCTTCCATATCAATATGTGAATACTATCTAATTGGTCATATCGTGAAATTAACAGCAACTCTTTTCATTTGATTAGGCCGAGGTATGTGAATATGCCAGCACTGAAAGCAAGCAGATCTATTGTATATACACGATTGATTCATAGACTAATTGAGTTGCATGCTTTTGTTGGTAGAGCCAACGGGTCAGGGTTTAATTGCACTGATGTGAAAATGTGATACTGTGTTTAATTTTTGTAATACATGGTTTTTTGACGCTGTAATGAGCAACTGAGTGGAGTGAATGTGGTCGTTTTTCACCGGCATGTGAGAGCACAAGCTCACGATACTCTACCAAGGTGTATTGTTGAACCCTTCAGTCAGGCCAAATGGCTGTGTTAGATTTTTTGTTTGTTTGTTTGTTTGTTTTTCTAGTTGAAAAAAAAAGGAAATATGTAGCAGAGATAAACTAGAAAGCAACTGCGTGTAGCATGAGTTCTCATCATTTCGTTTGTGTGCATTTTCAAATAAAAAGGGCTACTGTTTTTTATCACATACATTACTTGTGTTGTGTTATTTTTACGGTGTCAGTACTGTAAGTCATTTTGTTTGGCTTTTGGTTGTTTTTTGTTTTGTTTGTTCTTTCTGATGGATTATTAAAAGCATTTGAGAACAACAACCTTGCTCTGGTCCCTTTTTTTCTCCATGTGCTTTTCATGGCTTCACCACATTAGGATCATTTCTACAACATTGCCATCTTGTGGTAAAGCGATGTTATCAGGAACCACATCAGAAGCATCAAACACACACACACACACACACACACACACAGACACACACACACACACACACTAGTTTTAACCAACTCAGTTCATTTAAGGTGGCATTGTGATGATATATTCATTCTAGACGGACTGAAAATTAACTGAATAAATGTTTCTGTACTGTAAAAGGAGGCCTGCTGTACTGAAAGACATGCGTTTTTCAAGAGGGACCTGACTAAATACAACACATAACAATATGCCAAGTAAAGAAAGACATAGACCTGACATTCAGTACACACACAGTTGAACACAGACATGCAAATCATATAACAGATAAATAACAGATCATTACAAAAGCAGTCACACTGACCAAAAGAGCTATTCTCTCGCTCCTTTAAAGTGGACAATGCCATCTCCTTCTGTAGGATATTATTCCAGGAAACAGAGGCCGCAGCTTTACAAGCCTTTCCCCTTTATTCCATTCGGACTCTGGGGACAAACATTTGTATAACATTGTGAAAGCGTAGGCTTATGCTCGTTGTACTGGTGATGGTGGGTGGAAAAAATGATTATTTGGTTCTATCTGTGGCCCTGTTTATTGTGCATGTATATCACGATCCCATTTAGGTGACAGCATAATACAAACTAAAAGAATAAAATGACACAGGTTGCCCTGGGCAATCCGGAGATTTAAGATTAAGTAATAACACAGCAAACCCCCAAAGAGCAGGCAGTAGCTCTGGGGCACGGCTTTCTTAGTCATGTGGTTTATTTGTTACTTCAAATGCACTTGTGCTTTTTCACAAGTAAAAGCATGCCAAAAGTGTCTCACCCTCATGTGCACCGGTGCCACTGATTTATTAGGACCTGGATTATAAGCAAAGGCACAGGCTGGATTAACAACACTGATGATTAACTTGGTTTGTTTTCCCTACGCAATCTGACAGCATCAGATCTGAAATCAGGAGCCAAAACCGCATGTCAAATGTTTAGGAATGTTTAGATAACAACGTCACGTGGTGCGGGGCTGAATTATAGACTTGAATTGATAGAGCGGACACTCCCCCTCAGTGCACAATGAGTGGCCGGGGCAGCGGCCGCTCGCTCCCTAAAATTAGTGCCACAAACTGTTTATCGCTGTCGTAATGTAAGTAATTTAGTTTGATGGCAGCCTTATCAGGTTACGCTGAGACCATGTAAGGGCTCTCCCTTCTATCCAGCCCAGCTCTGTGCTCTGAATCCTCTGCAGTCTGCATCAGCAAAGTGTCTTGGCATCACTTCTCGTCCTTCCTCCGGTGTCCATTCCGGCGTCATGTGAAGGGGGCTTACGGTGGTTTCTCTCGCCCTACACCGGACCCTCTTCCGTCGATCTCATTCGTCAGTGCCGAGGTCCTCGTCCTGGTGGACCATCTGGGGGTAGTGTCCCTGTCTCCGCTGCTCCCGGTTTATCCAGCACTCTGTGGCGTGCGGCGGAGCCGAGGATGAGCGAGCAAGGGAAGGGCTCGGCATCCGCCTCTGCCGCGGCCCCAGCACCAGGGTCGGATACTTACAAAGGCTGGCTTTTTAAATGGACCAACTATCTGAAAGGCTACCAGCGGCGGTGGTTTGTCCTCAGCAATGGCCTGCTGTCATATTACAGGTAAATATCGCACACATGGCGTGTATGTTTCCTCCTCCCTCCCCCTGGAAAATGTAAACGCCACTTGTGCTCATATTTCTGTGTCGGCGCATCACTACAGCTGGCTGCCTCAGCTGTTTAGCAGCAGGCTAAAGCTAGCTGCCGGAGCTGTGACGGAGGAGAAAGAAATGATTTGCTTTAAAAGACAGCTGGGCGCGGAGAGGCAGTGACACAGACGGGGACATATAGGGCAGCTAGTCCTTTAAATAAGTGGGAAATCATGTCACGGCAGGCACAGACGTTAGCCAGCACACCAAGCTAGCACGCTAGCCTCCTGTCATCAGCTGTCAGGCGGCTGCAGGTCCAGCTGTACGCCCGGGGACACCGACACGACAGGGTGCCCGACCGCTTTTAACACACATTTAATAACCCTTCGCCCTGAATTCTTCTTTTTATGTGACTGTCACCGTCTCAAATACCTTCACCACATAACCGCCACGTTACTTTTCAGAGTGTATTCATTCATTGCACGGTCACGTTACTGAGCCCAGCCACTTAGTATGATCGCCGTAACGGGATACTGTGCGAGAGAAGGTCGCTATCGTTTATCCGTCTATCCTCGCTCCTATCGCACAGCCAGGTAGCTGCGAGCTAGTGTTAGCTGTAGTAGCACCTGTGGATCAGGTGCTTCCTCCGCGGGAGTCATGTTTCCGCAGGTGCAGGTGTTCAGGCTCAAACATGAGCTCTCTGAATGGATCGTAAAGCACGCCAGCTCCTAGGCTTATGATTCAGTTAGTAACGTGGATTTATACTATAGCACTTCAATTTAAAGCCAGTCAGAATCAAGAAATCTCCTTGGCAACAGCAATGAGAATTACAGACTTGCTTCAGTCCAGTTTATATATTATTTTATATAAAGCCAAATCAAAAGAACAGTCGCCTCAAAGCGCTTTATATCATAAGGCAAAGACCCTACAATAATAGAGAGAAACCCCCCAAATCATATGACCTTTTATGAGCAAACACTTGGTGACAGTGAGAAGGAAAAACCTCCTTTTGACAGGAAGGAATATCAGGCAGAACCAGACTCAGGAAGGAGCAGCTGTACCTGCTTTGTGTGACATAATCTTCACAGTTTTCCCCCCTAAACTCCTTTGATTTGCTGACAAAGATGGTGGGGAGAGAGGCAGAAAGCCAGATCTTGAGCTGCTGTTTAGTCATGCAAAATTGGTTGATTTTCACTTTCACTGCTCGGCTGTTGCATGTTTAACCTGTTTGTTTGCTATTGCTGCTGCTTTTGTCAACACTGAAACACCCTGCTTTATTTGATGTACACAGATGGTTTCAGCAGTTTGTACATCATACTGAGGCCTGTCATGTTACCAAAGCATTTATATCAGTGGGATCTTTTGGTCATAGTGTTTTCCAGCAACAGATGTTCGCCCTGTCTCTGACCCAGTTTCCCTAATTAAAGAGTGAAGGTGCACCTAATGGCATTAACCTTCCTCTGCTCACCGTGCTGCGAGTCAAAGCCATGACTGTGAACTTTAAATGCTTTCACAGTTTAGATGGCTCTAGCATGATGTGTTAATGCACTCTGTAATTGCTTGCAGCCATAAAATAATGCAAATCTTAAGTTGATCCCTCTGGGTTAATGTCTTTTTCAAATGTCATCTTTAATTGGGAGGTTAGAGTGCTTGTTTAAAGGCTGTCCTGCATGGTGAATTCTCATCAGTATGTTTGCCTCCCCGGGCTGTGAGGCAAACTTCTGACTCATGATGTTTTCCTGCAGCTCCAAAACCAAAAATGCAGATTGAATAGGGAGCTTTCTCTACTCTGTGTGCTGGCAGAAACACGATCAAATCTCTTTTCAGACCATTTCATGCCACACTTTCTGAAACAGACTCTTTGTCTTTTAGTGCCAGCTGGGTTATTTGACGGAGGTGTGGTAGATGCAGCCCCACACCTGCCCATGCTTGTGGTGAAAGGAAAGACGCCTGTTGCTTCTACCCTCTATTAATAGTCCATTATGTTGTAAGGTGACTGCTGTCCCCGGAGTAAAGGTAGCCCGTCGACATCTGAGCACAGAGGCAGTGAAGCGAACGAGCTGTCCCCTCCACTGCTGTCTTCCTGGCAGACCACATTGTGCGTGTCTGACTTCAGGCTTTGTGTTGCACCTTCTCTGGCTGACTGTCTGCACTTCTTTTGTGAGTGAAGTAAAGGGGAAACAGTCAGTCAAATGTGACAGCGTGTTAGGTTAAAGCGTCTTCTGACTGTTTTTTGTCTTTAGGTTGAAGCATCAGAAGAAAGACGATGTCACTTTGCATCAGCGTGTTATCTGATTTAATGGAAAGACAATTCACAACACATTAAACCGTGTCACACACTTTAAAGCAAAGACAACTTTCATCAAACCTCATGTTGCATGACCTGCATTTAATCACTTTTGCTTTGTTTATTCATTTGCAGCACCCCCCCCCCCTTTAAAAAGTGCTTTGTATTTGTGATAAATCAGTACTGACAGACATGGCAATTAAGACTAGTCAATACCCCAAAGGATTCCTTTCATTCAGGCCTGCTGTTGACAAAGCAGCGGGTTGGTTCTTTGAGCTGGTGCTGAGACACAACTGCTGGGTTATAAGAAACGGTTCGTGGGTTGACTGACGCACTCAGCACTTGCTCCTGTTAAATTACAATGAGTTTTATAGAGATTCAACAGGGCAGTAGTTATTGATTGGTTAAGGCTGTGACACTGCAGTTCTGTCTGGCTTTTATTCTGCCTCAGGAATATCAGGATGTGTATATATATGTATATATATATTTAAAGTTGCTCATTAAGCAGAGCAGTACATATGACAAGATCTTTACCCCCTCCCTTCTTTTCTCAATGAACTTCTTTAATTAAAAAAAAAAAAATGCATAATTGACTTTTCCTCACAGTTTTAATACTCTCACCTCTTATAGTATATCCAGCTTGGTGTGTTAGGGAAGATTACCGGGCATTAAAGCTTTGAGTGCTATTGGAGCTGCTGTATCAGTAAAACCAATCTTGCTCTTCATACTAGATCAGGCCTTCCATGTTTCCTTCTCAGCTGCGGGAGAGTAACTAGATAGTATCAATTTAAATGCTCGGTGGGGGGGCGGCACCTCTTGTGTCCCTTTGGAAAGTCAGGTTTTGGCGTTACAGCTCACACCTCTCAACTACTGGGTGCAGAGAGGCGGGGAGGGAGAGGGAGCGGGGAAACTGGCCAACCTTCGGCCCAGCTGGAGGGTAAAGCCTGGCCTGAATCCTGTTTACTATTCTGACACATCAGCAGAGTGGCTGGAACAAGAGATGTTGCTGCGCTGATCTAATCTTGTTAATGGGCTCGTTTTTTGGTATTTGCACCAGGCTAAAGAGTGTACATCTTAAAGTGTGTGTGTGTGTGTGTGTGTGTGTGTGTTTGTTTATGTCAAGCTGAGGGCAGCAGAGTGCTGTTGAAGAGATCAGGGGCTCTGGCCACATTTTCATTATTTCATTGTTTTGGTTTTTCAGCAGGTCATGTCACACCATCCGTGCTGCAGTGTCATTGCTTTTGGTTTCCTTATCTTTCTTTTCTTTCATTAGCATGACACCGTCGCCGGCTTCCTCTCTGTCTTGTGATAGCCCGCAGCCAGAATAACAAACTTGTCTACTGTGCATTCTCATGCTCAGGGTGCTCCCTTGCCGCCTTCTGTGTGCCTCTTCATGCTTACGGCCGTCTGTTCTGTGTTCTTCACTGGTTGTTGTTTTGTCATTACATGCTCCAGATCGGTGGATTTGTGTTTTATGAGGATTTGTGCGCAGGGGACCGACAGGTAAAGCACTGCATTTCTCTCCTGGCTGAGCGCAACATGCAGGACCTCTCTCTTACCCGCAGCAGCAGCCCCCATTCACCTTCCCCCATCCCCTCTACTAGTGCCTTAATGCCTCCGTGGTTCTTTTCGCTCTTTCCCAGCTTCTTTTTTAGTTTCCTTCACTGTATGATTTCATGGCCTTTGCATGGCCTCACCTCCCCATAGGGCAGAAGCGATCAGTGTGGCTTCTCATCTTACTCATCAGCAGCACATTCCCTTTGTTGACCCACTTAAATCCGGGACTCTGGAGCTGAGCTCGGCTGAAATCTGGGCTGTTCAGGATCGCCGGCTGCCCCTCCGCGCTGCTTCGCATGGCCACAGTGCGGTGTTGTCTGCGCAACTGATGTGCACCGAGTGCCAGAGGAAGGGTACACTGAACCACTTGTTCTGGACTGGCATTATAACAAGACTTGACTTCAGCCTGTAGAAGCTGTATAAGGGAAGCCACTGCCTGGCAGAACTTTTAAATACACTTCAAACTCTCACTCAACAAGGCGGCAACCACCTTGTTAGTGTCAGCTGAGGCTGGAACTGTTGGGGAGCTTAGTGCTGCTGAGAGGCAGCTGCTTGTGGCAGGGAGAGCTCACTGAGGATGGATGAAAGGATGTTAGGACCCACAGACAAATTCACATGATTGCACGGGTGTATGCGTCAAACGGGCCGTTTCCAAGGGTATGAGAAGGGCAGACATGTGACACGGAGGGCTGAGCGTCTGTTTGTTTCATTTGACACAACCTCTACACTTCACAAGAGCGAGTGGAGCATATGATTTTGCTGATTAATTGCTGCTCCCCGGTTGAGGCTGTTAATCGGCAAAATCAGCAGTCTGTGGTCCGGCTGAAAACCTGCTTCAAAAGGCCACGAGGGTCCATCCGTGCCCTGCAGTTCAGTTCACTTAACTGTGACAAAATGTCAGGCAGCCGGTTTTCAAACGCAGAATGTTAAGTGCATAGTTTTTGTAGAGTTTTTTCTTTTCAGTTATTAAAAAACTAGTTGTATTTAAACGAACCTCATTGAAATGGATTTTCCTTTGAATTCAGTTCAATTTGATTTTCTTTATATAGCACCAAATCACAACAACAGTCATCTGAAGACACTTTATATTGTAAGGTAAAGACCCCAGAGAAAGCTCCAACAATCAGATGACCCCCCTGTTAGCAAACACTTGGCAACAGTGGGAAGGAAAAACTCCCTTTAACAGGAAGAAACCTCTGGCAGAACCAGACTCAGGGAGGGGCAGACATCTGCTGTGGCCAGCTGGGGGTCTTCTGTATTTGCCTGTTACATATTTTCATTCAGCCACACTAAAGGAAACTATCAAAACATGTAGAGGATATGTTTTTCAGCATAAAACTACTGAAATAACTACTGATTGCATAGATTTCTATTAAGTACAGCTTTTTTGTTTGTTTTTGCTTTACGTATATGCAGAGCATATACGTAAAGCATATACCCCCCCCCCCGCAAAGGCCCATTTTGAGCTAGAAACAGCCCTGCAGTACACTTTTGTCAAAGACTTAAACAATACATATAGTCATCAACTCATACAACCCACTGTTCCCTTTACCCTTTGTTCTAATCTCTTGTCCTGCTGCTTTGGCTCTGTCTCCCTACTATCGCTCTGTCATTTTTACCTCCTCTCACACTCTGTTCTCTCTTTGTTCACACTGTTCTTCATTGTTTGCCTGTGTTCGCTCAGACAAAGGCCTTGTTATGCGCAACAGTTGGACTTAGAGGCTACCCAGATACCCACAATTCAACACACTCGCAGCAGGGGCAGTCAGGTCACGCTGAGTGAATCAGGAGCTCCATTTGTATGCAGGTGTAATTTCATGTATGAGATTGTGTTTGTTGAGTGGACTACTGTTAACATGTCCTGAAAACTGACTGACACGATCACCGTGGATATCCTCTGTTGCTCCTTACCTCCCTGCTTGTTCTTAGTGGCCACATGCCTCTTCCACTCACCTACTGCTGTAATGGATATGAACATGAATTTACAGTGTTAGGATTGAATGATGTGATTGTAAGACAGGGAAAAAATAAAACAAAACAAGTTTTCAGCTTTTTCTACTTGGTGCTTTGTTTGCAGGACACAGGCAGAGATGGCCCACACGTGCCGAGGAACTATAAACCTTGCAACTGCACACATCGACACAGAGGACGCCTGCAATATTGTGCTGAGCAGCGGCGGCCGCACTTACCATCTGAAGGCCAGCACAGAAGTGGAGCGGCAGAGATGGGTCACGGCATTGGAGTTGGCCAAAGCTAAAGCCATCCGCATGATGAACGATCAGTCTGGTAAGGACAGATGTAGTAACCGGCTGCCTAAATAGAAAAACAGAGCTCTGCAACACATAAATTGTGGGCAAGATGGCTGTGAGCTGGTGGTGCAAGGTGTTACTGGTCAGAATGCGATAAATAACAAGCTGGACCGAATCAGTTTGAGCAAAAAGAAAAGTGTGCCTTTGTCTTGTTTATCTCAGGTGATTTCACTATTGGTTAAGCAGAGTTCTGCACAGTTTTTAGGCCAGTCTAGAAATCTGGATATATTTGTTTTTGTTCCTGGTCCCCGGTGTCCAGTGCTATTTGATATTCATCACAGCTGTCCTGCTTCTTTAATGTCATTCACATTCCGTTATGAGCCAGGAGAGGGCAGCGCTGTCTGCTCACTCAACAAACTGGAGTATGCTAATAACACTGTGAGAACCGAGCTTCCATTCAACCTCCTGTCAGCAGAACACTCTCCTTTCCAAGGGGACTTATTCTTGTGTGGTTGTATTAAAGGTTTCTGGTCAAAGGCTGTGGGAAAAGTCTAGGAGAGCCGTTTTTCTTCACGTTTCACCCTGGCATCGTCCCAGAGCCTCTCTGCCTGGATGTTTTGCAGACAGGGCCTAGAGAGACTGAGACAGGCTATATATTGCTCTGGCCTCCATTTGAAAGTCAGATCACTAAATATAGACTTGGGCAGGAGGGGGATGTGAGAGCTTTTCAGCTCATCACTTCCAGTAAGCAGGACAGGAATGCTTGTATATTTGTATTTTGAAAAGGTTAGGCTATTGAACAGCTTAGCTGTGTGTGTTTGCGTGTGCATGCATTTTTTGTGGCCAGTTCCATTATGCCGATGTCCAGCTAAAGCTTTTGTGCCACTGCAGTTTGATGTCCTTTACTTTCTTCATGGAACATGACCTTCTTTGTGTATTTAACCAGTTTTGCTCAGCTTGGTTTCCCTGCTGTCTTATTGGTAGTTCATCATCCAGAGTGGGTGACATAGACACAAAGCGGTTTCCATTTAATGGGGATTTTTTTTTTAAAATTCTATGCAGGGAAAGTTTGTAAGATGCAATGTGTGTGTGTATTTTGTTTTTTGTTTTTTTGCAGCACTCACTATATGATTATGTACATAAATACCAGGAGTGGCTTACAGTGTTGTAAAATGTTTTGAGTAGTCTATAAGACTAAGAAAGTGCCATATATTGCTAGTCCATTTATATACACACGCACAAAATCAAAACGGCACACACTGTGACTTTTTAATCCATAGTGTGTCCCAAACTCCTAAAATGCTGCATCCTACAGCTCCCATAGTGCAACACAGCATTCTTTTTGTGCCTCTTCAGCAAAGTCATTTTAAATTCAAGCAGCCAAACAGCTCTGGTCATTTATTTGGCCAGTTATTTTTGAATTAACTTTAATTTCAACGCACATTAGGACACAAAAACTGCATATAGTCCACTTAAAAAGTTTGCTGACTTTGCCCCAAAGAAGTTTTTTAAAAGTGTTTATTTCCTTCTGTAGAAACATTTCAACCACCATACACTTTAACAACACGTCTTGTTTGCACAGGCAGGCTTTAAAAGTCTCAGGTCCAAGCTGAGATCACCACAAAGATCCCATTAGAAGTTATATTTTAAGTCAAGGCCCATAGAAGGTGTTTAAATAGGCTGTGTAATAATTCAGAATGTATGCTCATTTTAAAACATGAAGTCACAGAAAAAGCACCTGTGTGCACTGTAGTAGTCACTCAGGGTATGCTGTTGCTTTCATAGCACATGATAGAGAGTGAAACTGTCAGTCTGAGCCTTTGTTAAATGGTTCATATAAAATCATAGAGCCTGAAATCTCTATTTGCTGCATAAATGCTGTTATTACCTGACAAACATTAGACTTTTTAACTTGATGAAGCAGTGAGTTGTGCACACTTTGTTTAAATTTAATTATCTGTCAACTTCTGCTGAGAGTATTGCTTTCATATCGTCTTAAATTACTGCATGTCAGTCAGGAAAAAGTGTCAACATTATATTTGTGGTGAGTTTTGTTTCCAGCGTAATGCAGAGCATATTGTTGTTTATCCATGAGCAAACATGGATCAGTGACCAGGCGCCTACATTTACTAACTCGCTCTTCCCTTTCTGTCTCTGCCATCGATCTCCTCGGGGGAGCACAGTGTAAGCCACGAGCACATGACTTGCGTGTCAATACAGACCAGAACTGACAAAGCGAAGTCCTTGACGTTGCCTACTGTTACTTTGCTTAGACATGCAGTGCAGTGTAATTTTTAGGCCCTTATTTTTTTTATCTGTCTTCTGGATAATTTACTGGATTTCAAGTCTCTCTCTGTCAGCCGGCCATGAGATTCGTCTTGTGTAGACCTGATCTTTCAGTCAGTTGCCTTAATGAATGCTGGTGTCACTTCTGCTGCTTTTCCATTTGGCTGACTTTTCTCGTGTGCGTATTGTCTTAATTTAGGCTGAGATTGGCTTTCTAACTGAGCCTACTTGCTGAAATCTAAGGCATGTGAGCTCAGCAGGTGGCAGTGTTTCCCCTCACTTCACTGTGACCTCTCTCGTGGGTTCCTCTGCTTTGTCTTCACGGCTTGTGAAAGTGGGATCACAGCCCGACACTGCCGAGCCTGTAAATTTAGCAGAAGCTATTTTTTTTTTCTTGATAAATTTTAGTGGATACTGAAATGGTTTACTGGAAGTTTAAAAAAAAAAGAGCAATTCACTCTGGTAGTAGTCATCTACGGGTGTTTCTCTGAGTGAACTCGGACAGATGCAGCTCAGGTAGGCATCGGTATCAGACACCAATCCATCAGGCGTGCAAGCAGATATGAGTCTGGAGTTTTCATAAAGCGGTGCATTGATCTGCACTGGGTGTCTAATCTATAAGCAGTACAACTTACTGACTCTTGGTGACACATAAACTGGAAGTGGATCAGTTATTTTTCTTTCTGTCCCCTGTTGCATTATCTTTTATTGTAAAGAGGGAGCTCTGTCCAAGGTCCTGAAGCCTTCTGCATGTTTTAAAAGATGAAGAGAGCACAGATTAAGTATCGCCTCTTAAACATGCTTCTCTCAATTTTTTTATTTTCATCAAGCTCAGCTCTCCCTGCTCCCCACCTCTTGGTGTGAACTGACTACATTGTTTTTTTTATTTTTTATTTTTAAACCTTCTTATATTCTCACCAGCCCTCGCTCTGTCTGATTTTTCCCGCCCCGCCCTCTCTCTCTCTCAGTCTCTCTCTCTCCGTCTTTCCCGGCTCTCTCACTGAGCCGGTTGTGCTGCTTTGCATCCAGCAGGGTTTAGGTCGGAATGGAATAACCATCATCATCTTTCTTCAACTCTCCCCTCTCCACCTGCTCTCTGTTGCTTAAATAATTGCGATTGTCCTGCCAAGTAGTGGGCGATGATACAAGCAGCATAAGGTCTCCCTCCTGTAAGTAAATGGCTTTTCTTCCATTTGTGTTGTCCTCAGGAATCTGTGTGTGTGCACACTCAGACTTGGATATCTAGTTAGGATGATTTAGATCTTGCTGTGTATTTATCATGTGTCAGCTATTGTATCTGTGTTTTTGTTTTTTGATCATTTGAAGTGATAACTCATCAGTGTGGAATTAGTGGTAGTTTAAGTGTTATTTCTGTGCTTAGTAGATGACATTGAAGGTGTTTAAGCAGAATAGGGAAAAGATTAATATATATAATATATAGAAATTGAGTAGAAAGAAATGAGTATAAAAAGCTGTGCATCATTTGACGTTTAGGGTAAATGAACCTTTTAGGGCAGGGAAGGAGACTGATTAGAGGACAGTCATAATGTGTGCAACATCAGCCTACATGGCAGTAAATCTGGACTGGTAATGTGTCTTTGCATCAATAAATTGATGATTTTGTCTAGTATGTGATTTTTATTATTATTTTTTTATTAGGAAAAAGTGTTTTTCTTTCGTTTTCTTTTTTTCCTTTTAGCTGTTATCACCCCATTTTGCTGTTATCACCACAGAGCCAAAAACTACACCTTGACATATTTGGTGAACTACAAACAAGCAGTTCTTACTTGATTTAAAAAAAAAAAAACACAACAACAACAAAACAATTTCCCAATTATGCTGCTGCTGCTTCATTTGCACTGAGCTTTAGCCATGAAATGCTACTTTCTGAGCCTGTGAGGGATGTTATGAAATGACAGATGGTGTGCTTATTATCTTCATCAATTAAGTTCTCCTGTGGCTGTGTACTGAATTGCTTCCCCTTGTTTGCGTTGGATGTAGACGGGTGTGCCGGCTGAGGTTGATTTGCAAGATCAGCTCCGTCCCCAAAGACGAGGGAGATGGAGACAGAGAGATCAGAGCTACTTTCAGGCGTGTGACATAACAAACATAACTGAAGCCAGGCTTCACAGTGAGCCTAAACGCTGTGGTTGTCCAAACAGTCAACCAGGCAGAAATGATACGAGTCTGATAGTCTTTTTTTTTTTTCTCCTCTGTGTTTTCTGCCATATTTAACTTCCTGCTTCCTTATCTGTCTGTAATCATTTGTAAAGGTAACCATATGAAATCAAATCTTTTACTGCCTCACGGTGGATTTAACCTTTCTGCACTCTGACTTCCTACATAATGCCGGCCATGCTGACACATTGATTTTGGAGTTAGACGCCACCTGTCTTTTCTCCCACTGGTGTGACATTCTCTTTAAGCCCCCACTTTGTCTGTGATGTTTTTGTTTTTTTCACTGTAAACAACCTAAACTGATCAAATCCATTGTCATGCTTTGACTTAAAAATGCATGGCATTGTCTCTTCTTTCTTCCCGTCTTCCTCTGCCACTGTATTTTGAAACAGTTTTCAGTAAACAGTCTCCTTTTTAGGATAATCATGCTGAATGAACTCTGAATCACCCTGCCTGTAGGTGACTGCTGTCTGGAAAGAACAGAGATGGCAGTTTACTCTTCTCTTAGTCTGCAAAGACAGTAAAGATATCTTTTACTGGGCAAACACGTTGCTTTGGGTCCTGACGCTAAATCAGCACGCTTGGTGTTTAAAACACAATTTGAAATTGCTGCTGTTAAACTGAAGCAACCTAAGTCTTGTAAGTGTTAATTTGACACATCTGTATACCTTGGTTGTAACGAGTGGTTAATTGAGTTAATGTTGCCTTCCAAGCATTTTTGCCCAGAGAACTTCCGCTCACTGGTTTCTATTTTTTTTTTTTTTTTTTTTTTTTTTTTTTTTTTGCGCCATTCTCTGTCATGTGGGAAAGTCGCAGGAAATCAGCACTTTATGAAATACTTAGACCAACCCATCTGGCACCAATAACCATGGCACTTTCACAGTGGCTTAATTGACCTTTCTTCCCAAATTTGACTCTTCTTCCCTGACATTTATTTATTTCTATATTTTAGAAGCTCTCGAATAAAGCCATCACCATCTTTGATGTGGGTGTAGTTGTAGTTTTCATCTATCGTGAGTTAGCCACAGAGGCTTTGTTCACCTGTTTACACTCGACTGTAATGGTTTGCACTCACTACCATTTAATATTAGAAAAATAGCTGCATGTTGGCTTGTCTAGATGTCAACTACTGAATTGTATATGATTTTAGTAGTTTCTGGAAGGGATCAATTTGCAAAATTTAGTCCTGGATATAGCTGGATTTTTTTGTTGTTTACAAATATCATTCTTTGATAAATATGTCATCTATTCTTTATTTTATTTATTTATTGATCCTTACATAAATGTGTTGGATCGAGCCAACGTTAGCTCTATTATTCTTGTCCTTATAAAAACATCTTTACTGAATAATGCACGTACATTAATCATGACTACATGCAGTCAGTGAGCCATGGAGCTTTGTTAAATAGAATCTACACCTTATTGCTGGTATTATTGTCCTCGTCTTGCTTGCAGACTCAGTTGTCTGCTGCGTGTGGTTTAGCATGTACGCTGACCTTCTATATGCTGCATGAAACCTGAAGTGGTCATTAAGCTTGCACTGTGTCCGAGTCTCTCACGCATTTTCTCTCACTCACTTTTTTCACTTGCTTTTTCATTTTTTTCACTTTTTTTTTTTTAGTTTTTTTTTTTTTTTGTAATGGATTTCAGTGCCATGACACGTTATTTTTACTATTAAACTGAAGCTGATATATCCAAAACTAATACCAAGTCATTCCAGTTGATTAAAAGCACTACTGGATAGAGTACGATTATGTGCTGTCAACCATCAGTTTAATCTAACCCAGTAATAAAAACCTTGTTCTTTGTGGCCACTTACAGATTACAGCCGAGCAGGGATGACATAAAGCAGAACGTTAAAAAAAGTGTTTTAAGTCTTTTATTTCTTTCTTTATTGATTTGTAGTTTCATTTTCAAACTTCAATCCTAAACCTACATGATTATCGTTTTTATGAATGTGAAGGTAAGCGATTTGAATCGAAAGACATCTCTGCACTCGACATGAACTCCCATTACAGCAAGCGCTATAATGAGGTATGTATTGCAGCAACATGTTGTAGCACCACAGGACACCATGACAACAACATAGACCTTCAGCAATTTGCAGTCACGAAACAAAAAGAGGAATTTTAGCACAAATGTATTATTCACTGCGCACACGCTGACTCAGTGTTTTGACAGCTTGTGACCTCTGATTTCTCTTCTTTCTTTTTTTTCTGTTCTACTGGGCAATAAAGGTATCTGTTTAAAGAGATGTCTAGTCATTCAATGTGATAATGAGTCACTCAAGCTCTGAAATCAACCATTCAAAGAATCTTTTGATTGTTGAAATGTTGCTGTTTTAGAAAGACTCCTGACCTTAAGCTGATTAAAGTGGTCACACAAGACAACCCACGGATAACGCTGAACTGAAACTTGGCTTCTAATGAGCTGTGGTTTCAAAAACACTGCCCTGTCAGTAGCCCTGGTCAATAGCCGTTTGACTGGGCGCTATGCTTATTAAGATGGTTCATTATTTATTCGCCGTGTCTGTGCTGGAGGAAGATCCTGGGCAGGAGTATAAAAAATATATACATATAGATTAAATCAAACACTTAAGTCTAAAATAAGATCCTAAAACTACAGTATTTCAGACTTTACACACAGAGACTATCGTGTGTGTGTGTGTGTGTGTGTGTGTGTGTGTGTGTGTGATAGACACACTGAGATAATTACGTAGCCTCTGACAGAAGGTTAGTCCTCTTTGGATAAGATTATCTCTTCAAAAGTTTGGATGCATTTCAAGACACGTGCCAAGATATAGAAATAGGTATAGAAATAAACCGTCCCTAAAAGTTTAAAGGCGCACCATAGAGGTACTTGCAGTGTCAACACTAGCATCTGCCATGCAGCGATCGTACCTGGAGTTTATTGTCAGTGGGGCTGGATGATTCATTGCCCCAGCGTACCGAGAATCTGCTTTAATTTCACTCTTCTGCGTGGGCCATTCATAGTGTCTGTTTGCGACCGCTAAATCGTTAAAGTGACGTTCGGTCGTCTTACGTTTGAAGGCAGTGAAGGCTGAGACAGGAAGCAATTAGTCTTAACTCTTACATTTGTGGTTAATTAAAGATCTTCCACCTCCTTCGGATAAGTGGGTTATCATCACCACAGGAGCCTCGGTCCATTAGGTCTGCTTTTGGCTTATATTTCACTGAAGTCAAATTTTGTATTTTCGGTTCTTAAATGTAAGTGCTCTTGTTTCCCCGGCGATGGCGAGGAGGTACAGTGTATCGCACAATGTGGTCCTTTATGTGGCTCAATAACATTTATGTGGCTTCTAATGCTTTAAATAATCTCATATTGAGCATGCGACTTTTAAAATGCCATCTCACATTTTTCCCACGTTGAAACGACTCTCGCTCTTGAAATGTTTTACTGGTTTTAATGAGCTCCGCGCGTCCAGGCCGTGGAGGCCGTGTGTGTGTTTGGGTTACTGCTTCCTAATGCAGCAATTACACTAATGAGACTGTTACTTATGCTCTTTAAACACCGTCGTTCGCTTTAGTTTGTCTCTCAGAAGCTTAGCCCTTCATCTGTGTGTCCTCCAGGAGAAAATAAACTTTCTCAAAAGAAGATCATGTGATATTATCACCGAATTTCTGAATGTAAAAAATCTGTTAATAATTGTAATATTTAGCAGCTATTAATTTGATTCAGGTGCCTATATTAAAATATGTATTTATTATCGTGGATAAATTGGATCTTAGATTGATTTACATCAAGGGTGATGTCAGAAAGCTTAATACTGAGGACAAAAATGTGTTTACGAAGCTGATGCATGTCACTTAAAGCCAGCAGAGGGTTGTGCTCTTTTTGCATGGCTAAACTGAACTGTAGCGAAGTAAAGAAATGAAGGTCAAGTGTGAAATTAATTGTAGTTTCATGCTTCATTCCCCCCCGAACATGCCCCAAGACACTTAGATGACATTTTTTTTCAACAGTCTTTCCTCGTCAGCACTTCTCTCACCTCACTTACAGCCTCTTTCCTGTTCATTGTTGGTGCTGTTACCAGATATTTCTGCAGAACATCTGCAACAAAGGTTTTACAGTAGAGGCTAGCAGTGGTTTTAATCAAAGGAATAACTCAGCATGTCCATTTCAGGGCCTATTCTATAGAAACAATATACATTTTTGCCAGTGGCTGTAAATCTAACAATGTATCTTTCCAATAGTAGCCTGGAAAAGTAAACTCTTTGTGAGTCATTAATAACAGTGTGGGCTGTAAACGATTTTGAACTTGTGGACTGGAGTTTGAGCTGATTGTCATGTTTGATCATCGTAAAATTGCATGAAATATATAAATAATCGATTTCAAGGAGTTCCGTTGGAAATTTCATGTCATTAATTACATCGGCCAGCCTAATACAAGCATATTCTAACTGTGCCCTTAAAACTGTTATCATAGAAAAACATAGTGGTTCCATAGAAAAACACATTTTAGGAGAAAATACTTGTTCTAAAATAAATAAATCTGGTTTTCACTTAAACAATGTTGAATAAATGTCTCTAAAGGACAGCCTAAAATAATTTGATGGCTGATTTGACCTTTATTAAAATTCTGATTAGGCTTGGGAGTGGTTTTATGCAAATAATCTTTGAAACAATTACAGGATACGTTCATTAATTTTAGTGTATGCATCAAAATGATAACTTTGGACCGAAATGCATGGCTTTAATGGGATTATTGATACAACATCTGAAGAAGTTTCACTGAGGGCTGGCCACAGCAGAGGGCTCTGAATATTTGATTGGGACAGCTTTTTTTGTGTTTCCTGACCCAACCCTCTCAGAGTTTTATTTCCACCTGGGATCATTTGCATGTTAGGTGAATATGTTAACCACTACAGTCTGGAGCCATTGTTAATAGAATGGCTTGATAATTAAACTGGAATTAAATTAAAAAGACAAAAGCAGTACTGAGAACAAGGAGACAGGCAAACAGAGCACTGGGTATGTGTATTTCACTGGTAAAGAGGCTCTTAATCCTAAATTTTCCTTATTGAATCTTCACCTGTATAGTTTGGTTACACTGGCAGTAATGTTGCAACCTTCACCTTATTTTGAAAAGTTATGGACTGAGGATAGTTATAGTACCCGAAATCATCCTACAGTATGAATTCTTCTGTGTTGTATAGTGACACTGACAGGAGGTTAGATTTTATAGTAACTTCATAATCAGCTGCTAGATGAGCCCTTTAATGATTCTGATAAAGGATAATGACAATAACACTGGAGGGATACATCAATCAGTAGAAGTGGAAATGGACATTTTATTGGGGTGGTTGCTTTTGACCTTTATGCCCTTGGTGAGTTAATCTGATTTATTTTATTTTATTTTTTTTCCTTGTGCCTGATCATATGCTCTTTATTTCAAAAACCCAACACAATCTTTTGCAATCTCTGCCATTAAGGTTTGTGAAAAATTGTTGCCTTCTGTCATCAAGCTGCCAAAGCATCAGGCAGGCGGTAACAGAGAGGAAACAATGTATATTGGTCTAGATGACTGCTGGCTGCCGAGTCCTATCTCCTCTCTGCTTCACTCACTCCCTCTCTCCCTCCCTCCATCTTCAGTCTGCACTGCACAGAGAGAAGCATGTGGAGGGGAATTGTAAATGTGCCGAGCTATGTGAAAGTGTGTATGCAGAGTGCACGAGTGTTTCTGAGAGACAGGGACAAAGTATAAGAGAGAGGAATTACAAGCGGGGTGCCCGCTTCGCTCCTGGCATTATTGTAATTGTGTGCTGCATGTGCGTGAGTATGCATGTAACTGTGTGCACGCTGCAGTGCTGAACAGGAAAAGTTGCTGCTTCAGCCCACCCTTCTCTGGGATTATGTAGCGTCCGAGGGCAACACTGCGTCTCGGGAAGCGTGGCGTGGGATCGGGCCCGCAGAGTGGGATGAAGGGCCGGAGCTGCTGGGAGTCGGGGACCATCCGCTCCCTCTGCAACTCAGGCTGCCTGAGTTCACTCAACCAGGGTCAGTACAGTTTTGGCTAAAGCTACAGCACGGCAGCATAGAGCCGTCACACTCCTCGCTGTCCAACAGCGAAAGCTTCCTCATTCCGCCATCTCCTCGTTATCTTACGTTTGAAAGATAGCTGTCATTCCTCCATCCATCTCTCCCTCTCTCTGTGTCTCCTATCTGCCGTCACGGCTCCCTACGTTCCCGCAGCCTACTTTAACAATGCAGCACCTCATGCTGTAGAAAGAGCGGTGTGTCATCTTTCTTGCCCTCTTAGCTGCATGCAGTCCTTTCTTCTCTTACCCCGCTTTCTCCTGTGCTGCTCTTACTCACATTCATTTCCTCTCTCTTCTTTGCGCCTGCTCCACCTTACATTTGCATATGGATGAGACAGAGCCTGCCAGGCCTGCGTATTGGCAGTGTGTGTCTGTGTACACATATTATGTGTGTAGAGTTCACTGCACCATCACAAACTGTAAACTGGGAGGTCCTGTGTATCCCAGGGTCCTAGAACCTGTTATTTACATATTGTAGTAGGATGGTGGATAATAAGTCTCTGTTATTTCTACAAATCAGTATAACTTTGTTTCCCCCATTTAACACTTATAGGAAATTATAACTATAAGATACTGGTAACAGATTTCTTGCAGAACAAATCCATGTGTAAATGACTACATGGTTATCTTTGGAGCAACAATGATAAATGTCTCAGCCATCGCATCTCCCCTCAGTATAAAATGTGTCTATCCATTTTATACCGGCTCTTCCAGGTCTCTCACTTCATCTATTGCTTTCCTGCCCACGGCAGAGTTGGACAGTGTGGAGTTTAACAGCTGTGCTCTTAAGCCCTGGGCTCCCAGTCCCCGCGCTTTGTCTGTTTGTTCACTCAAATGAGGTTGGCATAAGTAGTGTAGCTCCTGGTGTTTTAAGATCTAACAGTCCTTTTCATACTAGACTTCCACATACTTTCTGTAATGTGAATGCGAGTGATGAAACTGCATAAAGAACAAGAGTCAGGATCAATACATCACAAATCTCAATATTGGTCCAAAAGCAATAAACTGGATTACTTCAAGGACAAACTAATAGTGCTAACAGTACTGAAAAGTGTTTAATGAAATAATTTAGTTTCTGATGTAGGGTTTTGATTTAAGTTTAAAATACAAATATAAAAATGCTTGTTGCATTGTACTTTAAATATATGGGTGTGTACTGTTAGTGTCATATCTTGCAAAGCCTCAGAAGAGACGGTGTTCACTGATATTTTAAAATTTGAAACGGGGATATTAAAGAAATGAAGGTTAATGCACTACAAATGTAATGGCTGGGATTGTCTGTTTTGATGTAATATTTAATTAAATGTATTACTAATGTACACCCACCTCTTTTTTGTGAAATTACCTCTTAGATGACAAAGTGTTGGACACTAAAAAAGAATGTACTGTACTTCAGTAAACTTATTTGACCCATGTTGACAGAAAGAGAAACCATAAAGCTAAAACTGTCCTGAAATCTGAGGATTACAGGGACTCTGATATTTATTCATTTGTATTGCAAAGACTTGTTCATCTCTTTTTTTTTTCTAGATGCACTTCTTAATTATGCCAGTGAGCATACAAACACATGCACTCACGACTCTTTATTAGGTACACCTTGCTGGTACCAGGTTGGATTCCTTTTTACCTTCAGAACTGTTTTAATTCTTCATGGCACAGATTCAATACAGTGCTGGAAACATTCCTCAGAGATTTTGGTCCATATTAACATGATCGCATTGCACAGTTGCTGCAGATTTGTTGGCTGGCCATCCATGATGTGAATCTGCTGTTCCACTACATCCCAAAGGTGCTCTTTCGGATTGGTATCCGGTGACTATGGAGACCCTTTGAGCACAATGGACTCATCTTTGTGTTCAAGAACCCAGTTTGAGATAATAAAACACTGTGCTTGAAGCGGCCATTAGAAGATAGGTACACTGTGGTCAAGTGATGGACATGGTCAACAAGAATACTCAGACAGTGGGGTTTAAATGATGCTCAGTCAGTACGAAGATACCCAAAGTGTGCCAAAAAATATCCTCCAAACAATTACACCACCAGCAGCAGCCTGAACTGTTGATACAAGGCAGGGTGGATCCATGTTTTTAGGTTGTCATATTCTATTCTGTTATGCCATATTCTGACCCTACCATCAAAAAGTTGTAGCAGAAATTCAAACTCAGCAGACCGCAATATTTTGCCAATCTTCTTTGTACAATTTTAGTGTTCCTATGCAAATGGTAGCCTCAGTTTCCTGTTCTTAGCTCACGAATGGTACCCGATGTGGTCATCTGCTGCTATAGCCCATCTTCTTCAAGGTTCTACCTGTTGTGCATAAAGAGATGCTTTTCTCCACACCTGTGTTGTAACTTGTGATTATTTTAGTTACTGTTGTCTTTCTATAAGTTGGAATCAGTCCAGTTATACTTGTCTGACCTCTGACATCAACAAGGCATTTTAACCCAGAGAGCTGCTGCTCTGTGGATGTTTTCTCTTTTTCGGACCATTCACCTATAAACTATAGAGGTGGTTGTCTTGATGCATGCTTAATCATCCAGGTAAGGAAATCCCAAAAAGTTGATTCTGTTCATCTGGACGTGGCGTTTTCAGTGGGAGAAATGTTTCATTACACATCCAAGTGACTTCTTCAGTCTCAGCTGACCGCAGGTTTCCCCAACCTTATAAACAGTACATTTACATAATGACTGAAACTAGTACCACTGAATGAACAATGGGCTGTGAGGTCAGTTTCTTGATCATTAATATACAAATTGTCATGATCAAAGCTCACTGATCATTGATCAATGACCATGAGAACCATTCAGAGAGATTTGGGGAATGGCTGCAATCACAGCATTGTAATAAGGCGAAAGATGTACCCTTAGGCCCCCTCCTCGATTCAGAGGTGGTCTTTCCCTTTTCACATAAATGGCCTCTTTGACTCCCCGCTCAAACCAGCGTTCCTCCCTGTTCAGGATGTGTACATCCTTATCATTGAAAGAGTGTCCACTGGCCTGTAGGTGTGAATAGACTGCAGAGTCCTGGCCTTAGGAGTTAGCTCTTTTGTGTTGTGACATCTGCTTCACCAGAGGTTGTTTGTTTTCACAGATGTATAAATCACTCCAATCCTCCTGGCACTTAACAGCGTAAACAATATAATACTCTGTTTGTGTCTGGGGACCAGATCCTTGAGGCGGACCAATTTTTAGCGCAGCGTGTTTTGGTGTTTTAAAGCCACAGATATGCGGTGTTTAGAGAAAATGCATCTCAACAGTCCCGATACTCCTGACACATAAGGGATCACTAAGAGTTTTCACTTAGGCAATAGTTGTCCTTCTTCTTTCCTGGAAGAGCTGGAGCTTTCTTTAGGTGCTTTCCAAGCTTTAACAAATGTCCAGCTGGGATAACAACATTTACTCAGGGTCTTCTTGATATGATGTTCTTCTGCTTCCCTGGCCGCTCTGTGTTCGGTCTGTATTGTAGTGTCCTGATGACACCCAGTTTGTGCTGCAGTCGACAATGAGAGTCAAACCTTACACCTACGCGCGTGGATCAGTATTTATGGTACACATCAACTTTTAAATGTGCGCCACTACTGATGAAAATCTCACAGCTTAGAAGGCTGAACTTCATTTTTCATATCATCCCTGGTGAATTCGATGTGTTGGTCCATCAAGTTACTGTCTAGAGGTGGCTCTGAGGGAAAATCCCAGCAGAGCAGCAGTTTCTGAAATAGACCACTCCATCTGGCACCAACAGCCATACCACATTTAAAGTGACATAACTCATGCTTCTTCCCCGAGGGTATCTTAACCATGCCTACATGCCCCAAATCCATGGAGTCAAGGCCACGTAATTAGCTGATACAGTAATGAGGAATATAACAGGTGTATGCAATAAAGCAGCCAGTGAGTGTATATAAAAACACATATAGATATAAATAAACATATGAAATAAAATAATCTGAATTGGCTGTTTTTTGTTGTCAAGAAACTATAAGGTTAAGAAAGTTGGCCTCCATTGAAGTCAAGCAATATAAAGACATGTTTTTAGAAGTTTAGTAAAAATTATTAAGCCATATTTGTGGAAACCACTCAGTTCACTGTACCAGGGCATTGCTGAAACAAGCAACAAATGCAGCAGCCTGAGTAATAAGATGATTTGTATTTTACCAATATACCACATGACCCACTGTAAACACACCACATGTGACAGTCATCTTTTGTTGACTGCTGTGCCATTGTCACTGTTTGTAGGACTGTTTTGGTTTTAGTTGTGAAAGGAAATGAAAATGTATTCCTTATTGTAAGGATGAATTTTAATGCCAACAGTCCTGAGTAATCTAGCGACCTCCTTATACATCTAATTGAAATGTTTATGAAGATGATTGGGAATCACAGAAAATGCCTTTTATGCCCATATCATTTCCAAAAAAGTAACGACACTTGTGAGCCATATATTCATGAACTATTTTACTTTTTAATGGTAACATTAGTGCCTGATTATAAGATGTCTAATGAAACTGGGTGGTGTGTCGTATTAGTGGTATCTGAAAAGGAAACGCTCTGTTCATGGTGTTGTGGGTGTGCGAGATCACATCAGCTTGATAACGAGTTATGTCTGTGTCACTGATCTGAGATTATTTCTTTGATCAAAAGGTGAATTAAAACTGTCAGTGTGGACAGGCAGGTGACCTTTTACCTGTCTCCCTCTCCGGACACCACCAAATTTATTCTGCATGCATGCTATATGCATTTTATTAAAAAGGGTCAGAGCACAGGGTCAGGCTTGGTGCAGAATCCCTGCAGTGCCCTGCTGCTTAGTCAGTACTTAGGAGAGATTGTCGTCCAATAAGATTATGAAGCTTTAGAGCATGGCTGCCTCACACTGTCATCTTTGTTTCCCAGTAAGTATTTTAAAAACACCAAGATATAGTAGAAACTCCACTAATCAATGCATGATGTCACTGTGACTACATTTTGAGTGGACCATTTCCTGTGAATCACACGTGTATCTGCAGATGCTTCACGACTAATTACCGAGACCATTACTTGAAAACATGCTGGATTTCATGAAAATCTCAACTAGTGAATTTGTTACCGTTATGTTTAAAGTATGTATATTGGCTGTGGTTTAAACTGAAGAGCTTTCATAGACCGCCCTCCTTCTCTTCATGTAATGGCCTGAGCAGCATTTTGCATGGTCATAAATGAAGGCCTTATGTGTGGGAACATCTATTCACGAGTACGTCCTTTCAATTTTGCAAATATAGTGCACATTAGCCTTCAAATAAATCACTGCAGACTGTTTTAAATGACAAACACAAGCTTCACATTTTCCTGTTGAGTGCCATTGTAACAGCAAACTTTTTATTACTGCTGCAGTACCCTGATATCCATGTCACTGTGTGACTAGACCTGCGTTGATGAGCTCAGTTTGTATTCTGAGGCTGTAGGATAATTAATGACCTCAACCTTCAGACTGTGCATGCAGTAAAGCCGGAGCTATTTAACTCTCGCAGGTCTGATGCACCAACTGGGAATTTGTCAATTGAATTTACTCAGCATAAAACAATATAAACCTATAGTTTAGTAGTCATCAGACTGATTGTTTTCTTTCTTTTTTGTTCGTCCTAGCAGATTATATTAGTAACTTCAAACTCGTGCACAGTTGCTGCAGTTTGGCGTTAATCGTTTCTTTTGTTTGCTGCTTTCTGAGAGGGTTCGATCGGATGCACCGCCAGGGCTGTACTGCAGAGCTCTGGGGACAGTGATGGGTTACACTGCACAGTTTCTCATTTGCTTGTGGAGCGCCATGCTACTGGTTTTAACCTGCTGTCTCCTCAGTTTATCTCCTTGTGATGTATCTCAGGGGAGGTATGGAGCCAGTTGGCAATTACTGGCCAGGATTACAGTTATCTCCCCTGGGACTCATCCTGGCTCTTTGTCTAGCTTGTTCCCTCCACTGTTTCTCATTTCTTCCTTTACTCATGTACACTCCATCAAAATACCCAACAGCAAAACTGTCATCCCTCCTTTCTCTGCTGTCTGTTCTGAAACAAACTCTTTATGTTGGAAATAGAGTGGTCTCAAGTTTACACGTCTTGTGATAAGAAAGGGCATGATTTCAGTACTTATAATAATAAAAATCTGGACTTTTCTGGACACTTAAAACCAAATAATTTACAAACACAAACCTTATAACATATAATTACATTACTGCATACTGTACATAGAGACAAGTAACTGATTATGGGAAAAACATGACCACTAGCTGACATCATTCGTGTCCTCTCGTGCTCGTACAGGAGAGGATGACTGCAAATCGATAGAAAGTTGTTCTGAGGGATCACCTTTGCCCCATGATGAAACATTAACCTGATGGAAGTGGACTCTTCCAGGATGACAACGCCCTAATCCATAGGACATAAGGGGTCACTGAATATTGTGACATGTATGAAAATGATGTGAAGCAAATGCTAATACGTTTGCAGTCAGCAGATGTTGAACACCCATGTGAGCTTTTAGGCAACACCGTCTACCACCTTCATCAAAATTCCAAATGAGGGAATATCTTTTTGTAGAAAGGATGCACTGCCAGGGACTTTAATTAGTTTCTCAGTTGGCCCAGTTAGTTGGTTCACCTTTAAACCCCATCACAAGTGCTTTAAAATTGATAGTGCTTTCACGTGATATAAACTTACCCCGCAAAAAACACTCAATCTAAAAGAAAAACAAAACAGAAAATAACTATATGTTTGTTACTATGTTTGTTTGTTTTTTTCATTTAAATCACCATCTCTAAAAGAGACATACTTTCAGTACTTTTCCCTATGTTCCTACAGAAGGAGTGTTCATGTTTCTGAAACAGACGCGTATCCCAGTTTGCTAATGTTTTCTGCAAAGTGACAGGTTTAGCTACATAAATGAGAATTTATGTCAAGTCAAAACAGAAAAGCATGTACAATAAATGTATTTTTCCCTCCATGTGGATATCTGAAACATCAGGAAACATAAAGGGCATTTATGTTGAAATAAGTGACGGTGTCAGGGCCCGACAATAACCTGTTGTCCAAATATATTGTCTCACACAACTGATTAGATATCAGGAAATTACCCTCTTTCAGCAAATATGGCTATTTTGACTGGACCTTAATTAGACCAGTATGAATAATAGAAAAAGAGTCCTGAAATATAACTTTACGTTTAAAGCACGCAACAAATTCTTTAAGTGCTAAGATTATTTGAATGTAAGGTAATGCCACAGCTGCCATAAATTAACAGTATTAGTAATGACCAAATCCATTTTTCATGTTTCTGCAATAGTTAATCCGCCAGTTTGTGCAAGCTCCATATTCCAAATTATATTTTTAATGAAAATTTCAATTTGTCATCTCCTATGTGAATTTTCAAAATTTACTGTTTTAATAAAAAAGCAGAAAAAAATGGTAAAGCACATTATTATTTTTGATCAAAATGCCAGTTTACAGCTATTAGCTTGCATAATTGAACAGAAAATAACTGTCTTGGTGGCTAAATGTTGCACTTTTAGCCAGCTGTAAAATTTGGTAGAAAAATCATGAATTTACTGAAGCTCCTGTGTTTTCTTGTTTTCATAACAAGTTATCTAATACATTTGTTAAGCATGTATGTGTTAACATGACTCTGTTTTGGAATTAAACAGTTTTCATTTCCTAATGTTGAAATGATGAATTCATTCTTTATTATCATCATAATAAATTGAATACATGCTGCAGGTTTCAAACCGGCCTCCACAGTCAGCTGCTCAGTTGTTATTGTGACTCGTAAAAACCCTCCCAAAAACGAAACTCTGAAAGTCATGAGAAATAAAAAATTAAAAGTTTTGGGTTTGTTTTTTGTTTTTTTTCGATAAAGCTATTTTAAAAACAATAACAAAAAACACTGGTGTCCCCTTGAATTAGCAGCATGTTACCATCATTAATCCAGAGGGACAGTACGTTTTTCACATTTTCTTTCTTTTTTTCTTTTTTTAAATACGTGTGCATATTATGCCACAGGGTAACTTCTTGACAGCCACAGGCCTGGCTCCACTGATCTGACAGCCTACCCTCAGGGACTCGCAGAGAGACGAGCCCTGACAGTGAGATAGCAGACTACTGCTCATCCAATTACATACTTCTGCTGCCTATTCTCCACCTTCCACTTCCTCCATCACTCTACACTTTGGTGCTTGCTACAAAGATTGACAGTTGGGTATGAGTGAAGGACAAAGGAGCTGTATACATGCGGAGGAGCTAGCTGCTTTGTGTCCATGTGATGAAATGTTGTGATTGGACAAGCTATGACCTATACAATACACATGTGTGTAGCTTAGTTTATGCCAGACACAAATAATTGTTTAAATTCGGTCTGAGAAGGAGGACGGAGTAGGTAGACTTGGAGGTAGACTTACGTTTGTGTTAATGCAAGGTTCTTCGAGGTAGTAGGCTGTGGGGGAATGGGGGAGGTACTGAAGGTAGTTCACCCTTGAAGCATGACTGGCATGGTAATGACTTTGTTCTGAGAAACCATCTATCAACATCTGCTGTTGTAAGGGAAGTGGTTGGAGATGTAAATAGGTGGGCTAGGCAGTGGCGCCAATACATAAACAACATAGATCAGCATTTTAGTGACATGGGTTTATTGTAAAAGCCATTACTAATTTGTTAATTGAGGTCCAAGTGATACCCACAACCCAAAGGATTTTCTTCTACAGTATTCAGTCTTGTCAAGTTGTGCTTAACATTTTGTTTTTGCTGTATAGATCTGAAAGGATAGAAAAGGGCATTTCTACTACTTGGAAAAAAAACTTTGTTTTGTGGTTTCTGCTTAAAGGTGCAGAGTGTCAACAGAGTAGAACCCAAATCCAAAATCTGAATTAGAATGATTTTTGCTTGGAGAATTTATTTTGCGTGTGCGGTGTACTATAAGCAGTCTCTTCTGCACAAATATGCTTTGGTACATGTGACAGTTTATTTTTAAGTGGCATCACTGAGAGCTGCTGAACTCTTTGGCAGAATGGGGGTAAATAATATGAGCCAGGCATCACTGCAATTTTGGATGTTTCTTTTTCCAGCCACGTATTTTAATTTAATATCAAATGGTCCCAGCTGTACATCTAATTTACCAGTGGAATGGGATCACCACCAGTTAGTGAAATCCCCCGTTATTTAAAATTTGTTCAGTGCTCTCCATGGTCATGGTCTTCATGGGCTTCTTTTTTTCCCTGTCACAGCAGCTCTCAAGTTATCCTGATATTATCCAGAGTCTATGTAATTTCACACTCTTAAACGTGGACGTGATGCAGAGCATTAGTGTTTGGCTCAGTTAGTGGTGACTTTACCATCCCAGCAAACTTGATTTTCAATGAGAAAGGAAGTTTCATGGTTTTATTTGATTTCATTGAGGCAAAGTCTCCAGTGTTTTGTGCATAACCTCAATGATTTATTAAGAAACTTGAAGCCCAGATTCATCATGCTATGCTTTTAACAGATGTTCTTGAATGTTGCTGTCTGTCCACAAACTATTCTTTGTTCAGTGAAATCATAAATGTAACATTGCTATTAAGAAATATAGATTTTTATTTTTTTTTTTGTTAAATAAAAACTCAAACTATACAATCAAAATCAAAAGTTTTGAACATGGCAGTGTAAATTAATTATCTAATCGCATAATTTTTGAAAATGGCGAATTGTTGCCTTGTGGGATCAAGTTCAACGCCATACCAACTCAGCCACTAACTGTTTAAATGAGTTTAGAGCTGCACTGACATAGTCATGCTTTATCAATTTAGGGCTAATTTCATTAGCCTCTCCATATCTCTCTGAAGTTGCTCTTTGGGTCTTTCAATTCACCTTTTCACTTTCTCCTAGTTTTGTTTGCTCTGCAGTTTTAACACACAGTCGAGTCGATTTTGTGACTTTACATCGTCAGCCTTTTTCCTTTTCTTTACCTGAGTTTCTCTGCAGTGACTTTGCTGAAATTTTGTGTAATTGGAGACCTACTGTACTGGTAATGGGAGGATGCTGGTTTCATTTTCCAATCTAGGTTTCTATTGGGATTTGTTATCGCTGCAGGGGTGCTGGGCTGGTCTTTGACAGGACTGCTTAGTTTTTATCTCTTCTCTTTCTAATGACCAGGCAGCTGAATTTATGAAATCCTCCTGAACATGTTTACAAAGTCCCACAGGCGGTAGAGATCAGTGGCCTGTGTGTGTGCTGCATCTTACTGGATGTAATTTGGTTACCTTTGGATTAAAATGGACACCCGGGAATTCCAACATGGTGAGATTTTTATTTTATTCTGTGTTCATCTGTTCTACTACAACTAGAACAGAACAGAAATTTTTCATTTTGTCTATTTAAATACCGCAGTAGTAGTTTTTAAAAAAATGATAGCACTAATAACCGGAACCACTGCAGTCATGGGAGAGATAAGCAATTAATTAGCAGTTGACTACAGATTTCCCCAACCTTATAAACAGTACCTTTGTACAATGACGGAAACAGTTTCTTGGTCATTAATGTGATCGAAGGTACTGTTTATAAGGTTGGGGAAATCTGCAGTCAACTGAAACTGAAGAAGTTACTTGGATGAGTAACGAAACATTTCTCCCACTGAAAACGCCACGTCCAGATGAACAAATTCAACTTTTTGGGATTTCCTTACCTGGATGATTGAGCATGCATCAAGACTTGTTTTTTTGTTTTGTTTTTTAGTAATAATACAACCTAGAAAACATGTTTATTACAAAATATGTTGATAACTTCACCTGAGGAACATGAACTTCAACAACTCTTTTTACTCGTCTACCTTAATCCGTTGCTCCAGGCTGCTGGGTTGTGGTTCGCTCTACGTCCTGGATAGCTTTAGCTTTAGCCACTTGGTCTTTGTTAGCTTCCTTAAAATACTCATATTCTGCTAGATGAAAGTGATTTAAGTGTCTCATTAGGGTTTGTTATTGCAATTTTTATTTGTGGTGGTTCATTGGCAGTTTACTTTGGTGAACTTAATGTCTTCGCTCACAGTGATGAGTTTCTACGCCAGTGTTAGCATGTGACTGTTAGCATGTTAGCACGACTAACCAGCTGACCAGGCAAAAAAATTCACTGATTCCAGTCAACTGGTGAATCTCTATTAAAAATAACTTAACTTTAAGTTATTAGGACTGAAAAATGTTGCTGTTATATAACAAGTTATTGTTATTAGTACTCAGAGTGCTGTATTTCACAAAAATGAGTGTAGTAGTACAGTAAATGCGGCATAGTTTTTTAAGAGTTCAGACACTATGCATCTGTACTACTTTTTTTTACCTCTGGACAATGCTGCTAGTCAAATTTGAACTTTTGAAGTAAATGATGTATGTCTGGGTCTACCAGGCTATTACCACAAAGCCCCCAGGCAGAAATCCATGTTCTACGAGTGTAGTGTAAATAGTCTTGAAAGAGGTGATAGTGTCTTGCCTTTGAGGTCACATCCAGCTGCCATGTTCTTACGGGAAAGTGTTTCTCTTTCCACTCACCACTACTATGACAGTCTTCCTGTCAGCTGCATAATGGACCTTTTCAACGTGACAAAGCATACTCTGCAGGCTCGGGTGTAGAAGCCAGCAGAACAGCACTCTACAGACATTAGAGCATTAGAGGGTCAGCAGGGTGGATTAGAGGGTGAAAAGAATTTCTCTCCACAATCGAACTTTTAACCTCACTAATACAGGAATATATTTTCTATGTCGAGATAAGCAGTGTCCCTCTCGTCCTCATTTTCGTTGCTTTTCAGCCTGTCTTCCCCTCCCATTCCTCCTCCTCCTCCTCCTCCTCCTCCTCCTCCTCCTTCCATCTTGTCATCTGTTTTCTTTGCTCCAGTGGTGGCAGTAATTTTAGATGCCTCTCCTCTGGTGTGCTTGTTGGGATATTACAGCTTTTCAACATGCCATAATGTGTCAAGAACAAGGACGCTTGCACCTAAGCTGGTGCTTTTTGATTTATCCCCACCATATGGGTTTGTTTTTGATTTATGATGATAGAAATGCCCAGCACAGATGTGGGGAAGTTTTCGTGTGAAATCAGATTTGGAAATGAATATATCTTGATTTAAAAAGTTCCTTGGTGGTCTTTAAAAAATGCTTTATAGCAGCATGTCCTGGTGGTCAGAAAGTTATGGGGACAGCGCATAAACCACAAGATGAACTATTTGATAGATAAAGTACCACACAGAAAAAAAATAGGAGCGTTGGGCTGTGACATACATCAAGGTCTCTGTCCAGAATCGATTGTAGGCTTAAAATCCTCCAATAAAATCCTTCATAATAGAGTTTGTTCTTCATGAAGCTTGTGTATAAATCATATTCCTAAAGCTTTATGGTTCTACTTCCTTTTTTGGATGTGCTTCTTTAATGATGTTGCTAGGCTGTTTGTGGACTCGTGTTTTTACCCCTTGGTATGTTTCCGTCTTTCTGTGCGTGTCCTTCTGCTTGTGGTGCATGTGTATATGCGTGTCATACAGAGCTGACACTGCAATACTGTTCTCATATGTTTTCTTTAACCTTGAGTAACCTCTGTTTAGAGATATCACAGGGCAAGGCTGCTGCTGCTGCTTCAAAGGTTCACAGAGCTCATGGTCCACATTAAATGGCATTATAAAACTTACACTACACTTACATTTTTTAAAAAGAGAATGGTAAGAATTTCTTGCACTGTTTAAGGGACAGCTGTTTCCAGACTGTCCCTTTAATAAAACAAAATAACTGTAAGAACAAACTGTGGCCCAGTAACCTCACATCTTTTCTCGGTTAACACTACAGTGTCTATAAAAAGTTATCTGTGTCATAGGTTGGACAGTGAAATTCACAGAACAGTTGAGAAATCAGATATTTCTTTGATGCACAAGTTCATTGGATATTTGGGAAAACTTAAGAAATGCATTTTCAGTTAGTTATTAATTGTTTTTTTGTTTTTTTTTATGTGACCCCTGCCATTTAGATGACTCAGGGGACGAGGAGCCCACGTCCCAGTCAGACCGCAGCGAGATCCAGGGCACCCTGAAGATACTTATCAGCAAGCTCGATGACCTCAGCACGTGTAATGACCTGATCGCCAAGCACGGGGCAGCCCTGCAGCGCTCCCTGAGTGAACTCGAAGGCCTGAAAGTCCCTGTGGAGGGAGGAGAAAAAATCAAGGCAGTCAACGAGCGAGCCACCCTCTTCCGCATCACTTCCAATGCTATGATCAATGTAAGTAGCTGTGACAGACTGCGCTGCAAGACACGGCAGGGGTTAGCAGTGAGTGATCTGTGTCCCACATGCTTTGGTATGATCGGTATGACAGGAGTGCCAGTCCTGGTTTGTGAGCAATGGGAGATGAGATCAGTTCACAGTGTAGTGTGTTTAAAGAGACCAAGGCTGCAGGCATGGAGGTCGACCAGATCCTGATAGATGATGTGGGAGACACAAGCCAGGGTACTCCTAGTGGCAGTTCCAATCCTGCCTAAATGGGGAGGGTTATGTCAGGATGAGCATCCAGGGCCAAATCATCAAGAATAAGATTTCCATACCAGATTGGTCGGATTTAAAATCACCGCCTCCGTTGCTGCTGGACAGCAGGGTGCCAGCAGAAACCCATGGATGAAGGGGAAGGAGGACAAGGAGAGGGTTGTTGTGAAAGAAGAGGATGTTAAAATAGGGGGAGATTGAGGTAGATGATTCGTTGTATACGACATTTAAACACCAGCACCTCAAACCAAATGGGTGCCTCTGGTATACTTTCCCCCCCCTCCATAAACAGATAGAAAATATTGTGTACAGAGGCAAACAGAAGCTAGCCACAACCACTGACGAGTCTCTAACTGCTTTTTTGTTTGTTTGCATGTTTTTGGTTTTTTTGCTCTCCTCTGTTCTCTGTTTCACAATTTTTCTCTTTTGTGCAGTGAAACCACAACATCTTTATGTAGCAAATTGTTGTTCGCTGCTATTTAATGTTCAAAATCACATGTAGCAAAACACAGCCATGACCAAGTTGGTCATTACTGCCAAATGTTTTATCTGATTACGTGTATGCTCTACTGTAATCTGGCCCAGTTTCCATTTCCTTTACAGTGAATATTGTGGTTTTAGCTGTCTGTTAGTAATGGATGACAGTTCATATAGAATTGAGGTCATGCAAACGTGATACTGGATATGATAGTGGGTGGGGGTGACAGGAATAGCCCCAGCTCCCCACTCTTCTCAAAACCCTGACCCTCCCTGCTTGGTGAGGAATGTTAGAGCCTTCTGGACTACAGTTAGACTGACAGACCTGGTCTGACTAAAGACAAATCATACAAGGTTGGTCTTTCTTTCCGCTTCTACGAGTGGCTTTGATTTTGATTGCGATTTGACTTCTAATGCATGACTTTCAGTTGAAGCTTTTTTGTTTCGTTTTGGTTTGTTTGGGGTTAAAATAATTTACTAAGATTAGTTGCATTTTGGGTTGTAATTAGTTTGAATTTATCAGCTAATGTTTTATGATTTAAAAAAAAAAACAAAGTTGTAACGAGGATTGCACTTAACATTGTGTAAAAGGCCAGTGCTCAAAATCATGAGCCTGTTATTGTTTTTTTATTAATTGACGTAGGAAAAGGAAACTGGACAAGCAATAAAAAAAGACCTTTATGGATTGCCGAACTCATTAAAATGCCATTTGGCTTGCCAGGAATGTGCTTTTAATGAGAAATAAATGTTGGTCCAAACTCCCTTTGGTGCAAGATTTTGGATTTCTACTGCCACATTTTTGGCCCCTAGAAAGACGCATCCTAAAACTTTATTTTACCCATGTTAAAATGGTGTTGACATGTAAAGTGTGAATAAAGAACAGAGGAGAGAGAAGGTGGATTGAGGAAAGCTGGAGGCCATGCTGTAAAGGTACAACTGCACGCTCTTATTAATCTGGCCTTGGGAGAGGGTTTCACTCTAGTTCGTTCAGCAGTAGCCTGACTCTAATGGCACATTTACATGCATTTACACACGTACTCTTTCAGGGTTATACAATTTACACATGAACATCAACTTTAACCAAGTTTACTTTATTCTGTGCTACATAGTTCCTTCTGCAGAGTTCACTGGGACTGTGTGACTCTTTAATGTCAACTCTCACTTACATACATATGTGCTCCTGCACGTTCATTCAGTTTTTAGCCTTTATCAACCCCGTCCTTTAAACACCAGAAGTCACATGCAGTCTATGTTTATACTGGAGAGTCAGCATTTAAAAAAGTGGAACTGTCATATTTTCTTAAGGGGGTGTTTGAGTTTCATATGATGGTTATTGTCTGGGGAAGTGGCCCACATCGTCACATGCATTTGGGACATTTAACTGACTCTAAGACGTTAATATTGAAACATTTGTGCAGGGCTGTTTAGGGTAAGAGACTGACCAGGCATGGTAAGGAGATCTGATATTTCACTTCTTGTCTTATGATCGTACTGCTCTATTAACATTTTGGATTAATGACTATGTAATTAGCAAATTTGATTGTCTTTAATGATCAATTTCTAGTTTAACTTATTTTAATTTGGCTTTAAAAATGTAGGTGTTTTTCCTTGCTGTATAGTTTGTTAAGTATGAGTGCTGTAGGCCTGTTAATAATAGTGTGGAATTTTTTTAATTTACAAGTGTGTCTTAATAGTTTTAGGCAATATCTGGTTTTTTTAGTGTTTTTAAAATGAAGCTCGGGAAGTAATCATAGTTTTGTTTTTTGGGTGTTATTAGCCTTATTCAAGAGTACCGAGTATCCTTACACAGGTGGGCATAAATCAATAATATGACCAGGATGAAATGCATGAAAGCATACATTGCTCTGGTCAGTGGGAATGTGAAAGGCTCTATGATATGATAATGGTTGTGCAATACAGTCAACTGCAACACAGCAAATAAATGTAAAAGTAAAGCCACGGACAATTTTTTTTTAAAATTAACTTGACTTTTTTTGTAGCAAAAATTATTTAAAAAATGTGTATTTGTAAGAAATTTAAATATTAGGCTAAATGTCTTAATGTCCTGGCCTGTCACTCTGACAAAACCAGACATCTGAAGATGTGAGTCATAGACCTCTTTGGCTGTTATAAGACTTTGTTGTCCAAATATGAATTTGAGCAGTGAGAACATAATAGTTGGTAGTTACAGCTCCCCTTTGCTTTACTGGGCATACTTATTAAAAAAACACAAAATAAAACAAAAATCTATTGTTTGAAACTATTTATAGTATTTATACCACCACCCGGTATACGGTTAATACCACAGCTGCCCTAAGTTAATAGTGTTGGTAAATACCAAAATCATTCTTTGTGTTTCTGTAATGGTTAATCTCAAGCTCTTCAATTGAAATTATATTTATTAATGCTAAAATTTAATTATTGTTGTTATCCATAATTTTCCAAATGTATTATTTTACAGAAAAGCTGAAATAAATAATAAAGCATGTTGGGGTTGTTTTGTTTTTTAATAAGATACAAAATTGGATTTGTTTGCATCCATTTCTGAAGAGAAAAATTTGTAAAATTTAATCACATCTGACTTCTCAGAGAAATCCAGCGTGCCGGCTCAAATTTGGTTATAAAAGCGTAAATTTACCTAAAAATAACAAGTTTTAGTTTCAAATAGCTGTTTTCTTGTTTTTATGACAGGTATGTGTCATAAATACTTTTGTTGGGGGCTATATCGTCTATATAACTTTTTTTTTTTTTTTTTTCCAACAAAACAAACTGTCATACATACTAAGAGCACAGATGAATTGAACTGTCTGACACTTTTGCCCCGAAAGTTTTTAACTCTCAGCCACTATTTTATTTAAGTGGCGTCAGCTACCTCTCAGCAGGTCCTCTCAATCTCTTCTTGCAGATGACCGTGTACCACAGAATAAAGTCAAGTCAAGACTTCCATAACATTTGATTTGTGGTTGCTTTAAAAGCAGTGTTTGAAAAACAGCTGGATAACCCCACGCTGAGAGATCAGTGAGCATCACATGACATTTTTAACATGTATGCAGTCAGCTGAGAGGTGTTACTTGGGTTCATTGACCTCTGTGCTCAGTGAGCGCCAGTGGCAGCATGTGCTGACATGTAATATGTGGTGATCTGAAGTAACCTCTCTGTCTGAGCAGTAAAAGCAGAAGAGAAACAATAATACCCCCTCTTGACGCAGATATAGAGCCTTATGCAATCGGAGTGTTAAACACAGCTCATCAGTCACTGATGTTTTCTATGTTTACAGTTTGCTCCAAGGTGCATTTGCCACAGCAGGGAAACGGAGTAAAGTCTCGGCAGACAGCTAATTAACATATTGATGATTGCTCAAAAAACTTATGATAAGCAGCCTTGATTACGACACATGACACAAATGCATTTACGGCCCTTTCCATCTGAGTCTTCTTTCTATTGTATTGTTGCCAACTGTGAGGAAAAGTGATACAGGATTTTTATCCCAACGGATTGTTTCCATTTTGTTAAAAAAGTTGTTTTTAACAATTCCCCCCTCAGGATGTGTTTTACATTGATTGATTTTTCACTCCTGTCTTTCTGATTATCTGCTCGTGTGTTTCTGTTACCCAAGGCGTGTCGAGACTTTTTGGACCTAGCCGAGACTCACAGTAGGAGATGGCAGCGGGCTCTGCAGTATGAGCGAGAGCAGCGTACCCATCTAGAGGAGACCATTGAGCAGCTAGCCAAGCAGCATAACAGCCTGGAGCGAGCGTGGAGAGAAGCACCCACGCTTGTTTCCAGCGCACCCAGTGCCCCTACCACCAACAAGGGTGAGACTGGCAGTCTGTTAGTCGCTCCTGTGGACCTTAGCATGGGACTCATACCAATAGCTAAAAGTCACACGTAGCCTCGGCTTTAGCATTATAGACTCTCCTCATGTGGAGAACAGAAGTTTTGAGCTGTGTCAGAAGATTTTAATTAGACAGCAGTTAAGATGTAAATGGTACTTATCTTAAGAGTCTCTTTGGTCAATTTATATTCTCATGAGTTTTTGGCTGGAAGTGGTGTAACTTTCAGCTGTGCTGTAAAAAGTTACACAGGAAAAAGCCACAGTTTATAATTTGTAAAAACTTTGAGCACCCATGAACCCAACTCAAACTAGGGACTAGTTTGAGTCTAGCTGGGGACCCATTTCCAGCCCCCCTGTGATCTCTATCTCTGCTGTTTATAATGAGGGTTTAAAACATCGTTTGAGTCCCTCTTCCTTCCTTTAACCTTAAAGGCAATTGTTAACTTATACAGAGCATAATTATATTTTAACCACTTAGGCAGAACATCAGAAACATCAGGTCCTGTGGGAACCACAGTTTCTTCAACTTTCATTACCTTTTATACTATTTTGCCATTTGTCACTACTTGCTATCGTAATGGCAGATATGAAATTTGGACCTTTAAAATAACCATATACTGTGTTAGAGTTTTTATTATTTATACATTTATACAGAGCTTCTATACAGCAAACATACTCCCTCCCCTCTCCCTCTTTTACCCATTAATTGTACTTTATATAAACATTTGTGCTTCTCACTTGGAAGCTGGTTAAAACCCATAATGGATCACTGAACACAGTGAACATACTGAGTGCTGAATAGTCAGTACTAAATATAAGAAGCATGCCCTGAGGTACTTGCATCATTCAGGCTAGTTACCCAACAGGAACACTGCCAATTTTACGATTAAGCTAATTATTCCCTGATTAATCACCACCGGTATGTGATTATATGCCTGTCTCTCTTGAACACTGCAGAATACAAACTCACTGTTTTTCACTGGGATGTCTGTGTGGACTCATAAATGTATATGTCCACTTGAAGGGAGTGAGAGGTCGCGGAAAGAGGAGGCAAGTGATGAAGATGAGGATACTGAGTACTTTGATGCCATGGAGGATTCCCCTGCGTTTATCACAGTGACTGCCAGTGAGAGCACGCAGCACAGGTCAGTCTCACACAGGAATCCGTGCAGTCTCTGCTTTCTTTTTATGTATTCATTAAAAATGCACTGTAAGAGCGAAATACAAAATGGATATGGGAAATATAGTTTAGCCATGCACGCTCCAAATTGTCAAAACTGTGAGTTTGACGCTGGGTGACGTCTGAGCAGGGCTCTGACGATAGCTGATGGAGTGAGAAATCGAAGAGCGGCGTGTCCTTTCCTGTCATGTGTTCACTTTCGGTTGTACAAATAAAAACCAGCCTTAGACTCTCACACCGGTCGGTTTTCCTGCAGACGAGTTACCCAATTTTTGTGTCATGTGACATATCCGTCAACTCCAGTTTCACAGTATTCATCTGCAATACTCAGCAATCTCTCCCCTCCCTTGTGTATATTGTGTTTGCGTGTGTAAAGGGGAAACAAGAGCGTGAGGGGAATTTGGCGAGATTGTGTCCTGCGTCGCTGTAGAAAATATTTTCATTTTGTTCCAGGCGATCTCAGAGTAATTTGAGCGGAGCGAGCGGAGGCCAGCCCGGTGACTGGAACCAGGACGACCATGTAAGTGTCTTCCCAACATGCCTGACTAATGGCACTGACATTTGTTAAAGGAGCAAATATTTGTAATCTCAAAATAGATTCATTTCTGCTGGTGCTGCAAAGCTCACACCTCATTGATTTATTTATGTAACATCTTCACTTGCTGCTTTCACAAGTATCCTTCCCTCCCGTGCTTAAAGAAGGATGCAAGGATACCCAAACTTTGCCAGTGGTTTCCTGCGGTCTCGTTGCCGCTCCTGCAGTGCCGGAAATATACAGTTGAATCATTTAGTACTCAAACATCTGTTCTTCTTCTCTCTCAGCTCTCTTTCTCATATTTCTCTCTCTCTCTTACACATCTGTCTTCTCTCTTTTCCTCCCGTCTTTCTCTTGCTCTGTCGCTACATCTGGAGATATGCTGCCAAGCTGTCCACAAAATTGAAAGTATTGTCTCAAACTTGTATATCCACCCTCTTCTCCTCACCCAATCCCAGATGTCTCCAAGCTGTAACGATGTGTCAGGAAAGGAGCTTCAGCCGCGCAGACAAAGGCGGACTCATATCCCAGACAAACCCAATTACTCCCTCAATTTGTGGAGCATCATGAAGAACTGCATCGGCAAGGAGCTTTCTAAAATCCCCATGCCTGTAAGTGTAGGCATACTCCCGGTTCTTCTTGCTGGCAGGTAAATCTGGAAGGATTGTATCTTATGAGTTTCTCTCCTTTATCTTCCTTTCAGGTAAACTTTAATGAGCCTCTGTCGATGCTGCAGCGCCTCACCGAGGACCTGGAGTATCACGAGCTTCTAGACAAGGCGGCCCGCTGCGACTCCTCACTAGAACAGATGTGCCTGGTCGCTGCCTTTTCTGTCTCTTCCTACTCAACCACGGTCCATCGGACAGCCAAGCCCTTCAACCCCCTCCTGGGCGAAACGTACGAGCTTGATCGCTTGGAGGAATTTGGCTACCGCTCGGTGTGTGAGCAGGTAATGGCACAGCTACAGAGAGATTTTGTTTGCATGCTTCCTGATGTGGACACAGTTATTCAACACAGACACACACAGCGGTACACAAGGTTAAACAGAGACTTTGTGTTTCTGTGTCCTCTCAGGTGAGCCATCACCCACCTGCAGCTGCACATCATGTGATTTCCCAAAGAGGCTGGACCTTATGGCAGGAAATCACCATCGCCAGCAAGTTCCGTGGCAAATACCTCTCCATAATGCCTCTGGGTAAGACCGCTAACAAACTTCATGCGTAAATAAAGGCTCCATAATGCACACTAAACAGCACGAGTGTTAAGCAAGAAAGACTCCAGAGTCAGGAGCAGAGCAGTGATCTGCCACCGTGCAATCTAAAGCTAGTGTGAAGATTAATCTGGAGGGTTTTATGACCCATCTGGCACACACATAAATATGGGTACAAAGGGAGTTCTGTACTAAGAGCTCAAATAGATGTAAGCGGTCCGGATCGAGCCAAAAGGATTCAGTGGTAATTCTGACATACCCTACTTCATGTTATATGCCTGCTGTGTTGTGCTATGTAATAGAAAATCATGTAAGTAGTGAAATATAAATCTTCTGAGGCTTATTTGACATTGAAACGAGGTGAAAATGCATTGCCTGTGCTCAGAGCATTAATGTGCTGGATGACAGATTCAGAAGCACAAAACCAAACAATAATGCGCAACTGCTGATTAGCAATAAAGCAGATGTGAGAATCTGTCTTTTGTCGCCGTGTGTCCCCAGGTACCATTCACCTGCAGTTCCACGCCAGCGGGAACCACTATGTGTGGAGAAAGGTCACCTCCACAGTGCACAACATCATTGTGGGCAAGCTGTGGATTGACCAGGTCTGTTTATTATGTTTACTTTATCCACAGCACGCCTTAATACCACTGAGCTTCCTGAGTAGCCCGTAGATATTTTCTTCTAGCAGAGGTGTGTGGCACAGACCAGCAGAGTAGGATTGAAGAGGGGAATCAGCGTAAAGCTTTATAACAATTCAACAAGTAGCTTCACAATCTCCGGGGATTTGTCTTTAGCTTTGGTCTAAATAACAACCTCTTGTTTCTTTGAGATGCCCCAGTTATAGTGTGGAGGGAGGTTTGAGGGGCAGGCTTCACATGTGTCCATCTTTCTGTCTGTGCAGATTTGTCTCTTTCTATAAAACCCCATCTACCTCCACCCCCTACATTTTTTTTCTGTCCTGCTTTCGTGTGTCACATCAATCTGTCAGTGTGCATTTGTGTTTGAATGCTCATTTTAAAGAATCCATGAAGAAGAAAAATACACACATTATATCCGCTAGACTAGAATATAAGCTCTTGTGTATAATAACAAAGCTTTAACCTGTTCCTAACACAAAAAAGTAAAAGTACAAATATTCTAAATTACTGAATATTTGTGGTATTTGTTTCTTAAAGGTACTGTACAGACGTGAATTACATTCAATTTCAATTCCATTTTTTTATATGGCACCAAATGACAACAGCACTCACCTTAATGTACCCTGATAGAGACATAACCAACCCCATGTCCCTCTATGAGCAAGCATTTAGTGAAAATTGGAAGCAAGGAAAGGAAACGATCTAAAAATAAATTACTCACATTACGGTCTGTTTTCTGATCAAATGTACAAATGCTATCAGTTTTTTTTTCCTTTTGAGTGTAACAAAATCACCAGCTCGGTGTTGAGATAAATTTAGTTTTGTCATCTCTGTATTGTATTGTTTTCTTCAGTATATTCACCGTCATTCTCTGTGCATTGTTCTGCCACTCTACTGTCCTCCTTTGCAGAACGGGGTCACCCAAACAGCTTCATATTAACCTACAGCTACACTCTCTGTGGTTGGCTATAGCGGAGCACAATCGTCAGTAATAAAACAGCTGAAACGAGCGAGGCGCTGACAATGAATGTATTTTTACATCACAATCACACCAGCATAAACTTTCATTTTCTCCGCATGGTGGCTATTTTTTATATTTTCTTTTCATGGCTGTCACATGCTGCAAAACCAGATTAGCCCTGTAACACCCAAGTGTATCTGTTTTGATAGATGATTTTTTTTCAGATTTCTACATCATCAGTGTTATTTTTTTTTTTTTTTTCCAGAAAAGCATAAATAAATTGCACGGTAAATATTTAAGCAATAAATTGCACAACATTGTGGGATGCAGCAAAAATGAGTCAAATTAAAACTCATATATCCAAACTGATGTTTCATTTCTTTTCTTTTTTTTTTTAATTTGTCAAAAGATTTAATAAACCACAAATAAACAGGATTTTCTGAAACATTTTTCATGGTTTGGACTTTACAGGGTTAAGCATGAGACCTTAAAGGTACAGCCCACTGCAGTGTCCAGCACTGTGCATGCACATCCTTGCAGGACAATGCAAGGACCTGCTTACCACATGGCTTGTTTGCAGGAACAAGAGTAGTAATTCTACACATAAGTACATTGTTTTAGTTTGTTTAGTGTGTGTGGCAGATGGAAAGGTAGAATGAAATAGTGGTGGATTTACCTTGAGTGTCATTCCAAATTGAATCTTCTAACTCCTGACTCACTGTGAAACTCGCTGTGATATGTTCCCTGGCTCAAATGTCATTGTTCTCTCTTTCTCGCTCTCATTCTGTATTTTTTGTGTGTTTGTGTTTGTGCAGTCGGGAGACATTGAGATTGTGAATCACAGGACCAAGGAGACCTGCCAGCTCAAGTTCTCTCCCTACAGTTATTTCTCCAGGGATGTTCCACGCAAGGTAAACTCTTTGTTTTCCACACTCTGCTGACACCCAGCCTGGGTGTGACGTTGCGGTGTGGGGTTCCTTTGTGTGATGCTGCCTCCTGCTGGACAATACCAACAAATGTATTGCTTTGTGTAATAAACTTAGTGTATGAAGTCAGATCTCAATAACACCCTTTTGTGTTGTAACACTTACTTAAATAAAGAGCACATTTATTTGTTTGGAGCAAATTTAAATGTAGTCATGTTCTACTAATGGGACTGGGTATTTACATACCTAACATTACGTGGAAAGAGCAGCTCTGTGCTTGTGTTTCTAGCTTCTGTTTTCTCTTTACCATTTCCAGGTGACAGGTGTGGTGGCAGACAGCGGGGGCCAGGCTCACTACATCCTCTCCGGTACGTGGGATGAGAAAATGGAAAGTGCCAAGATCGTTCAGAGCAGCCGAGGAGGCAGCGGGTCAGAGGGCAAGCAGAAGATGGTCTACCAGACTTTGTCCCCCAAACTGCTGTGGAAGAAATACCCTCTCCCGTAAGCCAACAGCCATAGCTGAGTAAACAGCTGCGATGTGCGATAAATGTCATGGCTTGCAGAACTCCGCAGTGTACCTTATGTCAATTCCTTCTTGCCTTGTCAGGGAGAACGCTGAGAACATGTACTACTTCTCAACTCTGGCACTGACCTTAAATGAGCTGGAGGATGGAGTGGCAATGACCGACAGCCGCCTGAGACCAGACCAGAGGCTGATGGAGGACGGGCGATGGGATGAAGCAAACTCCGAAAAACAGAGGCTAGAGGAGAAACAAAGAGCAGTGAGAAGGAGGAGGGAAGCAGAGGCCTCAGATGCTCTGGATGAAGGTATGAGACTAAGAACAGTGAGAGTGAGTGTGTGTCTGTCTCTGTCTAGTGATGAGAAAGAAAGCAAGAGTCAGGGCATAAAGTTATCAAATAGGCCAACTTATTTTATGCATGTATGGTAGTAAAAGTCCCAATCATTATTAGATTAGACAATTTCAAGTGGGAGCTGGAGCATTATTTTACTTCAAATATCAGTACAACAGATAAATCACTGAATTAGAAAATCCCTCAATAGAAATATTTGATTAAAAGGGATCTGTGGCATGCTGTGCTACATAATCAAGGCTGAGCTCATACCCAAGTATTAGATCAAATGATTAATAAGCAGTAGCTGAATATTTTACTTAGGCTTCTTGATCTCTATAATTTGGATGTAAGAGTTTTAAGAGTTCACGTTAAGGAAGCAAGGCTCATTAAGAGAACTAAGAAGAGATGGTTACAATCAAAGAGTTTAAACTTTACAGGGACCTCAGCAGAGACTTTTCATCCTCGTGGCATTCCTGTCTGTGTGTTATGCGTAGGCTAGATTGTTTTTGATGTACCCATGACTTGTCTTTCTTTTCCTCCCTCTATTGATGGTCAGAGTGTGATTATGACTCTGGTGAGTGGGGGTTGCCCTGTACCCCTCCGTTGTGCATCACTCCCACATACACACACACACACACACAAACGCCATCCTCTGTGTTACTCTGTGTGGTCTGCCTCAGTGTTGGGAACTGCATGAAACCCTTCTCATGTCAATTTCTCCAAATAATGACTCAGGAAAAAACCCCACTTTTTCCTGCACACATGCAACATTTTCATTCAGAACTGGCCTCGGTAACATGTTGCATTTAAGAAAATGATTTAAGATTACAAGTATTCTCAGTGTGCTCTGGTGAAGCCACATTAGCAAGTGATTAGATTGGATTTCTTCCTGCATTGCCATTATGCTTTTTCTTTTTTCTTTTTTTCCCGATTGGACACTTTTCTGATGCACTTTTCTTTTTTTATATGCTTGTTTTTTGTTTTGACTGCTCTTTTTATGAAACAGATTCATTTTTCAGTTCAGGGACTTCCAAAAGTTTGGGTATAGCTCCTTCACCATGATCCTCCCAGGTTTTGGCATATTTGCACAATGTGTGCTCATTTGTTTCTTTATCACTACTATATGCATTGTATGAAGGTGAAATGATCTGAGTGTGAATAGCCTGCGAGTGTGGCTTCTCCATTAAAAAATAATTGGATCAAACCAATGGATTAATACCTGTGATTTCCTTTTCCCCCCCCCCTACAGGTAGAGAATATGAAGGGTACCAGCCATTGTGGTTTTACCAGAGGAGGGACTCAGTTACTGGAGAGACAAGCTTTGTGTACAAGGGGGGTTACTGGGAGGCAAAGGAGAGACAGGACTGGAGCCTGTGTCCTGACATCTTCTAACCCAGGAACCTCCTCTGGGATCACACCTAACCTCATGAGACAGTGAACCGCTCCACCTCTGGTCCTTAAGCAGTGGAGCGTACGAGCACCATGTGGACCTTTTTTTTTTTTTTCTTTTTTTTGTGTGAACATGAGAATGTGTATGTTTCGCACACTCTCAGATTATACTGTACCTCCAAATGTACACTCTCACTCTGTTTTAACTATGGGCGTTCCCTGAGTAGTCCTATTTGACACTATACTCAAACAGCAGTGAGATCACGTGTGGATGCGAGATAACAGAGTTGTAACACCACACAGTAAAGCTAACCCGCACAGTCCTGACGCTCTGGTGCGCTGGAAATGCTACCCACAATGCACTTTTCTGTGTTCACTCCACTACAGAGTTTCCCAAATTGGATAGAAACCCACATCAGAGCTGCTCATGATTATAAACTGATTAAAAAGAATAAAGATGGACATAAAAACAGAACACGCAACAGTATTTCAGTAGTTGTAAGAAAAATGTCTTCACCCTCAGTTTTATTCAGTGCAACAGAGATTAATCTGGGTCTACTTTATTAATCAGCCCCCTCATTTTCTTTATGGTAAACATTTTAAATGCTCATTATTTGCCTTTTGATATGTTAAAGCCGGGCTTAGAGCAACCACCGGTCACAGGGAAAACGTGTGTTTATTTCCCAACCGGCTGACAAGTGATTGCTGACAGTTGCTGTGAAATCGACTGCTAAAACTCCATTCACAGGCCTAGAGACCAGTCGGTCACCCCTCCTCCACCAACCACCGGTCACTAAGGAAGCGTGTATATTACGAGATCGGTTGGCAAGTGGTTGCAGGAGGTTGCAGATGCTTGCATGAAATTGGTTCATGCAAGAGATTTTCGGTGCTGCATTGAAAACCTCTTTGTGATTGCTGCTAGCATGTGCTAGCACTTTGCCTCAGTCACCAGCAGTTTGCAAGGGGGGGTGTTGACTTTTTTGCCAACTACTTGCCAAGTGGTAGTGAGTGAAAATTCACTGAAACCATAAAGTAAAAGTTGCACCTTTTGGAATGTGTTGGTTGAAACCGCCAGATGCAATTTTTACTTTCACTTCTCTGGTCTGTTTTGCCCTTTTCAGTACAACTCTGAGAGGGTTTCACTAGCAGCCAAAGCAGGCACAAGGAGCCTGTGGGTATAGCATGCTCTGATTTTTACCCGACGACAGCAATCAAACTGGTTGAGGAATACACATTTTTTTGTAGCAACCGGCAGTTGTCAGGGGGTTGCCAAGCTATGTCCGTGACTGAGGTATAGAAAGTAATGGATGAATGACTCTGAAATAGTCACAGCTTTGATTGCATGTGTTATAAACTATGGAGAGTCAACGTGTTCAGTAAATGTCAAAGAAAAACATAATTAAATACAGAGAAATGAATGTAGGAATAATCACATAATTAACTACAGAAAATGTATCTAATATAACCATAAAGTGAGAAAAAGCATCAGACTAACCTCTGTATGTCAGCTTACAGGTTTTACTTTATTCAGTGTTAAATATTTTATTTATAAATAGTTTTGTTTTTTTTTCATCAAGAAGTCTGAGGACAAGTGGGTCAGAGCCCATGTGACTGATTTGTGATATAACGGGCTCTATAAGTCAGAATTAGCTGACAGACTCGGTGTTGTTATAGAAGAAGATGATATTCTGGGGAAAGAGGTTAAAAAATTTAAAAAGATTTGGTTAAAGTGCTTTTTGTCTTAAAAGCTGCTAGAATGAAATAAAACCAGATATTAGGTTTTACAATGTATTATCTTTTTTTTTTCTTAATTCATGTGTCTTTTAAAATTTTTATGGTTCTGTTATACATTTTCTGTATTGGTTCATCAGATGGATTAATTCTAAATATATTTGTATTTCATTTTAAACACACTGAGTCTCCATAATCTACAGCTAATGTTTGATTGATCCACTAGAGATTGGTTTATCTCGACTAATGAAATATGCATCAAGGCAGTAATCCTTTTTCCATTTGGTCTGGATATTAAGTTTTCCCTTTAGGGACGTGCAATTAGTCTGTTCATGTTAGTTATATTAGAAATATGAGTTGTCTCTATGCTTCATTGGATCTCAATCATCCTAACATTTTCCATTTGTGACTCTGATTAGGAAAAATTATATAGTAGTAGTTTGATTATAACACATTAGTGCAACTGCAGTGGTGACATTAAAACACTTGTATCACTGTCACGGGAATCTCCATCAAACACCTGAATAAGCACTTTTCACTGTGGTTGACTAGAGGTTAGTACATATCTCTGTGTTGATGTTGAGAAAATGTCACTCTGTACATGAACACTATCTTGTCCTCTGGTGCTCTCCCATGGCAACACTTACCATATCATCAGTGATCGTTTTGACTAGCATCATCTTCAGTGATCGTACAAAGTATTAAGTCTGCGCCCGATCACTGAGGCGTTCACTAGTAAACATTAACCCGGGAAAACACCGGTTTCTTCTCACTAGTTCCACAGCATCCATCCCTCACTAGTTTGTAGTTCAGACGTTTCCAGTGGGGTTACTGAATTTGAGACTGGAGCGGGTACTCCAAGGAACCCAGAGTGGCTTCAGCTGATAGGAGGTCAAAGGTTATAGAAGCAGACAGGGCTGGTTCCTGTAGCGCTCCTCTTTGCAGTCAGCTGTAGCCACAGAGGACAAGCCCGAGCGGCCACTCCAGGCTCTCCGCAGCTCATTTGCCATTTGTGGACATGCTGATCTGGGATCAGCTCACAGAGGTACACTGAGTCTTTTGCCTTTAACTGACTGAATAAGGGAACGAGTCCCCTGACCTGTGCACTACAAGTCTACGGTGACAAGAGTTTTGGAAAAAAAAAAAAGAAAAAAAAAGTCGATATTTTTTTGTAATTATTGTTAGGAATATAGAATTCATGGCTGGAGGTATTGTATCTACCATCCAGCCTATTTGTGTGAATATTTTGTGATAAAACGATGATATTGTAAAAGAAAAATTATACTAATGTGAGTATTGAGTTCTCTGTACAGCAGAGGTCGGGGTAGAGGGGGGACTAAATGAGCCTGAAGATAGACACTAACTCAGAGGTGCCCTCAATTTGGCCAAAAACTGTGTTAACACACTGAAAATAAATTTTTTTTTATATAGTTCTTAATACTAACATGTTGTTAGCTGTGGTTCAGTTATTTCCTCTGATGTGCGGGCCATGCAGATGTAAAACAAACACACATACACACACACAAAAAAAAAAACACTGGAAAGGAAATTCCTTCACACAAGGAAGGAATGCTAGGATTTACCGATAGAGTGAATTGTAAGTGTGATAATATGAGCTCTTAATGTTTACCTGTCTGATTCTTTAGCGGTGAACTAATGGTAGTGGAGAAGTGAATACTGGCACTTTTACTCATTTACACAAAAGTTTTTCTTACAGTTTTGAGTTGTGGTTGTCATGAGCATGGTCACTTGTTAAAAGGAATAATTTAGCGTTTGGAAATTCATTTTGTTTTGAAATTTGCTGGAGTCTGATGAGAAGATGAAGCCTTCTCTTGTTGTAAATATGAAGCTACAGGCGGCAGTTTAGCTTAGCTGTACTCAAAAAAACTGGAAACGGGGGGTAGCTCGGCTCTGACCACCCATCAGCCCCTCTAAATTTCACCTCCATCTTTGCTGGAAGTTTGCCGCTTTGGTGCCAGGAGGAAGTCTTGCACATAACTAAAGATGGAAGTTAAACCTGATGTACCCAAAATTTGGTACCAAAAACTGTCTTGAAAAATGAAACAAATTAGATTCATGTTAGTTTATCAGATCTTCAGCTGCTGGTAGCTTATATCCTGTTTCCTTAATCCTAAAATAAGTGACTGCTGCCTGTAGCCTTACAATGTGTCGTATTGGAGAGAAGGAGGCACATAAGCACATTTCCCAAAGTGTTGAGCCTTTTCTTTACATTTTCTTTCTGCTATCCTTCTTATCTTGTTCATGAATGTGTATCGAAGACTTGTCATTGTACATTGGAGCGATCGCCACTTGAACGTGATGAAAATGTGGAGGTTCCCTGCAGGTTTACTTTAATAAATTGTGTTTGAGATTATTTTATATTTGAGAATACATATTATATTTTGAATGATAATGGAGAGCTCATCTTAGGTTTAAATCAATATATTTCCAAACAAAAAGGTGACCTCAGTACTTGATGGTGACTTGCCTACTGAAGTTGTCCCTTTTAAGGGCCTGTACAGTTTCAGACAGCTGTAGCAATAAAGCAGTGGAGGTGTAGATTTGTTAGTTTGTGGCTGTTGTTGCTTCAAAGACTGGTTGTCTGCCTCGTTTAGAAAGGGAAAAAACACAACCAAAGTGTAAGAGAAGAGTGTGTTGTAGACTAAATAACCCTCTTCATCTGCCTTCCCTATCTCAGAGGGTTCAAATGTAAACCCTCCCTGTCGCTGTTTATCTCATTTCATCTGAACCTGATGCTTAATTCACTACGATGTGATTCTTGGCTTTAATTTTCTTGCTTTTATTTTCTGATCTGATTTCTTCCTTCTCAATGGGTGCCATTATTCCTACATTGGTGTTTTCATACTATTTGTGTGCATAGCAAGTTTGATTTGTGTGCACGTGCAGCATTACATATCCTGCTTTTCAGTGCTGCTCAGTTTTGAGGCAGAAATAGGCTGATGCTGATGATGACGACGAAGATGGGGAGATTTTTCTTGCCTTGTCTAAACTGAACCTTGCTTCTTATTCGACAGTGACTCGCAGCTTTGTGGTGAGATTATGGTGATATTAACAATCCATACGATTGGTAGAAATTATGAGATGTTTCACAATAGTGACCTGGCACAGGATTGAGGTGACTGACCTGCCTTGATAACTCTTACTCCCAAATACACAAAGGTGTATTCAGGTGTTACTGCGTATTCAGCTAAGGTTTTTCTTTTTTCCTCCCCCTTTTTTAAAAAATAAAATTGTGTATTTTCTCCCTTAATTTATACTCGTATAACACTGTCTTTAAACAGCAAAGACAAAACAGTGAAAAAAGAAGATAATAAAGTTGTTATTGTTGACACTGGATACCTGTCTCTTCTCATTTGTTTCTTCTCTGACCAAAGGATGAGTTGAACTGGCAGAACACAGAAATGTTTGAGTTCAAATCTGATGTCCCACTAATGAAACATGACACTCTAAACAGTTTTTATGAAAATGAAGAAAACATTATTTTTATCATTGCTTATTCCAATCATGAAGTGCATATTCAGTGTACAGTTTTCTTGGGTGGACAACAGAAGCTTTCTTTAAAATGAGAAAGGTAAGAATTCTTTGGAGTCAATGACTGCCTGAAGTTTAGAACCTATGAACATGGACATCCATGGACTCCCTTGTGATGCTCTGCCAGACCTTGTTTGTGGGTCTCTCTGCCTTCATTTTTGTCTTCACTGACTAAAAAGCTCCTCTATTGGGTTATCAGGTGACTAACTCAACCATCAATATCCCATTTCTTTGCTTTGAGAAACTCTTGGGCTGTTGTTACTGTGCGTTTTGGGTCATTAGTCATTTTCACAGCGTAGCACCATCTGATCAGTTCTGCAGAATTAGAGTGAGTCTAAGCAGAGAGTAAAGCCCTGTGCACTTCACAGTTCATCCTGCTGCATCTATTAGCAACCACATCGATAAACACTAGTGACCTGGTTCCACTTGCAGCCTTATGCCCATGCCATATACATACATATATATGAGGGAACAGACTTCCTCTGGCCATAAAACTTTATACATTTTCCGATTATTTTCCAGCCTCTGAAAAGGTGGGACGGTGCACAAAATTGCCTGTAATTCCTAAACAGTTCATGCAAAACTTTTGAAAAAACAAAACAAGACACTGATTTTAAAACCACTGCAGAGGTAAAACTACCAGAAATATTAGTATTTAAATATTTAAATAAGTGTCTTTATTCAAATACTTTTGGAATAAGTATAATTTTGACTTTTTATTTTTAATTCCGTTTAGTTTGTTAATTTCTAGAGTTGATTTTCTTATTTGTTTAGTTTTTATTAGTTTCATTGTTAGTCTTTATTAACTCTATTAACTATTATCGTTATATGTCAAAGGCAAGACTTAGGAAAATCTGGTATCAGATTAAATTTTTTTTTTTTGCAAACAGTAGTCTTATAGGCCATCAATTGATGTCTATCAATTTATTTTTAACCAAACAAACATACTAGAGTTAAACATACTACCTCTATATTTGTTTTTTAGATTTAAAAGTTCAGAAAATATTTTTTTATGTGAGTGAACTATTTTTTCATATCTAGTTTTAATTTGGTTTTTGTTAACTATGATAACTTCGTTTAGCGCTTTTACTGCCGTAGCTCGCGCGACTCCTCAGGGCTGTTAGCTTGCTGTATCTCGAGCTGTTTGACCGTTTCCATGGCAGCCTCAATTTCCCGTCAATCAACTCTCCCGGCAGCAGCAACAGCTGTGCTAGTCAGAACCGTGGAGACAAGTTCGGCATCGATTGAAAGCGCCCGTCTTCTTAAAGTAAGTTAGTTCTGAGTGTTTGTCGCGGTTAGTGTGATGTGTTTTGTCTTCATTTGATAACTCAGAAACATCAAAGTTTAACCAGGAGCTTCAGACAGACTGGCCAGACGCTTTTGTGTTCAATACATCTGATTTGTGGGCTCATTCGCACAATGAAAATATCACTTCGCTTAAACCAAAGGCTCGATTGAGTCTTGGCCGCGGCTGAGAAAATAATCCCACAAGTCACAGCTAGATGTGACACTTTAATACTACAGATATTTGTAAGTAAGTTTCACAGCTCTTGAACTTTTCAGACGGGGAGATCCGGGGATTTATCGTCAAATCAATGAAAAGAAGTCAGTTTGGCTTGCTAACAAGCTAAGTGGTCTTGGTTTCCTGGACAACTGGGCAACATACCCCCCCCCATCACCGTACTGCCACACACTCCTTATAACTTTCCTGTTAGCCCTGACTGCTGGGTCATACAGGGGGTTTAGTCTCCTATGTTGTCTCTCAGTGCCTGCACTTTTGTCTTCACGTGCAGGACATGGCTGAGAGGAACAATAACGGAACAGAAAGACATGCAGAACATCCCCAGAAACTTCTTTATACTGGTCTGAAGGTTTAAAAGCATTATTATGTATTCCTCATCTTATGTGTACAGCCATTCATATACCCCCTTTTCTCTGCCCTCATAGATCTTAACGACAATAGCAGTGTGTTTGGATTTGACCATTGCGATCGCCTCTTGGATGCAATGGATGCTCAGCTTGAGCAGTTGCAGGTTTGTGACTCTGTGATTGTCACTTTGTTCTGTATGTTTGTCTCTGTGCACATGTAGGCAAATTTAAAATAATAATAAAAATGATAATAACATAAGCAAGTATGATTCATTTATCCAGGTCCTGCCCCAGAAATGTGAGCTTGATTGCAGCAGTGCAGGTAATTTATATCATAATAACTGCTCTATACTAGATTTAAAGATTTTTGTTTTCCATGTAATATTATGTAATCTCTTTTTTTGTGTGTGTGGTATTTTTCTAGCTCCTCTTGGTTGGAGTCAGTCTCTGAGCAAAGATACAGGCCTGGGAAGTACAAGTGAACAAAATGACACCCCCATGTCTTGTCTAGATTTGATGAACGCTTCAACAGTGCAGCAAAGATATGGTAATATTTTAATATTAGGGCTATTCACAGGAAAAGCTTTAAATTAACAATGTTTTTAACTGAAAAGGCCTTATTTATAGTCTGAGGTAAATATCTTACAGCAGTGAAAATGATTAGTACTAGTGGTGACATAATTTTTCTTTCTGCACAAGTGAAAGAAATGCAACCCTGGTTTCCAAAAAAAGTTGTAACTAAGTTTAAAATTGAAATATACAACAACCCAACTTTCTTGGAAATTATGTTGCTGAATTTATACATGCTTAGGAGGCTGCTTAATATGAGAGTGGGTCAGGCCCCTGTGTGTTGTCTTCATAGGTGGCCTATAATTAAATAATATATATGTACAGTATTGTGCAAAAAATCTCAATCCAACACTCATTTCTTTAGATTATGCTTCTAGATTTTCTTGGAATTGTTTTAAAATGGTCTTGACCAATAGTTCTTTTTACCTTCTGCCTTAAATACTGTATGTATGTTTTCAGTAAATCACTGAAGCAAAATATAAAGAAATTAGAGGTGGCTTAAGACCCTTGCACAGGACTGTATGGTCTATGTTGATCACCATAATGTTAATAGGGTGGACCTTTCCTTACACCACTTTTCCTCTGCTCTACCTTAGAAAATACAGAGGGCTGCTCGAAAGATCCTGTAACTGATGATGAAACTGAAAAGAGGTTAGACAGGAGGCACAAAGAGGAAATCGAGTCTTGTAGAGAGCAGGTCATCTGGAGGCTGGAGAGGCTACTTGGAGGCACCTGCAAGGAAGGAGTGCTGGCCGAAGAAACTGGCCCTCCTTCAGACAGTATCTGCACCGAGGACTTTGCTACACGCTTCAGAGAGGAGATGGTAGAACTGACTTTTATAGATGGCAGTATGCAAATGTTGGATAAAGCAGAAGTGACTGGGAATACAAACATCTCTGACAGCGACACTTACCAAAGTAAACAACATGAACAACATGTTTATGATGTTGAAAGAAGAGGTTCAGAAATGACTGGGGAAAGCAGCGATGACACACTCACTCCTCAGCATTCCCTGACAAACCAACCAGGTCAAAACAAAAAGAGCTGTGTTTCTCATAGCGCTGGAGCAAATATATCACATGCTGGTGTGAAAGCAGGAGCTTTAGAGACATGCAGATTACCACAGCCTGAGGATGACAGCAGTGGTACAAGTGTGTATCTATAAAATCTTTGAAAGATAAGCTTTCAGGCATGTTTTAAAGTTTGCTTAGTCAAAAGGGTGAGAATTGAAAGAAAAATGATCCATCTGTCTTCCAGTTCTTTGGCCATATGTCTGTCTATCTGTGTGTTCGACATGTGATTGAAGGCACGTTCTCTACAGATGTTTGACTGTTTGAAAATCATTTTGGCAAAACAAAAATGGTGCCTGAATACCACACTAGGTTGAGGAGTGTTATTACTTCTCGTCTAAAGTAGTAAGTCAAAAAATGGGCTCACATCTATGAATGGTTATAATTCATACCCAAAGTATTAAATATATCACACGCTCTTCCTACACTCACGTACCAGAACTCTGGATTTGAGCTTTTGGACTTGAGGCCAAACTTTCAACTCAGCATGCACATAACCTAATGCAGTGGTTCCTAAAATGGGGGCAGGGAACTCAGTGGCTTCAGGGAGTCACTGCATGAAGTCATGTCCGACCATGGAGAATAATGTTGAATGGATTTAAATGAATGAATGAACATAAGTGCTAGTAGAGGCCTCTGATGTTAGCTAGGCTGGATTGCTAACTTTTCAAATAGAAGTATGAATGAAAATGTTTTATAACCATAAATAGATGTAGTACAGGACACCTTTACGCCTTACGTGTACTGTCAGCTGTAGGTTTTTTTTTCTATAAGTCTTAACAAGCCTTGTTTTCTTCCCTTTTCATTTCAGGCTTCCACGGGACAGAGGTTTTAAAAGACCCTGAAAATGTCAACAGCAGCTGTTCTCCTAAGACCAGGTGCTTGGCAGGTACCACACACATTACACTGCATTACACTTGCATTTACAAGCGCAGCCTACCACACCGATGTGTCTGTGAAGGTTCTCAGTCATCCAGGTCATCCAGGTGCTTTTGGGATTCTGTTTATTTGAAATAGTGATTGTGGGCTGCTTGATTCTTTTTAGGAGTACCTGTGCTGAGCTTTGACACCGTGTCCATTGACAGCGACCTTGATACAGTCTGCATGGAGCAAGTCAGGCAGCACATTCACAAGTGGCCCGGTAAGAAACAGAAGATATGGAAGTGAACTAGTTTATAAATATGTTTAGACACAAAATATCAGAGTTTGAAAAGTGAAAATCTTTAAATATGAAGGATAATATCTACAAAAAGTATCCACTCTTGTTAGGATGGCGCTCTCTCATTCGGTCTGTCACAGAAATTAATGGCCAGTGTAGCAACCAGACTGACATAACAACACAAGAAGAAAGTGAATCTCGGTCTACATCAGGTAAGAGCTGACTACTACTATTTTATTACTATAAAATACACAAAGTAATAAAGTGTCAAAATAATTTTCTTGTCTTTATTCCCAAAGTACAGAGATCCCCATATGGACCTGTTCGTAACTCTCAAAGTAACAGGAGAACAGCATACAGGTAAAATAAAACAAAGTATGAGCTGCACCTATGTTGGTACACACACAATAGCATCAGGAAACTTCAATATGGCAGGTAATGCACTTAAAGGACAAGCTCTGAAAGCTCTTAATACAATAAAGAGAACATTTTTATAACTTCCAAAATCCAATTAAAATCTGCCTTTGAAATAATAGTTGGGTTTAGAGCTCTACCCATTGGGACAAACACCCAACAGTATCTCTAACATGCAAAATTCGGCCAATATATTTTCTATGCACACAGAAAAATGCCAAAAAATGCCCGTCAAGCACTCAAAATGTTTAATCACCTTAATATCAGCCCTTAAGCGTAAGAGATGAACTCAGAAGAAGAGCCTTCCATGTCAGCTGGTGATGATTCTGAAGTGCTTCCTGTCAAAAACCAGTCCTGCAACAACACTGCTTTCCAAATATCAATCAGAGTAAACCAGTGCAAAGAAATCTATGTAAAACACTGGAAAGAAGAAACTTAAAAGCTACAGTAGACCAGAATGTCATCTGACCTTAAACGTAGATTAAGAATTAGCAGAATAGGAAGGAACACTTACTTTAACAAATGAACTTCTATAATTCCAGATGTCAGTGACCTAAACTTAATCTCAAAATTTAAAATACTCCTAGGGCAAGTTCTCCTTGTTTTTTTGTTTTTTAAATACTTTTTCAGATTTGTGTATTCTGCTCTCATGTGTATTCAGACCTGCGAGTTATTTTAGTGACCCAGATGAAGAAATGAGCTGCTGGAGCAGGAAGTCCAGGCCTGAGAGGAAACTGGACAAGATGCAGTCTGAATGGGTCAAGATGACTGGCCGACTCTCCGACCTCCAACAAGTAAGACTAAACCTCCGGGGGTAATTTATTCTCTTCTTTGTCAGTTGTATAAATTCACCTGCATGCATATGTATGAGATGATGCTTAGCTTGTCTGTGTGTGGTTTAGAAATGTGAGGAAGAGGAGGAGACGCTGTGGTTTAAGAGGGCTCAGATAAAAGATGTTGAGGTCTGCCTCTCTGAACTTAGACAGAAAAGGAAGGTAAAGTCCAGCATTTTCAATAGTTTATCAGGAGAATGTTTGCTGAAGACTCACTAACGTGTACAAGTAATGGTTTGTGCTGCAGCATGCCTTGCAGGAGTTAGAGCGACTGACTACAGAGACGGCACAGATGGAGGAGGAGAAGAGGACTTTGCAGTCTGTTCAGAGAGACAGCAGAGCAGAGAGGAAGTCTGTTGGGTATAAAATCTCCTCCTACTAACTGTCTCATTCAGAGCCATATGCATTAAACGGCCAACATTTCAATGAATCAACATAATATTTGTCTGCATAAAGGAGAGTTTTCTTTATTGATAAAACATCATTTTGCCACAGGCATGGTAGCTGGCAGCTACAGAAGATGCTGAGGCAGAAAGAATCATGTCTTCTCCAGCACAGAGACACCCAGGAAGATTTTACAGCTCAGCGTCTGTGTAAACAGACTCCAAAGGATGGATCCTGCTGCAAAACAGTAAAAAAACAAACCTACTCCTGTAGTTAGTGGTTCTGTCCTTAGTTTAATTTTTTTCTTATGTCATCACTTTCTCTTTTTATTGTTCAATAAACAGAACAATGTCATGATGTCGGTGCTGGAGCAGGAAGAAATGGAAAGACAGCTGGATAATGCCAAAACAGAACTGTTTGCTGAGCAGCGACGTGCAAGAGAAAAGCTGGAGTCCATGCAAGAGGTATTATAGCCTGTTTATAGACTACGTAGTAACTCCAAAAATACAAAGATATGACTAAAAATTAATTTTTGGTTTAATGGAACTTGTTTTTTTATACATGTAAACATGAAATTGCATTAAATTGTGCTTTTTTCTAATTATAGTCTGCATTCACTTTACGAACAGAAATATTTATGATCATCAACAGTCCAAATGGAGAATCTAAACTTTAATCATAAAGTTGTGGATTTATCATTTTACAATTTTATTTTGGGCTTCTCCATCGTTGTGATCTCAATTTCAGTAAGGGTACTGAATGAAATTTAACAGACAGAATCCATTTTTGTTTGAGTAAAGGCAGATTTAGTGTCTGTGTTTTAAAATGTCTCTGAATATATTTTCCTTTTGGAGCAGAAATTGGAGGAGACTTGTGAAGAGCTCCAAAGGGCCACAGAAGCAGAGACGTCACTGAGAAACAGATGTGCTTGTTTGGAAGAAAAACAGATGCAGAAAAAGGGGCAGATTCAGGTAGCATTTTTTTTTTTTACATAAATATACTGTGTGTGTGTGTGTGTGTGTGTGTGTGTGTGTGTGTGTGTGTGTGTGTGTGTGTGTGTGTAGTACTATTGCTGTCTCTTTTCCTGTTAGGCACTAGAGGCTCGAGTGAGTGGGCTGCAGGGTGAGGTGGGAGAACATAAGATCAGGGTGGTAACTCTGGAGAAAATGTTGGCCCACAAAGAGCTGCAGCTCCTAGATTTCCAGGAGCAATGTAGTGCCTTACAAGCAGAACGAGATGGACTGAAGGTGGAGCAACAGCACTTGAGAATGCAGCACCACAAAGCCCTGAAGCAAGTTGAAGAGCACGCCCACAGTATAATGGTAAGTACTACAAATCATTTTTTCTTGTTCTATAAGTAACTTTACTAATATGTTTATATTATTAGCAGCAAGTCCAAAAGGTTTATTATTACAGGTTACTGATTCCTCCTCAGTTCATATTAAGGCTAAAAAGAAAAAAGTATTCCTTTGAAAGTACAGACTAGAGAACTCTTTGGTGAGGGGTTGTATCTCAAGTATTCTGTATTGCCATAAATGCATATATTTTATGTTGGGTGGCGTGCCATCGTTAAGGTTATTGCACTACATATTATACTACTAGTGAAATACTTTGTAGGGTTACTTCTAAGAGGTGGTCCTCTATTAATTTTGTAGCTAAAAGAAGAAGAATTCATTAAGCTACAGAAATCTCTGCAACAGCAGAAGGAAGAGGTAAAGAAACATGAAGAGGAGTTGCGTGTAGAAGCATCGGAAAAGGTACACTGACAATCCTTTGACTAACATATGTAACCTTTCTAACATAATTAGATGGTTTGAACAGAATGCTCTCATTTCCCATTTAGGTGTACAAAGCAGTGAAGGAGGAGAGGAGGAAGTGGGAGGCAGAAAAAATGGAAGCTCTGCAGGTGCAGCGTGGGATACTGGAAGAGCAGAATGAAAAGCTCCTGGAAAGTTTGAGGAGCGAAATGCAGAAAGAGAAGAGTAAAGCATTAGCTCTTCAACATCAGGTCATGGAACTAAAAACAGTAAGGGCTCTTCTACTTAGATAAATCTAAATACATTTTCTTTTCATGTTTGTATGATTTTGCTTTTATCTCTAAGAAACTGCAGGAGCTGGAAAAGGAAAACTGTACACAGTTGGCTGCAATTTGCAAGTCACTGAAAGAGGAGCACCAGGCTGAGCTACAGATGGCGCAGGTGCAGTGAAACCACAGAAAGCAGTCATGTTCAAACTCTAGATGTGATGTGACAAAGTTGACCTGGTGTGCTCTGTAATCATGGCAGAGTCAGAGGACAGTTCTGCAGCTCGAGAAGGATGTCCAGCTGGCAGTTAAAGATGCAGACAGGCTCCGGGTGATGCTAGAAGAAAGGGAGAGCAGCCATAACCAAATCACAGCTGAGATGGAGCAGCAACACCAACACTGGACTGAGCAGCTAGCAGCAGAGTGCCAGCATCTCAGCCTGTTAGTGGAGCAAAGTGGAGCCAAACAAAGTGCTGGAAAACTACCTCCCAGGTATAATTTTATGCCCAGTCATCATAGCTTGTTTGTAATTGGCTTGTAATGCACATATCTTTGTCATTTGCAGTTTCACAGTAGCCGAGGCTTTTATGAACCTAAAAACACTACGAGAGCAGCTGAAGGATTTTATTAGCCAACTGCACCAAGAGCTAGACTCACAGAAACAAGCCAACGAGCAGCTGAGAAAAGAAAAGGTATCATTTGAACTTTGCGTACAGCACGCTAAATGTTTATATGGACATATTCTGTAAAAATCTCCCATTTTTCAGGAGCAAGAACTGAGCATCCAGAGGCAACAGCTGAGGCTGGAGAGAGATCAAGCTTTGAATTTTTTAAAGGAACAACTCATTCAGGTCTGAACCCACACCCTTAGACAAAAACTACACACAAAGCATTAGAGGAAATTTAACTCCCTGTGACATTTTTGCAGGAACACATTGAGGAGTTGAGCAGCTTAAAATGGGTTCACCTGAGTGATGGAGGAGTTCAAGGTGGAGGAGTGGCAGCATGTCTCTGCAAGCAGCTGAAGGCCAAAGACTCTGAGCTCAGGCAGGTTCAAAGGAGCATGGCTGAGTGGAAGGGACAGACCGCAGCTCGCCTGGCACGCAAGTTTGAAGAAGAGTTGACGGCTGAACTGGAAAGGTAACGTGCTCAAAACAAAAATGGCATCCTCCAAACTAAACCCAGAATGCAGCCAAGTCATATTTTTCTTTTTGTGTTGCAATAACTTCCCAAAGCTGCTGATCTTGAATCAAACAATACTGTGACATGTATACAGTTTTTGTGCTAACTTTTGTCATCCCACAGGTGCCAGGCAAAGTTGTTAAGGGGCAGGTAATTTTGTGTCTTGGTAAATCGATGTTATACTAACCAGCTGTTTGTCCATACAAGAGCATGATCTCCCCTCAACTCAATGTGATGTGATGCTTAGACCATAGATCTAACATTATACATATACAACAGATGTTCATGCAGTTATGTTATTTACCAAACAACCAACCAAATTCAGGTTTGTTTTTTCTAGGAAGGCACCAAGACCACAAGATGTTAGGCAGAGGGAGCCTGAAAGACCTGAGGAAGAAATGGTAAATGGTTTGCTCTTCCTGTGTGAAACCCAAAACGTTTGTGTCCTTACTCATTGTTTATACTATTAAGAAAAATCCTGGTATCAGTTTTCTTTTAAGGAATACCAGAAATCTCTCAGCTCTCCCTCCCTCCAAGCTCTGAACTCCCATCACAGCTCCTCAGACATGGCTTCCTTTAAGCTTATACGTTACCTCCAGAGCAAAGTGAAGCAGCTCCGTGCTGAAAATCAGGCCTACGGGTGGAGCTCACCTCCTCCCGATTTATCAGGATCCTATCTTGGAACGGTGAGTACATTCTTTAGTATCTGGTTATTGTGAAGTGACATTTAATGTTTCCACTTGATGAAGTTTACAGTAGTTATACATTTCAATACTCCAAGTACTACTTGTAATTTAAAGTCAAGTATTTTTGTGAAGGTTTTGTAATATTTTTTTTTTCTTAATTATGTAACCCACAAAATTATATCTTCATTAATATTTAGTCTGACCAAAAAAAATGCACAATGAATAAATACAAAGCTTTACAGCAGTTTAAGGCTATTGATGGTGGTTCTCTGCACTCACATTTCCACAGATTATAAAATAAACTGATAAAACATTAACACAAATAGCATGTTTCTTTAGAAGAATCTCAGAATAGTATCAGTCATACATAGAGCCAGGTCTGATGGGAATATTAAAAGCACTCATTGTTTTCCAAATATTATTGTTTCATTCACAGATCCCTCAGAGTACAGACACAGATGGGAGTTAAAGCAACCCAAAACTTTACACTGTGTGAGCGACTGAACACCAATGATAGAATGCTCTTCAAATCAGTCTTATTTAAAGTTGTCCCATGGCAACAAATATAAATCATTCACTGTTCTAAGATAGGAGGTTAACAAGCAGGTCACGGTGACATATGGAACAACTGGAGATGTGGTCATCACATTCCTCTGTGCTAAGGCAGTAAGATTTTTATAGCTTGCAGTGAGCTGTAATTGACAGGAGCTGACATTTCTCTGAAGACTGACGATCATGTGAGTTACCGTACATTAAATAACCTCATAAAGCTGGCAGGGCTTTAACAAAGTCCTTTGTAAATGTATTTTTAAGCATTTTCTGTTTCTGCAAGGCTGAAACAAAATGTGTAATGTATTAAAGGCTTTTGAACCCGTCTACTTGTACTCGCTGTCCATTAATCTGAAGGGTTCGAAAATATGGCTGAATTTGGAAAGGGTGTGAAGTATGATGATCACTATTGTAAGAGTCAAACCAAATACAAACAACTATCTAAATATTTGGGTAGAGCTCCATTTACAGTATGCATGTATGGTAAATGGATTGGTACTTACAATATTATGGCGCAGCTACAAGCCACAGTCACACACAAAAACTTGCCTGATTCAAGCACTTTCATCCAATGAAAACTGGGCAGAATATACACATGAAAACTGTACATTTATTAAAAAACAAATATAAAGTTTATAGCACCCAATGGCTAGCTGAGGTTCTGGTCATGTGCATATGAAAATACAGTCAAACCATAAAAATCTGCATTTCCATGACTTTATAAATTCCTCCGAGCTCCCCTAATGGCATACTTGCTGAGCAATAGAGATGATCTTTCCACCAGAAGTATTACTACAAGCAGGAAGGCATGCCACAAGCAAATGTGACCAAATGTTAACGTCCAGAAGATGAAAATCCAGATGCTCCTCGCTCATGTTTAAGAAATATAATCATATTTACAACACATCAGCGTAGTGCTGGCCAGGCTTTGGCAACATAAAAGTCATTTCACTTCTTACGGGAAACATTAATACTGCGAAGTATTATGTAAGGCTACTTGTTGACAGACCTTGGAGATTATGTCAGTTATTATGTTACAAGTGGGATTGAATGGGATTAAAGTCAGAAAACATAAATTGCTGCAAAGAAAATGATGCGCTTCACAAACTGTTCAAAACTTCACAATATCCATATAAAGGCAAACTGACCAGCCTGAAGTTGTTCCACGTCTTTTTAAATCTTTTCACTTGGCTACAAGTGTCCAGTCTTTCATTTTGGCATCACTTTGTGGAGAAACACTATTACATTTCCATCTCCTCCTCCCCAGAGTTGTGGGCCACAGAGAAACTGTACAGAGGAGAGTGTGTGTCTGCTGGTGGACTTGAGGGGTTAAGGGGACTGTGAGGACTGGGAGATGGACATGGAGTTGGAGTCTGCCGACACGCGGTCTGTTGTTTGCGCTGTTTTTGTAATGAGTCCTTAAGTCTCTGACTGAAGGGATCTTCTGGTGGCCGCCATAGCACCAGCTCCATACAGGAACGGCTCCTAAAGTGTGAGAAAGACGAAGGTGACACAAATATTAGCATCCCTAAAGAAGTCCAACTGCTCTGACTCTTAATCAAGAAACTCTTGCCAGTTGAAAACAATATTTGCAGTCCGTCTCACATCATTACTAATGTTTTTTCTTTTTTTCCTTCTTATGTTGTAAATTTCCCGGTACAGTCTCTTATTTCTTGCTTTTTATTTTATATTCTTTTGTGTGAATCTGCATGCTCCATCTGCCTGTCGCTTTGCTGCTAGAACACCTGAATTTCCCTAATGAGGGACAATAAAGTATATCCATTTCTATTCATTACTTAAAAATCACCATTAAATGTTCCAATAACAAAATAAAGAGAACATACACAGACTGTGCTACTGTGTGGGGGAGGATGTCACTGATGCCCTGCTGCAGACCCTTCTTCAAACTGTCAGACATCACCAGCACCGGGCGTCTCGGAGCTGGCTCTACATCCAGATCTTCATCCTCATCGTCCTCCAGTGTTATTCTGTGATACATCAATAGTACATTGTGGGTTGTCACTCTTTCTTGTGATGTAACCCCCAAAACCTTCACCAACACTGAATGCCAGATAAAAAACCCCACTTTGAATGATATAAATGGAAATGTTGAAGGGTGAAGGGTCTGAAGGGTGGTCTGTCGGCCTGACATATACATTGTATGCACATTATAAACAGAGGCCTGTGCTTACAGAGGTACGTTCAGGATTGACCTCGAATACTCAGACTTCAGAACTTTTTACTGGGTTACATCACTATGGTTACTTATTCTACACACCAAAACCTGCTTCGGGGCCTGTACAACATACCCAGGATTATGTCTCCATTACCTGGTTTCACTTAACCCATCATTCGCAATCAGGATAAGCAAGCATATGAAACAAAATCTCTAAGCTAACCCAATGTTTCCCCTGCATGTTTACATGAAAGGGCTTGGCAACATCTAACCAATCACAAATGTGGGTTGGTGAACTGGCAATAGAATCAACTCGTTTTACAAAGGAAGATAAAACTATTATGCAGAGGTTAAAGACAATACACAACATAACACAGCTGCTGTGAACAAATGACCAGTTGTGTTTTGTTCTGTTTTTTTTCTCCCAAATGTTATACATTGCATACCTGTCTTCTATCTCCTGAAGTTTTCTCTGTGCGGCCTCGATCTCCATGCAGGAGCTCTCTGTCTCAAGTCGGAACAGGGAAGAAGAGGTCTGCGGCAAAGTGGTGTTTTTAGATGTTGTGCAGGACTGTGGAGCCGCAGGGCAGGCTTGCTGTGCAGACGGAGGAGAGCAGCTGTTTGCGCCAGACCAGTCACACTCTGTGCTAGTGCTCAAATTTGAAGGAGCAACTTCTGCCTCAAACATTAACCTCCTCTTTTTGGCACTGCATCCCCTGATAAAACAATCATATAGTTTAACACTTATGTAGGGCTAAGACAAGCATTACCAAATGCTTGTATTCTTCTTCTTTTTTTTAAAAAATTCATATCTCACTTACTCATCATCTGCTCTCCTCCTGTGCTTCCTGAGGCATCTAGTCTCCCAGTTGCTGTGGAATAGAGGCACAGGAAATGCCTGTGTCAGGCTCAGAAATAAAAGTATATTTCAAATTAAGCCAAAGCGTGTCTGACAAATGTGGTGAAAAACAAAAAAAACAAAACAAAAAAAACAAATAGTGCACAGTGCAACAGTTACATACCTGTTAGAGACTGTCGCTGTCTGTACATCCTCAATCATACTTGAAGGTCCGAGGTCGAAGTCGGGAAGGCTTGTGGGGCCTGAAAAGGAATACATGGCTGGCAGGCAGCTCAGCTCACTGCTTGAGGGCGCAGGGTGATGCATGCTGGCCCAATCGATTAAATGTTTTTGAAGAGCTACGCGGGTAAGCAGCTATTAACGACTTTGATCTGGAAGATCAGTAGTGATACCAGTCAGTTAAGCTGATAAAGGTTTTTTTTTTTAATTTAATTTTTTTTTTACAAACTACATGACGCACATGTTATTTGTTTACATCGCGCTAGCTGCCTCCTATTTAGCTAGCTATAATGCTACTGCCGTTAGCATGTTAATGATAAAACTGTGTTATTAATAGATGAGAGGTAAGCACACGACAGCCTCATCCCTGCACTGAACAGCCACTCTGCACAAGTTAAGCAAAAATATGTGGCGTTAAAGAGCGAGTTGTGCAGCTGCCCTGCCCCATTGCCGTTTTTGTTGTTGACAAATGTGTTTAGTTAGCTCGCCTCCGTTTAGAGCTTATTTATTCTCCTTTAGAGAGTTCCCATTTGTACACAAAAACAGTTTTTACAAGCTAAAGTCGTACTAACCTAATCGCGTGATACCCCGGTCGAATAGAAAAAGATCCAAAATTAACTGTCACCGTGCTCTGTGGATTTCTACGATAGGCTGGGTCAAACTGACGTTAGCTCCTTATTCTGAATACTGAGTCGCGCCAGAACAGTCGTCAGGGTTCTAGAAAGTGCGCATGTTACGTTTAGTGGGATTGTGGGAAATGTAGTTCCAGTGGATGTACTACAAAGTGTAGTTTCCGAAAAAGAAAAAAACAAGACCAAACAAAAAACAAAACAAAAAAAAAACGTTGTCGTGGAAATGTAAAAGTGATCTCTAGTGACAAGATGGTGTTGGCATTTTATTTTTTAATATTAGAGATTTTTTTTCTTAATTTCCTGTCAGCTGACGTTTAAAAGGACCCTCTCGCGTTATGATTGCAAATGACCAGTCATGTGACAGTGAAACACTAGAAGCTGTTGTCCCAGCTCGTCTCGTCACTCGGCTGTGATTCCTCACTTTGGACGATCCGTGGAGGTAACACGCTGCTGTTTATAGGATATGGCAAAACAACACTTTGATTTTATAATCATGTGATACTTATTGTCTGCAGTGATGCTGGCACACAATCCATGTCACTATAAATCAGTTATTTTTATATTTATTGTCTATTACTTGTATATTCCTTCCTCAAAGTTCCTTGCATTTTTATCACCCGCAATGACTGTATATCTGTTTTACTTTTACTGTTTTTGTTTTTAACTTGAACTGTTTAGCCGAGTTGATTCATTTTCTGTGTGTCTGTGTGCCTTCTTTTTGTATGTTTTAACCAGCAGGTTATCCAGAATGATAACTTTGTTGATAATCTCAGCACTGATTGGTATTGGTTTTGCCTCTACCATACCATGTGGTAAGTAGGCCGACTTTAAAAAGACGTTTTTACAAATTAATTAAACAAGAAAAGAAAACTTAACTATACTAAACTTTTTAAAGCTGCATTAACTCTGAGGCAACGCAGTTTGCAAATACACTTACTGACGAGTCTGGACATTCACAGATGTTGCAATTGCGTATTTAATGAATGTGAGTGATGCATCGTGTTGCTTGTTTACTTAGTTGTGCAGGATTAACACGGAATGTGGCTCCTCTCTGGCCTTGATCTGCTGCGGGTGTTGAACGCAGTAGTGATGATTCTGTAACTTAGTGCATATGGTGTTTGTCACAACTGCTGATGCAGCAGCTGTGATTTTGCAACACTCTCAAAAGTTCATGTAAATGTCAACAGCAGCAGAGCAGAGATACTTATATAGGTTTCGTTTGTGTCAGGTGACTTTTTTTTTTTTTTTAACCTATAAAGTTAAATTTCAGATACAGATGGCTCCAACACTGAGCTGCTGCTTTCACTCAACAAGAATCTCCTTCGCTCTCTGGAGAGCCAGGAGGGACTTCCTAACCCCAGTATCCACTTGGCATTACGCCTTTCCAAAAAACACAACCTCGCCAAGGAGAGCGAATACCTCAACAGACTAAAAAATGAATTGCACAATGACATTCAAAGGTACACACACACACACACACACACACACACTTATGCAAACTTAAACACTTTCTATGAAGTCCCCTTTCTCCCCAATGTTCTCTACTGAGCCTTTTTTCCTCCTCTCAGCTCTCTCTCTAACAGTCAGCCTGTGACTGGTGTGCTGGCGCTCTACAGCCTGGCTTTAAAGTCCTCCTGCTATGATCTCAACACGGTCAGCTTCACTGTGAACGAGAGGAGTCAAACACTGCTGACACACCTGAAGAACCAGATGGAGCTGGAGAAAGAGCACTGTAAGGTTTTTTTTGTTTGTTTGTTTTTTAGTTTTTGAAGGGCAATGGTTGTCATAAAATTTTTCAGCAATCCTCTCATTTTTGATGTGCTACAGTATCTGACCAGAGTTTACCTAATGTAGAGGACGGGGGTCATATTTCATGGTTTATGAATTTAGCAGGGATAGAGTAACTTTCTGTCTAATTTCATCCAGAGTGAAATGCCTCATAATTTCTCAAACATTGCTGTGAAGTTGTGGTTCAGTGTAATGTGGTTTCATTTGCATTTCTCTCCTTCATTCAGTCACCCACCGCCCTTTGACCAACTATTACCAGTACTCCCTGGGTGTGCTCGCTCTCTGTGTGAGCGGCATCAGGGTCAACAACCATGTGACCAACAAGCTCATCAAAGCAGCAGAACATGAGCAGTTCACACATGGAGAGTCTGAGAGTGTGGGTAGGTGAAACATGCCTTAATGGTGTCTTTAGCTGTTAAAATAAAGGTGAAATAATGATGCAGGAGTCACCCTGCTATTACCTACTAACAATCATGGGTTTAGAATAAATTAGTTCACCGCTGATGACATGATGGAGTATATTCACTGCCGTGTTACATTTCAGATCAAAATCCATTGAGTTTGAAGCTGAGGCCACCTGATGGATATTTAACAGGAAGCTCTACATACAGTTTAGCTTTCAGTTCTTTGTCTATGCCACAGTTTGCTCTGGCGAAGCGGTTACCTCTTGTACTGCTAGCTTAGCTCTCACTAAACATCTACATTAGTATGCTGTGAAAATGTTAAAAGCTTTTCACTTTGTATTTTAGCTTTGAATACAGCTGTAATGATGCAGTCGTGCTAATATTTTATCCAATTTCTCTCCTCAGATACGTATGCCATGGCTGGAATGGCACTCCAGTGTGTGAAGGACACTGGTTCTCACATGCAGAACGCTGCTGGGCTGAACACGGCTCTTAGCAAGATCAAGGGGAAGCTTCTAGCCTCCCGCAGGACTGATGGTCATATTGGCAATGAATTCAGCACAGGCCTTGCAGTTCAAGTAAGGATCCTTCCCCTCTCTCTCTCTCTTCAGAGACTTCTACAGAGCAATATCTTTGCAGCTGAAGTGTGTTTATTTGATGTGTTCAAGGCCCTGTTAGCAATGGGCAGTGAGGTTGCAGAGTGTGCCGCCTCAATGGAGGCCATGAGGACAGCTGCTAGAAGCAACACATACCACAACCCCATGGCCATCTCTCAGACTCTGCCTGCTCTCCAGCAAACATCCTACGTGGCAGTTAAAAGCAAGGAGTGCCTAACTGAGGATAGTATGTGCAGCATCATTTCTACCCTCTTTGGCCACTTTGGGTTGTGTCTGTTGCCACTAACATTGTTATGTGTGTATCTTTCCTGCAGACACTCTGGTGCTTGAGCCCTTGGATCCTACAGTGGTTCCACCAAACCAGGTCAAGGTGAATGTGATGGTGGAAGTGGTGACATCCAGCGGAGCGGCAGCACGTTACCCGGTGGATGTACCAAAGGGCAGCTCCCTGCTAGAGGCTCTTGAACTGCTCAAGGAGGAAAATCGTGGCTTCACGTGAGTTCATGCCATTGCATTTTACCTTGGGTATGACTGGCTGCAGTGAGTAGTCTCTGACGATGCTGTATGGCAGGTTTGAGAAGGAGTCCAGCCTGTGGGGACCTTTCTTAAGTGTGGTGAATGGAGAGCAGGCCAGGCAAAGTGACCGCAGATACTGGCACCTCTCCTCAGATGGCACTGCACTCACTGAGGGTGAGTAGAGACGCGCACACACACCCATGCAAACACACATTAGAATGTGATGCACAAACGAGGATTTCGTTGATCTGCTTTCACTGTGTCTCTGTCAGGTGTTGGCGATTTCAAGATTGAGGTGGCTCAAAGGATCACCATCAGAAACACGAGCTACTGATGTTCCAGCCAATCAGTGACTAGATGATCAGCACTTTTAATCTTTATGAACTAATGATTAGACCTAAATTGTCTCTTGGCATCATATATCAATAAATCCCACAGTTACTTAACAGAATGTTTGCATTTTAAGTAGATATGAAGATCGAACAAAAGTGTAATTAAGAGCTATTTCAACAAGGTTTGTGTTGAGTAGTTTTACTTTGGAAAACGTTTTTATGATTATAATACAATTACTATGACATGTCAATTAAAATGACTTGTGATTGTGCTCTGTTGAAGACTTTTTAAGGACAATTTGTATGCTTTTTATATTGTTACAAACGGTATAAGTCAGTGACGGTTGATTTGAATAATTGAATTTATTTTTTTTTATTTTTTTGGATGGCTTTTCAAAAGTATGTAGTTTGAATTAAAAAAAATAAAAAAATAAAAATGCAGAATAAAAAAAAATTTAAAAAAATGTAGTGCCTGTTTAGCGCCAAGCTTTCACACTGCGTTACTGCGTCCTGAGGGCTGAGGTAAATTGTCTTACAGGCTAGGCTGTTTGCACTAATAAACAGGTGCCCTCCAAGTGAAGAGGAAGCGTAATATTTTCTGTTGCTCAAGCAGCCAGTGCCATGAATGTTTGTTAATGTGGTGGCAGGAAGAAGAATAACTAGTAAAGGTGACTAAAGGATGTTGACAACACCACCTGGGGAGGGAAACACCCCAGGAGAGATTTCTATAGCCAATGCAAATGTTATACTAGTCACAAAGGCCCACAGGCTCGTAATTAGCAAATTGAGGTGAGGTAGGTCAATTTTCCAAATCAAAATTTATTAGGAAAAATTACTAAAAGCATAGAGCTATAAAATCAGAGAACTTCTTAAGGTAGCAGGGCTGACAATGCGGGACCATTAATTAAAACACTATCAACAAACATTAATTAAAAAGACAAGGCTGGCTGCCACAGTGCTGCCCGAGTTAAAATAGCAGCTTGGTAAAATAACTAAACAAAATTGTGGAGACCGGACACTTGAGGAGGCAACCTACAGAGAGGAGTGCCCAAGGGTGCCACCAATTACTCACTCGTGTAGTTTCACTGCAAACCTCACTGTCACTCTCACTGCAATCTAAATCTACCCATTTCCCCAGTGTGTACACTCTCATGCATCAGGGGGGGATTCTACCTCGTGCCTAGCCCCGCAACAAGCGGCCATACCTCCACTAAAGCAAAAAAACAAAACATATAAAAACATCCAAGTCAGTAAAAGAGATATAAACGAAACAAGAACGAATACACCCAGATACAATTCTTTATGAAAGCATGATTAAAATATAACAAACAATTCAGAGTAAAAAAAAAGACCATAAAACGAGGAGCCAGTCAAGGCCAGTCCATAAATGATTGTAAAATAACAAGGTTACAACAAGACAGCAGCAGTGTGGCACGATCCTGTAACAAAACAGAGGGAAGCAGTCATCAAGGTCCACCCTACTATATACCACATTATAACAAACGCAAGAGTCCCACTTACCACTCTCTAAAGGGCAATGCTAAAATGAGCAGCTTTCCTGAAGAAATGAACCCGCGCTGCAGTGCTTAGCCGCCTAACACTCTTGGCCACCTTGGATGGGGAAAAAAGAATGCCAAATGCCTCCGTGTAGTCGTGAAGCACAGCTGTTTCTTATAATTATCAGCTGGTAAGGTGTGGATGTTAACGCTACATTCGCGGACATCACGTAAAAGACTACCCAAAATCTACTTCACTACATTAACATGCCTCGAGTAAATGTGTCCGCTAAGTTTGAAAATGGCATCTTTCATATTCATCTGGCAAAATAATTTATAGGAAAGTTTGTATCTATTTATTAAAGATTGGTTGAGGACTCTTTGCCACATGCATTAGCTGCATATAAACACCATTATATTACAGTTTACGGTCATATGCACATCATATGTAGGGTATGGGCCACATTTACTAAGAAAGCTGGTGGAGTCGTCTGTAGTGTGATGGGAAGTTGTGACGCTCACTAATATCTGCTGATTAGAGGCAACGAGCTAATTTTCGAACGCAGAAGCGCGTGCTGTCCGTGGTCCTGAAACGTGAGGCGAACGTGATTACGTTGAGTATTTAATATATTTAAGGTGTTTTGGCGTAAAGAAATGGTGCTTTGCCACACTATGTGAAGGTAAGAATTTCTGAAAGGGGTTCAAGAAAATCAAAGAAGTGACTTTTGTTGGTGTTTCAGGTTATCTTTGATTTCCGCAGCAATCAGCATGCTGTTTGTCAGCAAGTGATGTGTTTTGATGGAGTCCATTTAAAAATACATGATCAGGTTTAGTGAAACACTCTCCCTTTTAATAGCCTATACATGCATCGAGGCCAACGTAACTACTCTGCCCACACATTTAGGAAATCCCTACAACACATCTTTGTTTAGTTTGAGTTTAATGCTGGCGCCCTCATACCCTGTGCTTATGAAATCAAACAAGTTTGTCTACAAAGGCACCCGAACACAGGATACTTTATTTATTTTATAATTATCTTTAATTTTGATTTTTTTTTTGTTTGTTTTGTTTGTTTGTTTGTTTTGCTTTATTGTAGACAGTGTGTGAATGTGTGTGTGAATGGGTGGATGTCTGGATATGTAAAGCGCTTTGGGGTTCTTGGGGACTAGTAAAGCGCTATATAAATACAGGCCATTTACCATTTACCATTTACCATTTAGACATGCTGAATACAAACTATCGGATTACGCTAACTGGACAGGAAATTTAAACTTAAATCTCGTAAAATGGGAATTTCTTGACCATTTTGCGAGATTACACCAGTGCTAATCTCTCAGTACATGTAAACAGAAAACTAAGAAAACCTACACTATACATATTTAAAATAATAAGCACCAAAGTTGAAATGCGTATGAAAATTTCAGTGTGAAAAATAAATAAAGAATAAATAAACTCTCGCGTTGTCACAAGAGAATGTACACTTATATACTCATTTAATAGATTTATAAATAATTGTAATAATTACATATAACTGTATTACTATATATAACTATATATTACACATATGCATTTATAAGTAGTCGCCACCTCAAACTGTGCTGTCAGTTTACACAAACCTCGTTGTTTATGCTAAGCAAAATATTGAAAGGCTTTTATTGCGAAAGTACACAACGTGAGCCGGAAGTGGTTTTCGTTGCTAACGCTACTGTTTGTAGCATGTGTAAAATAGGTACATGTGTTTTGAGCCGGTAATAGTCGTTTTTGTTTTTTTCCTGACCCGAATTAAACGGACGTTGACCATTAATTCAACATTATAGCGGTGTTAGCATCCACACCGCTATAACATTAGCTCTTCTTTGGTTACTGATGAACGCTCCTCGAGCTTACCTCACGTGGGGCATCCAGCTAACGTCTGTCTTAACTTGATGCAAACTTTCATAACAGGTTCTGTAACTCATTTACCCACCGAATGACCTGCGGGTAAATGTGATTTTCCGGTATAGTTTTACTACCTGTCGGGATGTCTGCGCCTTGTCGGTACGCTCTGTTCAGCATATATAATCAGCGAGCAGGTTTCACACAGGTCAGAAGATTTACATGCATCCAGTGGAAGAGCTCTGACTCCCTGATGAGAGGTGGACACACAGCCGTACTGAAAGCTATGGCAAATAAGAGAGGAAACCTCACTTTATTTTCTTCGAGGTGCCTGTCAGGTTCAGCTGCGGATGCAAAAGCTCGAGTGAGGAGAGTTTCTATCGAGGGCAACATCGGTAAGAGTTTACAGATTGTCCCAGTTAGACGAATCTCCTGTTGTATGTCTCTGTGCTGATCTCCTGCATTACCTGCTTTTTAATAACAGCTGTTGGAAAATCGACCTTTGCGAGACTCCTACAGTCAGTTTGTGCAGACTGGGAGGTGGTGGCAGAACCTGTCAGCAAGTGGCAGAACATTGAGAGTGAGACCTCAAAGGTGGGTATATTCACATCTTAATCTTATTTGTTACAAAAATTAAAGGAAGGCAGGATGATACAGCTTACATTCGTCTGCTCGTGTCTTTGACAGGGCCAAGGTGTGCCCCCACAGACCACAGTCAGCAACCTGCTGCAGATGATGTACCAGGACCCTCAGCGCTGGTCATACACGTTCCAGACGTATTCCTGCATGAGCCGGCTCAGAACACAGCTGCAGCCTCCACCTGCACGCCTCCTCCAGTCAAAGGGAACACCTGTCCAGGTTTATGAGCGTTCAGTCTACAGCGATAGGTGAGTGAGTCACATTTACCAGAAATATTTTCAACAAACTAAGCAAAATGTTGACAAGGATATAATGAGAATTCATTATGTATTATGTTTTCTCAGATATATCTTTGCTCTGAACATGTTTGAGCTGGGATGTATCAACACTACAGAATGGGCCGTCTACCAGGACTGGCATTCCCTCTTGGTGGAGCAGTTTGGACACCAGGTGGAGCTAGAGGGCATAATTTACCTCAGCGCCCCACCAGAGGTATGGCACATGAAATTCAGTATTTCGTTCTCTGAGTGCAAGGTAATTTAGTGTCACGCAAACAGTTATGCATGTCTTTTAGAAATGCATGGAGCGCCTGCAGCGTCGGGGAAGAGCAGAAGAGGAGGGCGTGAAGCTGGATTATCTGGATAAGTTGCACTCTCAACATGAGAGGTGGCTGGTTGAGAAAACGACAGAGTGAGTGAGAATGAGATTACACAACTCTGATTATCTTTTGACTTTTTCCAGTGCTGGTGGCTGTTTTAGGTTGATACTTTAAGGTATATTTGGTGTTATAATCCTTTTTACAGGGGGTCTCAAGTATTTGCGGATTTCAGCTATTCGCGGGCAGTTGTAGTCCCTAACCCCTGCAAATACCGGGGGTCAACTGTACAGTGAAGAAGGACCTGGGGCTTGGTGACATAACTTAAGGTTTAACCCCAGATTTTCTGGATTATGTGATTTATTGCCATCGTAATTTATGCCGCACGCCTAACCAGAGGGGTGTACTACGAAAGAAGTTCAACAAAGCCAGGCTGTTTCAGGCATCATGTGACTCCTCTTCCACACAGAAAGATCCCTATAAGTGGCACTTACTCCAATCACGGATGTTATCAGATGATATTCATAAAATAGTGTTACAAAAATAACAGTAAAATGCAACACTGTGACAAATAAGACAAGACTTTAATGCTGCAGAAAATCGTTAATCTCGTGAATTAACACACAGAGTGGTAAGAAAAATTTTTTTTAATTTGAGTTAATAGATATATTTTAATGCTGAGGGCACTCTTGTTTTTAAGGTGATCATTCAGTTTTTTTTTTAAAAATATAATAATAACACAGCAGTCGTCTTGAGGCACTTTGTATTGTAAGGTAAAGACCCTACAACAATAGAGAGAACACTTCAACAATCAGACTATGAGCAGGCATTTGGTGACGGTGGCAAGGAAAACCTCCTTTTAACAGGAAGAAATCTCTGGCACAACCAGGCTCAGGGAAGCACGGTCATCTCCCACGAGAGGTGAGGGGAGAAAAATGGAACAAAAGACACACATTACAGCTCTGGAACATTAAACTGGATGCATTTAGATGTTGTTGTCCTACTGAGAGGAGGCAGATTAAGGTGAAATGAATTTGGTTTATTAAATAAATATTCTTGGTGCATGTTCTGCGTTCTATTAGCTGCAAAAGTAAATTAGAGTCAAGCGTAAAGACCTTTATACATTTTCTGCATGACCAACAGAATACTTGCATCCAGTTACCATGTGATGCACAGTTAGCACAGTTAGCTCCAACTTGTTACTAAGGTAAAACATGTTCCCCCAGCACTCTGCACTCAAAGCATGCTGTAAATAAACAATTAAGTGAAAACATGGCGCATCCAGGTGATTTTAATGAGAAACTCTGAATGTGGTATGTGCTCAGTATAGGTTAGCATGGTGATGGAGCCAGGTAAAAAGAGACTCGCCTTTGTGATACTGAGAACTCTGACTTTAAGCTGGAGATAGCCCGCTATCCCGTTAGTCCCCCCCCCCTCCATTATGCTTAAAAGTAAAACAGATAAACTACACAAAGTACTGATATCTAGCTGGTCTAAACTTTCTACTTTGAAACACAGTGGTGGCACAGTGCTTGTGTTCAGGTTCCTTGCAGCTGTTTGCTGTGAACAGCTGACGGTTCAGCAGTGTGTGGTCTGCTGTTAATGTCATAAAGTGCGTGATACAGCTTTGTTCTCTCCTTTCAGAATCCATTTTGAGAAGCTGAAGCAGATACCCGTCTTAAAACTTGATGCCAGCGTGGAATTTAAGAGTGACCCAGAGGTGCAGGAACAGTTTATCACAAAGGTGTGCTTGAATACCTACTGAATAGTATTTATTGCTAAAAGGTGCTGTGCCAGAGTTAACCACACGAGGGCACTGCTCCGATGTTGTGAATCACAATCTTCCACCCTGGGGTGGGGCATGTGAGGGTGTTTGAGCCAGTCAGCTGACATGTTTTTGTATGGATTATGTTTAATGTGTTTCTGATATGCTGTGATCCTAGTATGCCTGTTTGTCCACAGGTGAAGAACTTCTTTGATGGTTTATGAGAGGAGCCATCAGCAGCAGCACAGTGGGAAACAGATGAAACCAGTCAGACCTCCATATAAAGTCTTTATATAAATTAATACACACAGACCTCTTGATGATGAGCTTCCGGACCATATGATGTGAAACCCTGACATTTTTTTTGGGGGGGGGGAGATATGAATGTGTTACTTTAAAGCGTTGTACTGTTATTTCCTGGTTACTTTTGAAACACACTTTGTAGTTATGAACTTTACCTCTTAAACTGTAGTTTACTGTTTAAATCTTTGGAGCTGTCTCTCTGAGTCAGCACATTTTTACAGCTTCTATAAATTATAAACTAATCCATACTAGAACTGAAATTCACACAGTGTGTGTCTGTGTACTATTTTATAAACATATTTATAATCCTAACTCGTTGGAAGCAGCAATTAAGACAAATGTTTCTTGCAGCTTCTTAATAAATAAAGCATGTTTTTACATTTCAACATTGAGTTGTCACTTTGTATTAGCCATTTTATTCTTATAAACTTTATTTGCATTAAGGAAATAGAAAGGTGCAAATTTGCTGTGCAAGATTTTAATTGTTTTTAAATTGATTTTTGAAAGAACAGTTCATTTGATGGGACAATGACCTTGGATAAATGCTTTCTTCTTTTTTTTCTGGCCGTCTGATGTGCTCTGATGATCAGAGGGGCTGTTCGGATGCCTGGAGTGGCCAGGGGTCATCAAAGGGCACCTGGCGGCTATAAAAGGCCTGCCTGGAGCTCCGTCTGCTCAGAGCATCATTTGAGCCTGAGAGCAGCTGGAGTAAAGGAGGAGATCTCTGCTTCTCTCTCTTCTCATTCCAGTGTTGACTTTGTGAGTTTCAGCTGAAATGGAAGTCCTGATAGTCTTCATCTGTGTTTTTGGAGTGGTTTCTTCCGCCCGGGGCCACAGATATCACACGGGACTCGAGAGCAGTTTGGCATTCAGAAATCTGTCAACCGATCATCGCAGCGGATACCCTCTGTACATGATGCAGCTGTATCGCTCCTTCAGAAGTGCTGATTCCTCCTCATCGGTAGCTGTCAGCGATGTTACTGCACAAAGCGACAGCCTGTCGGTGCATAGTTTTGATTCTGTCAAAAGCCTGATGGCCAGAGGTGAGTAAACAGCTGAATTATGTTTTTCACGTTGCTCATTGGTTGTTAATTTTGCCATTTAATGTATGAGTTGGTTTCTCTGTGCACTGAATCCTCCAGGAGCTCTTTGACTGGTCGATTGTCTGTGCTATCAGACCCTCCCTTTTACGACCCAGCAAGTGTCAAAGTGCTTATTCAACTTTAAAGGCTTGCCCTGTTTTATGTGGGGAGGTTGTATATTAGCCCTCAGACGTCCTTGCACAGGGGGGTCCAATACACATCCTGTCCTGTTCACCCTCTCACTCCAGTGTTTTGACATTTGTCCACGGATCTGGTTTGTCCAGATTCATCCCAGACTCCAGTGTGTGAATCTGAAGTCTCACTTGCGTGTCTCATTTTCAGGCTGCCATCAAGAGGGCGAAAAGTGGACCATCACATTTGACATGTCATCCATCTCTACCAGTGAGCTTGTCCAGCTGGCAGAGCTGCAGATCAGACTACCAGCTTTCTCTGCCTCTGAGCGTGCCACTGTGGATTTATATCACTCCCGGAAGCAGAGCTGTAACCTGAACGACACATCGTGCCAGGAGGAGCGTCTTTTCTTAGGGAGCTTTGGCACATCGCCCAGCAGCACAAAGTCCTCCTGGAAGGTGTTCAATGTGACCGGTCTTTTAAAATACTGGCTATACCAGGGAGACGAAGTGCAGAGCCGAGAGGCTTCGGGAGAGCCTGAGACTCAGTATGGGAGTGGCGCTGGGGATGGAGTGGAGAAAACCAGAAAGTCTCTGTTCACAACTTTAGGACTGAGGCAGAGAAAAATCCCCCATCCAACCACAAACCGGGTCATGATGGTCATCTTCTCCAAACATAAGGAGGGCCATGCGGCGTACAGTCTCATTCACACTGTGGAGAACTCCAAGTATGTGTCCGTGGACAAAGAGGGCAGCGACATTCAAAGTCGGCGTCACAAAAGGAACCGAATGGAAAGGATGCGAGTAGCTGGTGTACCTGCACCTACTGTGGCTCCAGCACCATCAGCAGCAGCAGCAGAGCAGGTCCAGAGACCGCTGTGCCGAAAAGTAGACATGTGGGTGGACTTTGACCACATCGGCTGGGATGAGTGGATTGTGCATCCGAAGCGCTACAACGCATATCGCTGTGAGGGAGAGTGCCCTACACCCCTGGACGAGTCTTTCAGTCCCACCAACCATGCATACATGCAGGTAAGATCGCAGATTAAAGACTTTCACTGAACTATTTCTAAACCAAATAAAAAAATCCTATAGTTGCTCATCTATTCATGTAAATTATTTCATTTTCAGAGCCTCTTGAAACATCACCACCCAGAAAGAGTGACCTGCCCATCCTGCGTGCCAACCCGTCTCAGCCCCCTCTCCATGCTGTACTTTGAGAACGATGATTTGACTCTGCGGCATCACGAGGACATGATTGTTGAGGAGTGCGGGTGCCACTGAAGCCCCCACCCCATCACCGCCCCAGCTTACACCTAAACACAAAAACCTGGCTTGTTTTTGCGTCTATTAACTGAACATTAACCGACCATAAACTTTAACTCAGATGTTTTTTTTATTGCTTCAATGTATAAATTAATACTAAAATATCAATGTTATTGAGATGGAATGACTCAAAGTATATATATTTCATCCATACTGGGTGATAAACTGTAATATTTTTCTATCTTTTGTGTTATTTATGCATTATCATGTAAATTCTGTACATAAAATATGAAACGTATATTAAATTTTTTTATTTTGACGTAAGTGTGCTGTTTTTATGTTGTTTTAAAATATTTTTCTTCACCTGTTGGTGTATATTTTTATTTATAAGGTGAACATTCTTAACAAACACTTTATTAAACATTAAAAAAAGGCTCATACATAGTCACAAAGGTTTTTTCTTAATTTACAGTTAAATGAAAATTTATTTATTTAGTTAAAAATAAATCACGCTTAATTTATTTGTAAAAAATTAGACAAATATATATGGGCACCACCAGTTTATCTGGTGTAAGACTTAAATAGCATTTAATTTGTTGCCACTTCCATTAAATCTCCCAGCAGTAGCTACAAAGCTAAACGGGCACACTTTGTTCTTAATGTTCCATGGATCACAGATCTGTTTGGGTTAACAAATAAAAGGCTCTCATACAGAGTGTGCATCCACCTCTTAATCCGTTGCTAGCAGCCAGCAACTTAGTATATTGGCCTTTCTCACCTCCCCAATCCACATCTTGGTCCTGTTAAAGTGCACACATGATCAGAGGTCATTAGCGTCGTCCTCCCTGGCCAGGCACGCTGGGTGGAACAACACAAACCACACTGAAGGATGGACCGGTGGGTGAGAAAAGGCAGTAGTACTACTTGTTTATCCTGGTGAGGAGGGGGTTTGGACAGCCAGGAAGCTAAGGTGACAAGGAGATCATTCATGGGAGGGAGTGGAAAGACTGCACCTGAAGGGTGACGCTACTGTGGAGGAAAGACAGGCCGGACTGGAAGTGATCAGCTGAAACTATTCAATCCACACTTCCACCCAAGACAAGACCAGACCGAGTTGTATTTCAGGATTTGTCCACGTGTTTTTCTTTTCTTTTCTTCCCTGTTTTTTTTTTTTTTTTGCAGAGGTAAGTTTTGCAATCAGGACTCACTACAAATAGCAGAACCCGGAGCGCATCGAGTTTTAATCCACTCAAAGATTTGTGCTTTATTTATATTTATTCTAATGATGATTCTCTACAGAGCCGCTTACACCACAGGCTGAAAGTAAAAAAGCATTTGTACAGCCCCGCACATGCACGAGTATTTATAATGAAAGAGTGTTTCATTGCTACAGTGCTGTGCAAAAGTCTTGGACCACCACTTATTTCTTCATATTTGGCTGGGACAGTGGTAAACAGTTGCAGTGATTTATGCATTTACGCTACATGCAAACATACATAAAAATCCAGTTGGCAAAAAACTAAATTGTTCAATTCTAACGAATTTGAAAATCAAAATTTGTTATGAGCACCTTTATTCTTTGACACAGCCTGAACCCTTTTTGGCAGCTTTCTTGTTATTTCTTTAAGTAGTCTTCAAGAATAGTTCTCAAGGCTTCTTGAAGGACATTCAAAGCTCTTCTTTTATATTCTCTGTCGAGATCCCACACTGCTTCAGTAATATTGATATCTGGGCTCTGTGGAGGTCAGCCAGCGGCTGATTGTGTATCACAGCGTGTTTCTCTATCTGGCATTGATTATACTGCCCTGGTTATGTTTTTGGGATCATTGTCATGAGGAAAAATAAAACTGTTGTCAGTCACAAGCTTTCCATATGGTACTTCATAATGTATCAAAAAATCTGACAGGACTTTTCTGTGTTCAGAATTATTTCAGTTTTGATGAGATTTCCAACACCACACATAACTCCAAAACCCATGACAGAGCCTCCACCCTGTTTCACAGATGGCTGTAGACAGTGTTGGACTCTCCTGTCCTCCTTTGTACACAGTGATGACGATTTGAACCTGAAATCTGTATTTATCACTCTGTCACACCTGTTGACACTGATCGTCAGTCCACTTCCCTTCCTTAATAAAGGCTTCTTCACAGCCCCCTTCCACTGAGATCATTGCCAATGAGGCCTCAGTGAACAGTAGATGGATCAACTGCAGGGTCAGATACATCTCTGCGTCAGGTTTTTGCTAGATTATCTATTTCTTGGGGACATTACTTTCAGATACTGTTTATTTGTTGTAAATAGTTTTTTTTAGGGCTGACACTTCTTGTTTTGTCTTCCACGTGTTCAGTTTTATCAAATTTTTTTAAAGCACTGGATTCATGCAGAGAAATACCACATTTTCAGCTCTTTTGGAATCACTTTGTTGATGCAAAAAATACGTTATGTCTGTCAAACTGTGTTATCTTTGAGATTTTCCATCGATCCAACTGAAATCTGTTTTAGTAATGAAAGCTAGTAACAAAGTGCCAAAAGACACAAATTAAAACTGATTCTTTGTTCATAGCATTTTAAAATGTTATAAGAAAGTCTGGAATCAAAAGTTACAGAAATGAGTGGTGGCTTTAAACTCTGCACATTACTGTGTGTAAGATTTTAAAAACGTGAAACATCTTTTAGATCAAACAATGAGAAGTTCAGTGAAACACCTTCATCTATTCCGGCACATTTGTTCATAAGCACTTCACAGTGAAGCGAATCAACAACGTGCCAGTGACAGAAGTGGAATCGTAAATGTTGAATGGAAGGAAGGAGTTCCTGCCTGATGTGTTGTACAGTTGCATATTGACCTCTCTTTAAACAGCCCACTGACTGAGGTTATCAGCCTCCTGCGAGCTCCACGTGGAATTCCTCTGAACCAGAGCGACGCAGGAGGTGCAGCAGGCTGCAAGGCTAGTGGTCAAAGACTTGTCACTTTGAAATGTATATTAGCTTTTCACTTAAACATCTAAACCACTGACATTAAACGAAAGCATTATTTGATTTCAGATGGCGCCATTCAAGTTAGAAAAAACACAAGTGATTTGACAGAAAGACTCAGTGAACACATGACACAGAGATAAAGTCTGAATGGTATTTGCTTTAATTTCTTTTTTAAAATCACCCTAAAATAGCAAAATATCTGATTCAAAATGTCATCAACAAATTTCTGTTTTACATTCTTTACACTTCAGGTGAAGCGCTCGTTTGTGAGAGCAATACTGACAGACCGTATCTAAAGAGAGGTGTCGCGAAATGCACTGAAATAAAAGCACATCGAGTGAAAACCTTTCTGGAATGGTTAGAAATTCGGACAATTCAATTCTCATTTTCACTGACTTGTTTTATTACCGAGCGATGAGGCATTGTTGGTGTTAAGCACTTCTCAGTGTTTGTTTTAAACTCGCAGCCACTACCTGAAGGCACACTTTTTGTTACACATAAACCAGGCCAAAACCTTGAGGCAGACAGTGAAAGTGTAATTACAGATCCAAAAAATGAGGTCGACAGAGATAAGATCCTCTGTCTACATGGAGTAGGTGATGGTGGGGGGGAGACGGTACCCCTCTCTTCACAGCGCTTTGTTGGGCTTCACCTAGATGTCCATTTCAAACTGTGCGTCATCACCTTTGAAAAGAAAAATAAGTATACAATAAAATAATGCAGGGTGGAGACGGATGATGATTTGTAGGTTTCAGTGCTGTATTGCTTGCATGAGTTCTACATCATAATGCAGAAAATAGATGGATGGACTTTAAGTGCTACATCCATCCTGTGATGTGTGTATAGGTGTGAACATACCAGCAGTGCTACTGTCCGGAGCAGCGGTGTTGTTGTTCAGTAGTTCTCCATTTTGAGTGTTCTTGCTGGTGTTCTTGGAGGCAGGGCTGGTCACTCCTGGGATGACTGGCAGGTTGGCAGGAGGGGTCCTGGCCAACGGAGAACTGCGACAGTCCAGCAGGAACTTGCGTTCGTAGATGATCCTGGTACCTTTTGTGTTCGCAGGTGGGAAAAATGAAGGATGATTATCAGATGCGCAGCATTGAGAGATCAAATGCTGAGGCCACACTCGCACTGACTGGGATCAGCTGCTTCATCACATTCCTGTATTTTAACTTGACCTGTATGCCACAATAGACGTGATTACAATATGAAAACAGGCATTTCTTTAAAATCTTGCTGTCTGTACCTGATCTTCGTGCAGTAACTAGAAGGACGTTGCAGCATATATGTGGCAATGTAATTACTAATTATGCTGCTGCTCTCTTATGGCTGTTATTATGATCTGCAACGCTTCAGCTGTTGTATATTATCTATACTGTTGCACAATGAGCCACTCTGAATGAACACAACACACACACACTTCTTGGCAGTGATGTGATGGCTCCCAGTTGTGATAATGAACTGAGCAGAAACAAATCCAACTGATTTACTTTCTGATTTAACGCAACTAAACTTGAAGAAAAGCTTTGTGACGAAAAGCTTCGTGAACAGCACTTTTACAGTATTGAGGCTGCTTTCCTTACTGTGGTCCTGCTCTTTGGAACAAGCTGCCTGCTGATCTGAGATCAACTACAACTGTGCACATATTTTAAAACCTCTTTATTTACCCGGGCTTACACTTAATAGGTGCTGTTGTTTTGTTTATGCTGTTTTCACTGCCATAAAGCCTGGTAAACCTGCACAGGTATGATTTTGTCTTTTTTTTTTCAGCAAAAGATTTATTTATTCTTGCTGTCTGCGGCTATCAGACTCTTTAACTCATCCAGTTGAGTCAGATCCACATGTACTGAACCTGACTAAACATAGCTCACTGCACGCTGTCACTTTTTGTACACCACAACTTATGCTTGCACACCACTTGTGTGCTTACAATACCTGTAATATGCCAGAAACATTAGTGCTAACACCTTATTTTACATGAAGTATAGAAATACTTGCTTTGTTGTCTGCTGCTATGACAACTCAATCCTCTGGGATTAATAAGGTTTCTCTCATTCTCATTCTTTGTTAACCACATTGAGCTTACATGCAATGAAATGTGCTATATAAAAATAGTTTTTGCTAAATATGTGGAGCTACCTGCAGATATATAATATATTTTTATTATACTATTCTTTATAATCTCCCTTAGAAGAAATGTGTCCTGACCAATTAAGAGAACACATCACAATATGAAAACAACTCATCGTCAGACAGACACTGTCCCTATTCAGCAGTTTGATACTGGTTTTTAAAAATAGTTATATCCGTTTAATAATGAGCCAGGGTTACTTTTATAAGGTAGTTATTAACACTGTGTGACGCACAAAACCCTGAAAAAAGGATGAAGTGACACCTTTTAGTGTAACTACACAGTGTTACCTTTAAAGGAAGTTGGAAACGAGAGCTCTGACTCTTTAGATTACTTTTACTGAGTTAAACCCTCGTGTCTGCAGCACGTTTAGGTGAGCAGCCCTCAGAAGCAGGGACCTCTAGAGGAATTTAAATCATCTCTACAGTAAACCAAAGGTGGAGCAGCAGTACTGGCTGACCGTGTGACAACAGTGCTTTGAACCCAAACTTTAGACTGCAGCTAAGCTAGAGACAGAGGCTCACTATCTTGAGACCGTCATGTCTAAACAACCTGTTCCCTCATTACTTCAGAATCCGCATTTCTTTGCATTTCCTCTTTTCAAGTAAACACTCGCTCGCTAGCATTAGCGGTTAGCTTAGCAGAGCTACAGCAGACCTCATGGAGTTAGCCTAAGCGCTGCAGACAGACAGAGCGGCTCCAAAGTGGATAAGAGTACAAGTCATGTGTGTCCGAGAGTCAGAGCAGATCTCCTCGGCACTTTTGAATGAATATGACAAATAACAACACTGCGTACCGCCGGGGGTCGTGCTGAACAGAGTCCCTCCCGGGGTGGTGGAGTAGTCGTGGGGCATGTGCTCCGCGTCGTTGATCGTCACCCTCCTGATCGACGGGATGGCCTTAGCGGTGGTCTTCTGGCAGTCGGTGGACATCTTCTCCCAACTACAATAAACTAATACTAGCTAACTAAATAACATCAAACAAGCACAAAGTCTTGGTTTTACAAAGCCACGACGAGCCGGGGTTTCGGGTATGGCTTTGACTCAACAGAATGACGACTGTCGGATAAATAAAAATAAATACCTCGTTTTCATATGTGCAAACAGTGGAAGGCTGGATCTAAAACAGTCACATTACAACAAGCACTCACACACACGAACTAGTGTCCAGGATCTTTGTTTAAAAGGACCTGAGCACACGTTCCTCCACTCTCACTCTGCCTCAACATGCACACAAAACAACACAGCAGGCTGCAGGAGAGAAGGCTCCAGAGGTGCACAAAAACCAGCCAACTCCGCCCCCTGCTGGCACTAAAGGACTGCGCACTCCGCGGTGTTCAAAACTTCACCAGCTATAACTGTTATAATAAAGACGGCATAATAAGAAGTTTTTAAAAACAGTGTTTTTTCAAAACAGGTCGAAAAGCATTATTTACAGACAAGAGAAAAATTAAAAAGATGATAACATGTATACTGTCCTGTGCAATTCCTGGGTCAGCACTCATTTCTTTTTTGCTTCTCTTCTATACTTGAAAAATTGGAAATACGTGTACTGATTTATTGAAAAACGTGCAAACATGCATGGAAATGTGGTATATGAGACTAAAATAGAATTTGTGCAGTTCTAATGAGCTAATGAGTGTGAAAGTCAATAAAGCGGTCTTCAGGAATAGATGTCCAAAGTAAATAATAATAAAAATGTTGATATCTTCTCATCTTCTTGTCTTCTTTTGTCGTCCACTTGTCCAGTTTCCTCAAATTCCTTAAGGAGGCATTGCGCACCATGCCAGATTATTCCATATATTTTTTAATAGGCCTTTTGGAATCACCATGTTTGTGAAAAATACTATTTTATTCCTGTCAAATAGTGTTATCTTTGGTGTTTTTCATAGATATAACCAGAAGCTGCAAGAAATTATGTGTTTTTGCAATTTTGCAAAATTGGTTCTTTGCTAAGTTTCCTGTTCCCTTTAGTTAGGTGCTGTTTTATGCTTGAACAACTCATAGGCCAATGTTAATAGGCTTAACAAACACAAAAGACATTCATCCAAAAATGTTCTGGTACTGAAAAAGGAGCCAGTGTCCAAAGAAAAGCTCTGAAAGACTGTCAGAAAATCTGGAGAACTATGACCATGTTAGTAAAAAACAAAATAAAAAAGAACAAGAGCAAAATTTGCGGGATTGAAGGACAATTCTGAAGTAAATGCACTTTTCTGTTTTTAATGAGAAGAAAAGTTGTCAGCAGGTGATTCCACAACCGAGAAGCCTTAAAATTTAAACCTTTAGCTTAAAGGTTTGAGGAACCTAAGATCAGGAAGTTGCAGAACTGATCCTCTACAAGGCTCAAACGTGACCATCAAATGTCAAAATCAACTCTAATACATACTGGGAGATTTGAAAACATGTGTGATGTGTCACAAAAAGAGAAAAAAAAAGATGTATAAAATTGTTTCCACGAGGCTGTGTAAGTGTTGCTTCCATTTGTTCGTTTACTTTACTTCCTCTGTGGCGTTTCAAATGAGCATCTTTCCCTTCCCCCTCTTTTTTTGTTTTTTGTAAAGATCTAGCAAGACAAGATCATCTTCATACAGCATGCACAGCTACACACCTGAAATTTCAGCATGTTTTTAAAACTGTCTTCGTGATGACTGTCATGGATGACGTGCCACACAGAAAATCACACACAATATACACAAAGACATTTCATTTCTTTATTAATTTTGTAAATGTTGAGCTGGTGTACAGAGTAAATTGTCAGTAGATGTCTTCGGATTTGATTGGATTAAAAGGCTTTTACATATTTTAAATCCATGATTGACTCTCCATAACAATAAAAAAGCAGACAAAACAAGTTAAAATACCCACAAGAACCCTATTTATCCCCATTTTGCAGGCATTACCCAGAACTCAACAGTCTCTTGGTAGCTACAGCTGTATGATGCTAAAAGTACATCCATAACATAACTAGAATCCCAGTTGACAAGTAAGGGTGCATAGCATTCTAAATAAATATATATATTTATATATATATTTTCATATATTTCATATATATATAGCCTTTTATGTTAAAAACATTTTCTGTGCATGTGCGCAGTTGCATTCCTTAGTATTGAGTAATATGCTATTGCATTAATAATGTCTTCAATCCATTCTAAAGGAATATACATGTGTTCTCTAGTTTTTGCAACAGTTAATATTTTTGCATGAACTTGGTGCATGGCATCATCTCAGTCGTCCCTCAGTGCAGTGCTTTTTTTCTGACGTAACCTCGACTCTCTCTCGCTCTCACTTAGTCGGACTCCCGTCTGACCACGTCCAGACGGTCACCACGTGGAAGCCTTAAGACTGGCTCAGTCTCATATTTGGTAAAAGGGCATAAAAATGGCAGGGGGTGGGCTGTGTTGAGGGAAAATGCATGTCATCTTGAAGACTAGCCTTCGAAGCCACCAAGCCTCCCCCATAACTCCGTCTATCTTCTTTAATCAGTTCCCGTCTGGCTCTGAGCCTGACATCAGCAGAAAACAACCTAAACATATGAGCCCTTAAAGAGCAAATCATATGCTGTGATTGATATAAGGGGGCACAACTTTTTTTTTTTGACATCTGACTTTTATTAAGCTAATAAAATAACAATAATACCTCATGAAGGGATATTTGTTAAAATGTCAAAAAAACCAAACAAATTTGAGGCTTCGCTCTTTAAAATCTACCACCATCTGTGCATGTTTGTGATGAAATGAGAATGAAGTCATATTTATGATAATCAACAGCAGATATTGAGCTGAAACAACAGAGTGAATACCCTATTATCTACTGAAGTATAGAGCCAACACGGATGACTACTTCATAACAAGACTCACAGTATACCAAGACTTTACATTCATCATCTCATGGCTGTGAGAAGCCATACTAAACACTTATTTATGGGTGCTTATTGCAACATTTTTGTGACTTACATATTTGTCTATAATAAAAGCATTCGATGTCTGACGCAACATTTGAAAGAAACGCATGTATAGGTTATTGATATAATGTGAGATGGCACACTTATTGAGGTAAATCAACCTTTAAAAATATGTGATTTAGAATTACACATATAGTCTTTGTCCATTTGCAATATTACTTCCTGTGATATTATCACAACTTTAACTTGTCCCAATATCCAGGACTGAGTACGTGATATTTAAATCACGCCACGCGCGCGCACACACTCGCACACACGCAAAACACACTCAGGATTTCTTTCAAGGTGCATATGAATGTTGTTAAGGTTTAAAAACTGGCTGAACACACCTACATTCCCAGATGAGTAACAAAAACAAACAGCGGGCACTTTGCAGATGCGATGGCTGGCATGGAGCCACACCAGTATACTTAAAGTTTTCTTTTCTAAAGAGGCAAAAGGATAAAATGCAGGATGCTAATGTACTGACATCATTTCTGAGTAAAGTGAGAAGTAGAGTAAAGCTGAAAGTTCAGGAAGAACGCAAGCTGTGATCCTAAAATCCTCCCTCCTCTGTCACTCTCTCGCTCACACACACACACACACACACACACACACATGAATAATCCTTTCCATTTAAAGCAGTTATTGCTTCTACTTCTGGAGTACAGTTAAGACAGCAAATCGTGACAAGAAGACTAAAGAAAGGAGCGGAACAAGAGACATGCTTCTGGACGGGTCAGGCTCACAGTTACGGGTCAGTATTACAGTTTCTCATCACAGTGATTGGTGACTGTCTTTGCTACACACTGAAGAACTGCCAAGGAGACAAACATCGAAGCTCAACACGTCCTCGACCCTAAACACAACGCACATCACTTCATCCAGTAAAACTAGCGCTACATGATTCCGTTTCAGCTACTTTACCCTCATCGAGTGACATCTTCTGGTGGTTGTGAGATGGTCTGTAAGCGCACCTCGTGTGGTGGTGTCATATACTGTGCGATGAGGTCAAACAGACGCAGCTACTGTACGAGCTGAAGGTGGGATCCCGCCTCCCAGTGGAAGGTGGACGGGACTGCTACATCTTCTTTGAGAGGCTGACTGTAGAGGCTGGGGGATGAGAGATGGAGGTTGGGCGATAAGCAGAGGTATCGGGATTTTAGCTCAGACATTAACACAAACCTCACGAGGATACAGCACAGTGGGGACAAGAAAAAGGCAGAGGAGTAGGATGGAAGAGCAGGTTAATCTCTTGTGATAATCTTTCACTTGTACATATATATCTCTTTACCTTCCTCTCCACAAGGCAAGCCACTTTGATCAAAGTTTGGCGAGGCAGGTTCCTGCTGTAAACCCGCCTCCCAAAGCTGAAAAATCCCCACGGTACAGGAAATGACTTAAAGTACATCTTCCTTCTACAGTCGGACATGTGGAACGCAAACAATGAAAGCGCGTGAAAATCACAACGAAACATCCGGACACACACACACACACACACACACGCAAATCCAACGATTTAAAACAGGCAGAGCGACACAACGGTGTGTTCTTTTAGCCACAAAGATCTCAAGATATAGAAGAATAATATATAGATTCTGAGCAAATGAAACCAAACAAGAAAAAAAAACAGGGAGGAATTTCTCATGTACCTGAAACAGCAGCATCAGTTGCATCGCATAGGGATCTAGTAACAGAAACAACACGCGTAACACACAGTCACGTAGAGCATTTTAGTGCATACAATATTATGTACACAACACTGATATCCTGGGGTGATAACTGTAGCTTTACTGGACTTAGAGAGCACTTGGCCAGGTTTGAAACTAGTTTGTGGTGCTGATTGAGCGCAGCATGGAGGAGGAGGAGGAGGGGGTAACAGTTGCCTAGAGATGACGTAAATCTCAGTATTTTAGTGTCTCTTTTTCTTAAGTTAAACTCTTCACCACTGGGTTAGAAAATGGGCCGGTGGTAGCCTACATTGCATGCCCATCCCATTAAGCGGTGTCTCCTCCCCATCCCGCCCCACCCTTTTAACCCGCCCCTGCATTCCCTCGGTATTTGTAGTTAAAGACAGGCCATGCGGCAGCAGTCACTCATGCTGATACAGATAACAGGAAGCACGTTTTGGTTGCTAGTTTCTTTTTTTTTGTTGTTTTTGATTTTTTTTTTGTCTGTCTGGTTTTTGTTTTATACGAAATCATGCTCCTAGCCTAGTAGTAGATATTTTTTTTCCCACCATTTCTTAAAAAAAAAAAAAGTAATAAAAACTACAAGAAAATCTGTATCCTTTTTCTTCTGGTGCGTGCTGATAGTTGCCACTGTGGTTGCCATTGAGTTGGTTTCTCTTCATTTCCATCTGTTTGCCTTCTGATGTGCGGTCTTCCTCCTGTCAGCTGCTGCTGGTCATGTGTTCATGTAGGATGGTTTTGGTGAAGGGGTTGAATCCTGCGGAGAACTCTGCGGAGAGAGAGAGAACTGCAGTGATTTACAAGCCTCTCGATCGTCCTGCTACCGTGCAACACAGGTGGCATGCAAAAAGCAACAAGCCAGTGCTAATGTGAGTGCCTTAGACTCCTGGTTATGCATACTACTATACTGCTTTATAATGACTGATAGTTTGGAGTTCCCTTCAGCTGATCCTCATAACGTTCAAAGACTCAACGACACGTTAGTTCTGCTAAAGATTTACATGCAAATGGGGCCCAGCAGTGGTTTAACATTCAGCAGTGAGTCACTGGAAATATCAGCAAGCTCAGGAATGTCATGGCATTTACGTTAGTGAGGGCAAGACACACACACACACACGCACACACGCACACATTATAGTGGCTCCATTTCTCCAGGCAAGATGCCTTACAGCTTTGACCTTGGGCGCTGTCATTTTACGATCTCTCTTTGCTGAGTGCACATTGTGCCAGACTTTTTACAGTGTTTCACAACAGGCCTGACAAAAGTAACTAAAGCAGCATACAGTAGGTTGTTGTACTGCCACATTAACAATCTCTTTCCATCAAACGTATGAAATAATATTTGCATTCAATTTTTGGTTATGGACAGTTATGTGTATATATATATATATATATATATATATATATATATATATATATATATATATATATACATATATATACATATATATATACATATATATATATATATATATATATATATATGTATAGACACACACACATATATATATACATAAATATATATACAATTGAAAGAACAGACTTGATAGAAAAAATTATTCATAAATATTACTTCATACTCTGATGTAAATACGGCAAAGTGTTTGTCAGGAGGTCATTTCTATTGTTTATTTAAGCGCTATTTTTTTTTTGTCAAGAGGTAAAAAAAAAAAGGAAAAAAGATGACATTAAAAAGCATTACTGGGTCATCAGTCATTAATATATCGATTCATTCCAAAAAGTAAATGTTTCTAGATAGTGCATACACTCACCGGCCACTTTATTAGATACCCCCGTTCGAGTTCTTGTTAGCACAAATATCTAATGAACCAATCACATGGCAGGAATTCATGTAAGCAAGGTTGATACACCCTAATGAATTTCAAACTGGGGATTAGAATGAGGAAGAAAGTTGATATAAGTGACTTTGAATGTAGCATGTTTATTCATGCCAGATGTGCTGGACTGAGTTTTTCAGAAACTGCTGATCTTCTGGGATTTTCCCACACAAACATCTGTAACGTTTACAGAGTATGTTTGAAAAAATGTTCAGTTCTCTTTGTGAAAATGCCTTGTTGATGCCAGAGGTCAGAGGAGAATGGCCAGATTGTTTCAAGTTCATCAGTTGTCTACATTGTCTCAAATAACCACTCGTTACAACCGAGATATGCAGAAGAGCATTTCTGAACACACAACATGTCAAACCTCGAAGCGGGTGGACTACAGCAGCAGAAGACCGTACTGGGTGCTGTAGTTTTTAATTACTGTCAAAAACAGAAAACTGATTCGCATTGGCTTTCTAGAGTCGAACAATAGAAGATTGGAAAAATTTCTTGACTTCTGCTGCAGGATTTGACTGGCGGGGTAAAAATTTGGTGTAAACTCCATGAAAACATGGATCCATCTTGCCTTGTATCAGTGGATAACGGTTGCTGGTGGTGGTGTAATGATGGGGGACATTTTCTTGGCGCGCATTGGGCCCCATAGTACCAAATGCATTATTTAAATGCCACAGCCTACCACAGTATTGTTCCTGACCATTTCCATCCCTTTATGATCACAAGGTGTCCATCTTCTAAAGGCTGATAATAACAAAGCTCAGTGGAGCAGGAGATTCATATCATGGTTGAGCAACTGACAAATCTGCAGCAACTGTGAGATGCTGTCATGTTGATATGGACCAAAATCTCTGAGAAATGTTTCCAGGATCTTGATGAATCTGTGCCCCAAAGAATTAAGGCAGTTCTGAAGGCAAAAGGGGGCCCAAACCAGTATTAGCAAGGTGTACCTACCAAAGTATCCGGTGAGTGTACATCACCTGGATTTGTACTAACTAAAACTCCAAATCAAAATCAATTGCAGTTTGTATTAGACACAGCAGACATTTGCAAGAGTTACCAAATCTTTTTACAAGCATTTAGAGTTTTCCTGACAACACTTTTTTTTTCTAATGCATACACACACACACACAAATTACGTCTTGATCTTTTTCCTTTTTATGTGCGTTCATGTGTGTCATTTATATTTGAACTATTAAAGATTTAGGTGTCATTTAGCTGCACCAGCGTATCATTAGTAATTATTGAATTAAATGTACATTCAGATGCATTTAATCCAGACAGACTGGATTAAATGGTGTAGTTTACAGGTCAGAGGAAGCACTGTGGGTCAGTCCCCTACCTGCGGGGACGCAGCACTCAGTCTGCCTCACTGCTTAACTCTCCGCAGACTGGCACATTTCACTATCTGAGCACCTTTCTTCACATCCACAGTATCGGGCTACATCAGAGGGTGGGGGAGGGGGTTGACCGCAGAAGAGGTGTGAGGATTTAGAATAAGTTGGATGACAGGAGCAGAACAAGAGGTTGAGGTAATATTAGTAAGGGGGGTAAAACAAAGGAGAAAGGGACAGTGGCACAGAGAGGGAGAGAGAGAGAGAGAAACAAACCCACAGAGGAGGCAAACAGTGTCACGAGGTCATACAAACAGGGAGCACAAGACAGGAAGTGAAACAGAAATGTGAGGGAGAAAAGAGGAAATAAACAGAGGGGGAAAAAAGGAAGAAATAATGTATAAACAGTCAAGCAAGGATAGAAGTGGTGGGTGGCAGATGGAAAGCCAGGTGGTGGTTCAGAGTAATGTCAGATAAAATTTGCAAAGACTTTTTGAAAAGCGTTCTTAAGCTTCAAATGGATGGGCTAGGCCACATAACACAGCAGTTTCAGGAAATTTCACACAATCACAACAACCCTCATAATTACTGCGTCTGGTGTATTGAACCCCAACTTATTCAATGCAATTAATATTTGACCCCAACTTTGTTTTTGAGTGATTAAGGCACACATTCACAGTTGAAGGACTATAAACCTTATTCAGTTACTCAGTGAGATAACTGACAGGGAGAAAAAAACACTGCAAGGAACCACTATAAGTTCATTCAGTCATTAATGTGCAAGAAAAAAACAGATGAACTGCAGGTGTGGTTTAGTGATGACCAAAACAGTGAAACGCTCATGAACTGATTGGCTGTGAGCCTCTAAAAAAAAATCAGAGCACCGGAGCAGAGTGGATCCAGCTGTTCTCTTACATGCAGATAATGAGCATGAGAGAGAAGTATATGGGTGGAGATTAATGTTAGGGGAGGTCAGCAATCAGGCAATTAATCAAATACATGTCCCTCTGTCTTCTGTTGCAATTTAGTCCTGACACATAGTGGAAAATGCCTAACCTTTATTTTATAAGATCACAAACAAACTTGTGCTTATGCAGGTTAAGTTGCACAAGGACCGTCGGGGAATGCCTGGGAATCCACAGTGAGATGAAACTTTAAAACTTACTGCAGCACAGACCCCAGATACTACATGGATTTAAATGAAACAGGGTGTCATCGTATGTATCATCTGATCTAATTCAGTGCATTTAGGCTTTGCAGGCTCGCTGCACACCCGAGGTCATCACGGAAGCTCCAGGCGAGACAGAGAGCGTCGTCTGCAGATCAGAAGCCCACCTTGCTGCTGTCCCGACCCAAGACGGCGTAGCTCATGAACTGCTCAGCATCAGCGTCCAGCTCGTTGGCATCCTGCAGCGAACCTTCCACGCTCACCTCCTGAAACCCCTCCTCACCTGATCCCTTCCCTCTGCGCACCACCTTGCGCACGATCTATCGCAGACACACACAGTCGCACACAGAAGGGTGGGAGAGAGTGATGGGCGAGAGCAGAGAGCGTGGAAAAGGCAGTGAAAAAGACTGGATCGGTGAAATATGCTGGGGGAAATCAAAGTGTGGATTTTGCAGTGTCATGTGCGATGAACAACTTTGTCATGATTATTAGTTTAATAATCAGATCCGTGAAAGTGTTGTGATGATAAAACATAACAAAAAAGTGAAAACAGAGACATTCGTGTTCAAGGACGCAATTTAAATGGCTGACCTTTTTTGTGACAATGTTTCCATGTTCATCCGTGAAATGTTCCTCGCTCACTTGCTCCCCAGGAAGATCTTCAACCTCATCACCCTGAGGACAGAGAAAAGCTTTTTTTGTAACCATAAACGTCTTGAACTGTGGCAATAAAGGCAGTTAAAACAGCCGACGCTGCAGCGCTGTTTGCATGGAGAATCAGACTAATGGCAGATAGGTGAGGAGCGGGTGTGGTTCCTTGTGAGAGAGAAAGTAAATCTAACAGTGGGGATCTTATCACTTATAGTTATAATTGATGAGGTTCATTACTACACAACAGTGTTATAGCCTTCTATAATAGCAGCATGTCTGTAGAGCTATTTATAAGTTCAAAGAAATTCCTGAAGCTGGATGCTCGGCCTAAGAACGAGAAAAGGTCGGGCATGTGGAGGCCGAATAAAATTCTTAAATTGATCTTTATCTCAATTTGGCTCATTTATATCACACAGGAATCTAAATGATAATAAAAAAGAAGTGACAAACCTAAAGGGTGCAAGTCCAAAGCTAAAGCTTATGTAACACCTACTCATAATAAAACAATCAACATGTAAGGAAAAGTAAATCAACTGCATCTTTAGCCTCGGATTTAAATACAAAGTCACCAAAAAAAAGCACAAAAGAAGAAACAACCAACCATTTATGTCAAATCCAGCTATAAATGAACTACTTGTATCTAGAGCATCAGTTATCATACTGAATAATTATGTTATTTGTATACAACTTTTAAGCAGTTTCAGTGTGCTGTACATTTTAAGTTTAATCTCACAGATACACAATGAAATTTCATACTGGCTCCAGCCTGTTCAGAAACATAATATCCTTTTCATTTGTATTTATTGTCCCTCATTTAAAAAAAATTCTGGATATTAAGAGGAAATTACATATTATATGCTTTGTACATAATTTCAATTATATCATAATCCACCAAATCTCAGTGTGATTTTCAGTGTACTTAACTGCATAAATAAAAAATGTGCTGTTTTATAGAGTTTGAGATACAATAAGAAGGAAATGGCAAAGAGCCAATGAGAACTTTTTATAGAACTGGAGTCCAAACTTGTTGAGCTGAAGACAATCTATTTACAGTATATCTATAAAAGCAGAAGATATATTTAGTTGCATTCTCAGTCATTTGATATTGTCATAGAAAAAAACAAACATTAATAAAATCCCATCATTGTATGCCACAATTACTTGTGTCCGTAATGCTGCACCTTCCCACTCCTCTCAGTAAAACCAGTCAAATAACTCACCACCAACCTATCCTGTATCACTTTCAACTTTTCTTAAATACACTGCATCATTCAAGAGTTCACCAGCAGTGATTACCCCCTGCTCTTTCATTTCTTTTTCTCTCTTCTGCCACTAAGACCCTTTCTTCAAATTCGTGGACCTCCGTTTTCTTGTACCTTAAGAATGACTCTACGGCGGACGATTCTGGTGGTGACGTTCTCCTCTTCGTCGGGTACTCCCTCGATTTCACCAAGCTCGTGGTCCAGCTGAGTGTGTATGTAGGTGAGCACCGACCGCACCGAGCCACTGGCTATGTGGAGGACGTTCTGACAGCTGATCACCAGGAACGCCAGCAGCACGAAGCTGAAGAGGAGTTCGGTAACCAGGGCCCACATTGCCCCACTTTGATCCCCAGTAAATCAACACGGTTGGCACAGAGCAACGCACGACTGCAGCCTCAGTCCCTTAGCCGGTGGTGACTCCTGCTTCTCACACTTCTCTTAGCTAAGGGAGAAGGTAACAGCTGCAGCCCGCAGCCTTTTGTCACTGGTTCAGTCAAATTGGTGTTTTCATTTCATTTCTGTCCTCCGTTTGCTGGGGCCGTGGGCCCTTGTCCCCCCACGTCTCTTTTCTTTCTCCTTCCTAGCGTTCGGTCAGGAGTATAGTCAAAGACACCAGATCCAACCAAAAGCAATCTTGGGAGGCTTCTATTCCCACCTCTCTCACTTTCTGACCATGTGATCTGTGAGCTTTAAATACCTCCAGCAGAGCAGCTCCGTGCGCTGTGGTAAGAACACTAAGAAACTTCTCACACATATATGCTGCTCTAACTACAGCCTACACGACACATTTCTCCTAAAACAATCATAGGATCTATTATGCAGCTGCCAACGCCTCCAAATTAAGCTAAATGTGCTTTTTGGGTACCATTATGACCCACAAGAGGCATGAAGCCCACAAAGGCTCTGAAAGGCTCTATTTTTGTTCTCTCACAGTCTCACAGCTGAGATTGTCCCATACAGTGTGATGTGTCTGTGTTGTGCCAGAAAGTTAACATGTGGGAATGACTGGGGTGGGGATCGTGTAACATGGGTTGACGAGTGAGAGCGCTTTCTATATTTGGCTGGACACGCTGTTTGTGCCCAAATTGGGCTTAAGACCACTGTGTGTGTTCTTGGCTGTGTGTTTACGTTTGCTGTATGATCCCAGGATCGACATAACATAATTCTGATTAGTGAGGTTTTAAACGGTGACTTCTAGAAGAGGAAGTATGAAAGCAACTGCTTGTGTGTATAACACTGTAATGATTTTGCTGTATCACACTGTTTCTCCCAGGTTTACTTCTGCTGGAACAGTTCGCCTTTTTTGTTTACACCACAAAAATTTGCTAAATGCAGTTTAAATATAAATGCAGTTTGCTGGTCAGTTCATTAATTTGGTTCAGACTGAAATGTTTGCCAGACATTGTAAAAGGAGTAATCCTACTCACTGTGACCACTTTAAATTTGCACGGGTGGTTTGACGTGCTCACCTGGCCTTTCAGGCGGACATCATCCCAGGCCCTCAGCTCTGGTACCCTGTGTGGAAAGCCCAAACCCTTCTCAAATGGTTGGGTACCTCTGAAGTGCCCTCTTAAGATCTCAGAGTGCCCCATGTCCCTCACTGGCTGAAGCAAGGCCTCCTGGGACATTCGTGACGGGTCTCCATCCACAGCGTTACGCACTGATGACATCACGGTTTCCATGGTTTGCCTGGGTTTAGACTGATTGCCCACCCAAGCCTGAGTAGGGTCAGTGACAGGGATCCATCCCGGGCCTGTCTGCTCCTGCAGGTAGGAAAGGAAAGATCCTCCACCACCACCGTTTCCCCCATTGCCTGACCTGAAAGGAGATCAATGAATTAATTAGGAGGTGGTACATCATAAATATTTACTGATAGTGTTTTATAGCCCCAGGTTATATGACGTCACACCAACTGAGAGGCATACAGAGCTTGGACTCACCTGTCTCCATTCCGATCTGTAGCACTGCTCAGACCAGTTGACTCACTCAACCGAGCATACACCCTTTGCTGTCCTGCAACAAGAGAAAGCCCTTCCTCTGAGCCCATCCCGCCTCCTCCTCCTCCTCCAGTTCCATCACCACCAGTCGTGCTTGTGACGGCTGATGCCTCTGAACTCGCCTCTGACCCCTGACCATTGTTCAGCCCGTTAAGATTGATCCCAGCGATGGTACCCCCAAGCGAAGCTGGCGTGGTGGTGCTGAGCGAGTCAACGCCCATCTCTGAATCGTCTTCGGGCAGCTCAATGGAGCCACTCAGCACCCCACCCCTCCGCTGGCTGCGCTGGCCTGACTGGCCGGCCGACCTAGACTTCCATACGGCAGCCCCAGCAGACCCTCCGAATCGTCAGCATTGCTGCATTCCAGTGAGGAGTCCTCCACAGCCACCAAGGAAGGGCTGTTGCCTGAGGGCCACACCTGTACATCAGACATCTCCATTAGGGTGTCTTCTTCTGTGGTGGCAATAGGTGCACAGTCCAGGCTGGAGACCTCCTGCCAGTAAGGCTCAGCACCCAGCGGGGAGGGCAGGCTGTACTGCATGGAAGCTGGTGAGAGAAGCTCTTCCTGCGGGAGCCCATAACCTGGAGCGAGACAGAGAGAGGCACACTGACACCCGGCCCCCCGCCTCGCTCCCCACCTCACCCCCCACAGCATCAGGACCCTGGGAGGGGGGGTAAGTTCCCCTGGCCAGTAGCTGGGCATTTAGGGGAGGAGTAGAGGAGGCTGAAGGGACAAATGGGAAAGGAGTGGGGATGGAGAGAGGGGAGGGCCAAGACAATAGGAGCTAGAATAAAGGTGCAAGGAGCTAAGGTCATGAGAGCAAGGGCAGCTTTTAGAAGAGAGGCTGTCAAGCTCAATCAGCCAGCGCTGACAGCAGCAGAGCAGCAGCGGTAGCAGCAGCAGACACAGCCAGCTGAACCAGTAGGCCGAGACTGGGGTTCGAGGCCGGCAGTGGCTGATGCTGCTCTGCTGGCTGCCACCTGCAGGGAGACGGAGAGGGATTATTGACACCTGTCCAGCAGGGACAAACACACACACCCACTCTGTCTCACACCCACACCAGCACTCACATATGCTCACACTCGTACATGCATGCATTCAAACCCACTCAAAAACAGGCAGGTTAATACCGGTGTCAGGCTGGATGGCATGCTCGCAGGCAATCGCATTTTCTCGCATACACGCACGCACTCTTCACACAGCTGCTCTCTCACTGACTCATACTGTTTTTACAATGCATTCAATATAACACAGCTACGTAAAGATAAAACATAGTAGTATTCAAATTTATGCAAACAAATTACAACAGACTTCAATTTTCTTCTGCTGGGAAAGCCACAATGTTGCTGCCTCAAACAAATTTTAAGTGCAAATACATAATTTAGTAAAACTTTGTGTTAGTAATGAGCTGTGGACTCAGGTCACTCCTACAGCCGTTTTCTGAACAACCTTCGAAAATATGTTTTTTTTTTCTTTTTCTTTCTTTCTTATAAAACCAGAGCTGGCACAACTGAGTACAATGTCCCAGAAAGCATTTTAAAAAATATTGCAGTAGTAACTTTATGTAACATGCTAAAAATGAAAGAAAATCAAGATGAAGACTACAACTAATGCTATTTTGCAAATATTAAAATTTATATTTTGTAACCTGATCATACTAAATTTGAGAGATAAACCTTTACAACATAAATATGTGAACAAATTGAAAAAAATGGTAATGCAGGTAAAGCAAAACATGAGTATCAGCATGACTGACCACTAAAGGACATACTATCCATATGCAGTACATAGATTACAGGAAGCAGAGGAAATGATTCTCCTTAATGTTTGACTCAGGGAGAGAGAGAGAGAGAGAAAGAGTGCATATGTACTGTACAGTGGTAAGAAAGCTGCAGAGTGCAGGCTGCTGTAACTTGATTCATGGCCAGCAGTAGAGTACTGCTGAGAGTGCAGGCGATATTTGAGACACCAAGTCATCGAAAAGACCCTTGTCCTACTTTCTTTTTCACATCCCAACTGCTTTCAGTTACGTACAGTTGATGATAAACTCTGACTTCTAGTTTGTGATGTAGTTCTTTGACTTATGAAGATATAGTCTAAACCAGATGCAGAACATCTATACACTGCAGGTGTTTGATGTTCACTTAATTAAATTTATAGTATTTCAGTGCTACTGTATGAGATTCAGACAATCATTTGGTGTTTATTTAGGTCCCACAAGATACCAGGGCATCTGCTTTAAGAGGTTTAAATTTTAGAGGCTTCAGTTATATTTACTTTTAGTTTTCAAATGCATATATGATTGCCTGATGCCCGAATATATGATTGTTAGAATTAAGATCTAATGACAAAGAATTCAAAACCAAACCATCTATCTATCTATCTATCTATCTATCTATCTATCTATCTATCTATCTATCTATCTATCTATCTATCTATCAGGATATTTTGTTTTTTATTTATCAAGACCAGAATTTTGAATTTGTAACTTATTGGGTTCGTCATCCCTCTCTCCTTGTGGCAGTAAATTTGTAAATAACGAGAAAAGAAAGAGATCTGGAGAGAAAATCTGAAATAACAAAAAGTGTGAAATATGGAAAATGTGTCTGACAGACGTATGTACAGAAACATAAATATATATATAAATAAACAATACAATTTTTGCCCATTAAACGGGCACATATATGTATGTGGAAGCCACGAAACATTTAAAAAACACGTAGAGATGCTCACACCGATACACGCACACATACACATATAGAGATTTCACACAAAGACTTCACAGTAATCAATGAGCACATTTAGAAACAGTTGCAGAACAAATTCAAACTGAACATCTCAAAACTCACAGAGACATCAAAGATAGATAGCTGCACAACATAAGATGGACACGGTTTACGTAGAATCAGCGACACACAAAACGACCACAGCATTCATACATGAACAGCAGACACAGTTCACAAAAAAAGGTCTGTGGCCTTTCTGTATCCCCCTTTAAGACAGATCATTGAGGAGTAACAGAGACAGACTGTAGTCATTCTCAGTATACATGCCATGCAAAGACACATGTCTGTTTGTCAGGCAACGTTATGCACTGATGCAGCATTTGAAGCTTTATCTCCAACAGTCCAGTCTCAGAGCGGGCCCTCATCCCGGTGTCTCCATGCAAACACGTGGGAGATGAGCAATGAGCGAAGTCTTGTTCACATGCCGACATGCAGGAGAGCAGGGAAAAGAAGGGATGGGAAAGGAGGGAAAGGAAGGAGTGGGAAACAGAGAAGAGCAGCAAGAGAGGAAGAGGAATATAAAACAGGGTGATGAACACAGACAGAAACAGTGAGAGAGAGCGAGGGTCACCTCCCCCCTCCCAGTGGGTGCTGAGTACACAGTCTGTGTGAGGGGTATCTGTCACAGAGTGGACACTTAAGAAAGGTGGGGTTTTCAAGAGTCAGGAATAAAAGAAAAAAAAATGCATTTGTCGCAAAAAATAAAAGCTAAAGATGTGGGTCAGAGGTCAACATGAGGTCAGAGTTCGGAGAGGAAGTGAGAAGGAGGAAGAGTGGGGCGGCTAGGCTGCAGATGACCAGAGAAAAACAAAGAGAGGGACAGAGTCACAGGGAATGAAACAGGGCTCCCAAAAGCACATTCGGTGCACCAACGCTACCTCTAAAAACTCAAACTACGTCCCATGCAGACACAGGCAGACAGAGGTCTAAAGGAAGAGGGGTTACTCTATTATGATCGAGTGTATGCTTTGTTTAGTAACCTGGAGTCTCTCTTGAACAAACCTTTGCTTGCTTTGGATTTTAAGTTTGAAGGAATATTTTCTGCAAACACAGTACTTAAAAAAATAGAAATAGCGTTTGTTTTTGTGGTGGTGGTGGTTTAAAATAATCACTGACATGTTTCAATATCCATGAATTTCCTTCCCTTTCTGTCTAAAGTGTTAGTTGAGAAGACTGACGCCATACATTTCTGCAGTTAAAAGCAGCTGGTTAGCCCAGCTTAGCATAAATGTGGGGGAAAAGCGAGGTATAGTTAGCTTACTTCTGTCCAGACGTGAAAGCAGTTCATTAGTGACTTTTTTTTTTTTTGTCTAAAGTTTATAGGTCTAAGCTGTCGTTTTACTGAGGTTACCTGGTTAAAAGTAGAGCCAGGGTTGCTAGCTGCTTCTTCCAGTCTCTTCTCCCTTCATGCTAAGCTAAGCTAACATGCAATGAGACATTATCTTCTCATCTAACGTCTGTGAATAAAGTAAAAAAACTGAAAATAAATATGTGCATATTGTCCTTTATTTTTCTCCACAATATTTTTAAATACTCTTATTTTTTGTTGCTAATTGTTGCTTTTGCTAGTTTCACTTTTATTTATTGAAAAGTCATGCTGGGTGCCTCACTCTATTGATGTGATTGATTTTAGTATGTACTGAGCTAGATCGGTAAATCATAAACCTCTTGATTCTTTTTTTCCACTGTAAAATAAGTCAAGTAAACAATATCCAGTTTTTGAAATCCGCCAAGTCAAAGCAGGAACGACCTTTGGGAGGCAAATAGCCAGAAAGACAGACAGACAGAAGAGACAGATACAAACTTATCAGATTCACTGCAGCTGTGATCTGAGCGTCTCCCTTTTCACGCTTTAGCCATCATGGTCACATCCGTATGCATTGTTACATCTCTGATTATTGCTCCAGTTTTCACGGCGAGGACCTATCACCTGTCCGACTAACTCATCATCTGCACTCAGGCAGAGAGGAGGAGCCAGTCCAGGAAGACGGGGAGCTCACAGCAGTCCAGATGTGAAAATGGAATCAATAAGATGTAGGGTATGCACGTGTGAAGGAAACCATGAGGAAAAGACTGAGGTCTGACAGTTGGTAAGAAGGCCAAATGTGCGAGGCTTTACTTATGATCTACATGGACTCATCATGTATGACAAGGTGTTTTATATAGAGAATATATCATGCTAAATGACAGCACATTTTATAGAAATTTTTTTATGATGCATAAAATTCTTATGAATTAAAATTGAAATTAAGCTCAGAACATCTTAACTACCAAACAAACAAGAAAAAGACTAAACTCTGAGAATAGGAGAGTGGAATAACTGAACCAATACACCATTAACCCCCCCAAGTATACCATTTATTTAAGGTTTTCTAGGTACTTCACTGCATTTCTATATTACCCTTTTTACAGTAGGAGTGTCCTGAGTCCCTCTGTGTGTTGCTGAGGTAAAATCCTGCAAAAGTTTGAGGCAGCTTTAAAACACAAGAGCATCACAGGGATTAAATAAGAAGGACATTGGGACCACAGAGTCATTTAGAGGGAAACAAACTTGACTTCATCTTCTGGGGAGTTTAGGGAAAGAGGGTGCATGTTTATTGGAAAAGTGGCAGGAGATCAAGGAAATGAGACAGAAATGAGACCAGGCTATGGGATCTGGGGAGGGCGCTTACCATTGGTCATACCGGGGGACAGATGGTCTCTCTCGCTGTGTCGACGTCTGTTGAGATCACGGGATCCTTGTCTCACAGGCTGAGGTGGCTGGCCCTCCAACATGTTGATGATGTCCATGCGGTCGATGCTCTTCAGAGCTGTGTACAAACTCTCCACTGCAGTGAAAAAAAGAGTCACAGACATGCATGGAAAACGAAGAAGAGAGGTGGGTTTCTAGAAATCATAAAAGTGTAGCTTTGAGTGAAGTGAAATGGCAAATGTCTGCAGCAAATTCAGATTTACTGACTCTTTGCCCTCTTGCCCTCGCGAGTGGCCCACAGGTTGAGCAGTGCGGAGCTCTGCTCCAGCAGTGAGTTTGGATTCTCCACACGAATCTTGTTAATGTCATCCACACTCAGCTGAAGCTCACGTGCCAACTCTGTTTAGAAAATGACAGAAGGAAGATCAAGAAAGCAGGAGAAATATTTATATAATTTGGCGTATGAGTCACGCCGATGAGGCATACACAGAAGAGAAGGAACAGTCTCTGTAAAATAGCCACGGCTCTTGGCAGAGAAAATAATTAGTTTCATTGGCTGGGCACCATGTGTTAACTTTGTTTAATCAGCAGCATGCTAGCAAACTTGTCAGACATAAGATAAACACGGATGGTTTACCGCACATAAAACAGATCCACTCACCAGCCCAGCTCAGTCCCAACTGTTCTGCAATTACAGCCATCTTCAGCTCTGTCCTTTCCATAGCACTCATTGATGCTGCAGAAAACATAAATATAAAGCTGAGATGCTTAATGATTCTAGGCTGGCTGGAAATTAAGTGCTATGATAAGACATAATGAAGCCATCATCATATATTATACATTATTCCCTAGAAGGTAGACAGATCTAGTTACATAAAGAAGTGAGAGTGAGAGACTCGTACCCATTGCAGGCTCATTTAGGGCACTGTATCTTTCTCTTAAAGCCAGCGGGGTGAGAGTTCGCCTTCGGTCTTCACTCCCAACAATCTAAAAGAAAACATCAATACAGTCGGAAATCTCGGGAGAAATGTGAACAAATACATTGAAGGTGTCTTTTAAAGCTTTACCTTGATACATGGAGGCATAGCGATGTTGAGGTTGCAGAGCACATGCTGGCTGTCTTCATACTTGGTGGATTTGCGAAGGAAAGACAAAAATCCAGTGGGCTCTTTACTGCTGTCCCTCACCTTAGATGCAGAGGTTAAAGGTTAAAAAAATGATGACAGATGCATGAGTAGAGAAAGACCTCATGAAGTAACAAAGAAACAAAGAAAATAAAACTGAAGACAAGTCAAAAGGCAACACCTTAACAGAGACAGGAAGTCGATTATCTCTGAAGGCCTGGAAGCTAAAGCAGCGAGGCTGTTGGGTGGCCTTCCTCACCGGAACAAGATTCCCTGAACACTCCAGGTGAAGTGGCATTCCTTCCATAACCTGCAATCACAGAGGCATTAACAGATGTCCAAAGAAGTAATCCAATAAGCACAACATGGCCCAAGATCTCGATTGTCCTGTGTAAGAAGGTCTCTGAACTGACCTCTATGTCCCTGCTGCGAGCCACCTCTGTGAAGTTCTCATGCTGCTCCAGAGTTTTATCCATCTTGTCATCAGTCATGCAGTAGCAGCGCAGGCGGCCCTCACGTAGCTCATTCATTTTTGCAAACACCACAAACTTGGCCATGTAAGGTACGGCCGACAGCTCCCTGTACAGCAGGCTGGCAAAGGACACAGCCTCGGCTGTCCGAGGACAGTCTGCGAGCCAGAATCTGGGAGAAAACGATCACGTTCAGTCACATGTATCCGTTCTTTGTCTCTTTATAATCACAGCAAAGCTGCTTGCTGCAGTGGTTGTAGATGGCAAAGAATTTGAATAATCTTTCTTTTTTCTGTGTTATGATGACAAATATAATTTCACTGTGCATGCTGCTATCTGAACTTACCGTGCAGAAACATTGGTTGTGAAACTGGCACATTCATTAGCATAGATAAGCTTAGTAGTGCCAGTAATGTCCTCCCATTGAGCTGGGGCTGTACCACCTGGGAGCCATAGAGAATGAGAGAGGGCACACTGAGTGATCAGCAGTCATAAAGAATAAGTCTAGTGATGGCAACATTTTAAACCAAATATTTTAACCAAGCCTGGCTGTCAGCTGCATACACAAATCTTTCCTTGCTTTGGAAGTAAACTGCCAACATTGACACAAACACCCACGTGACAGCTGTGGCATGCAGTACCTATGACAGAGCAGAGAAGACGCAGACTGGTAGTGTCACCCTCCCCAGAGTCTCGAGGGCTCTCCCTCCAAGATGGAGGCAGGGGTATACGTAGGCCGATTGGTCGGTGAAACTTGCGCCTCCGAGGCTCCACGGTGACTACGGGGCTAAAGTTTGCTTGGTTACCGAGAAGCTTTGCAACCAGCTCATCTGGAACTGGCTGAGCCTGAGGTTGGATGTCGATGATGGCAAAAGGGAGTACGCAACAGGGGGCACGGGTTTGATGAAAGGGAGATTAAACGAAAATAAATAAATATGAAGAAGGATTTAAAAAAAGATCAGGATACCACGTGTAATGAGTTGATTGTAGGTGGATGATGAGACAACAGAAGTGGATAACAGAAAGGACAACCAAGTGGGGAAAATTAAAGATGATGAGAAAGAGAGAGAAAGAGAAATAAGGCCACAGTGAACAAAAGACTTCAACGCAGAAACAATACATCTAAAAACCAAATAGTAACACAAACTGGTTGCATGACTTTATAAGTATTTTTTTTATTGTAAAATGTAACAAAGTATGTTAACAAGAAGCTTTTACAATCATTAATACAGGAGAGATATCAAGTAAAAAGGCACTGAGGCTTTTCACAAGGCCATTTATGACGTGATTACTACAACAGCATTTTAGTTCAACAGATATGTTCCTAAAATATAGCCATGTAAGAAAATACTGAACATTGTATCTCACTCACATTCAGTTACATTCACTATCAGCATTGTTAGTTTGCAAAACCTATCGAGCTCAGATTGAATTCACTCATGTGTCTAAAAGAAAAACAATTTCATCAAAACAGTAGTAGAAGGTCCACTTTTCATTTTGATTTACTGAAACATGATTTGGAGTCACACAAGCTGCTTAAGCTGCCGATCTATGTATGGAAAGAAGATTTTGAATGAGGAATTAATGCAATCAGAATCTTGAACTGGAACAAAAGAACATGCTGCAAAACAAATGGCAAAAACAGTGGGTATTGTTTAAGCAACCAAAATAAAAATCACATGCAAACGAAACCTTGAAATCCCAAATATGCACATCTGAGAAACAAATAGATGCATACCGCGAAGAATTAGGAAGGCAGAAATGAAATCAATATAGTTTTATGACTGATGACTGGATTGTTGTATTTAGAGAATTAATCTACAGTTTAACTGTATTTTTAAAAGTAAAATCACATTACTGAATGTATTTTAGTCTTACAGTTAACAGCCCAGTGCCATGATATGTGACTCCTTGATTTGTTGGGGACATGCAGTCCTATGTCTTATATGTCCTCTTAAAAAAATTACTGCTTTACAGAATGTGGTGCTAAAGTTGAGCTAATAATTATTTATCTTGTTTTCTTTAAAAAAAAAAAAAAGGCTTTTTGCCACTTTTCTTTAGACAGTAAAGATACTAAAAGACTCAAAAATAGATATAAACTTATATGGACTTATTTTTTAGATATCTTAATTTAGTGTGTAAAATGCTAAGTACAGAGAATATGGTCAGTGACAAGAATACATTAGCGAGAAAGACGTCACTGAAATCAATAGAAACAATAACATATATACTAAAGAAGCAGTCCAGTGTTATACAAAGGTGCCAAGTGCATGCAATGTGTGAAATATAAGGCAAAAAGGTCCTCCAAAAAAAAAAGAAAAAACGACAAATAGACAAGAACAGAAAAGTAAATCAAAGAAACTTGGCACAAATGCTCATAAGATTACATCATTACACAATCAATGTAAATCCAACATGCAACACAGGCATTAACGATTCTGTCTCTCCTCTCCTTCCTTCTCCACTTCGTCCAATCTCACCTGCAGCCCCAGACGGACTCGTTTGGTGACTGCTGTCTCGGGAAACGTGGCCTGGACCATCGGCACCAGTTTACTTGTCAGGGAGCCTCCTTCCGGGCCAATCAGGTCACTTTCTTGTTGCACTCGTGACACAACGGCAAAATAAAGGGGGAAGTCGGTAGAGATGATGCGGCGGATTCGCTTCTTCCCAAGTTCTTCTTGACTTTCTAAATCTGGAGGGAGAAGAAGTGGTTGTGCTTATTTAACAATGACACTAGGCCGTGGCTTAATCGAGTGTCAGTCTGAGATCAGCCTTTAAACTCTTACCCTCATCCATCCCGTTGAGGATTGTTTCTAGCACCTCGTCCCCGTAACGGTTGCGGTGTTCTTTCCAGACCGAGCCATTCTCGCTCCTCAGCACTACGAGCTCCCGGTCACCACGACCGAGAGCAGCAAAGTGGGGGATCTCCACAATCACGGGTCTGCCACACACACAGAATTACACATGAGTAGAGAAACTCTTTTCTAACAATACATAAAACACTTAAAAAAAAAGAAGCTTCCTCACCCCAGAAACTGCATCCCAGCAGGACCCAGGGAAATGATTCTGCTGGCCAGCCCCTCTCCCTCCACCAGTGGAGGGGGGCTGGTCAGCTTCTGCGGCTTTACCAGGCGGCAGGTAATGCGGGTGGGTGCAGCACACGTCCGTGGAGGTATGATGACACGCAGACCATTATGCCTGCTGCCTCGCATTGAACCGCCACGCGCATCCACCATAAAACTGACCAGGAACCTGTTATCGGACAGCGATTGTGACGGTTAGTTTTCCGATCAGATAGTAAGCAGCGATGAAGTGATTCTTATGCTTGCAGTGCTGACCCCGTGTGTATGGGACTGGCGACGGGGCTGACATTGTCTGACGTCTCAGTCGCAGGGCTGCTGGGAATCAGTGAGTCCTCGTCGTATTCTTTGGGCAGTGGAAGTGGAGTGTGTTGCTACAACAGACATAAACAAATAAATGTTTAAATGATAAATAACTAAAAACTTTTGTTACTTATATGAGAAGCGCTGTGATGGGTACTGAAAACCTGTGCTTATAGTCGTTAAAATTCTAGTTTTACAGGGAATGTTGAAAAGACATTTTGGCGATGACTGCTGAAACTAATGACCCAGAAATTAAAACTGCATTTACACTTAATAAAAGGACATCTTTTTTTCATGTATATGAAATCACTATATGTCTTATAATAACTCTGAAAGTCACTTACATTTCTCATACTAAATAATATTCACTGCCTTCTTAAAATTATGTGTGGGAAAAATTTTAAAGAGGAAACTTTGACTCTGTCATTGCAGCACTTTGATTCTTTTCTGTTGTAGATTTGCTGCTGTGCTTGGGATCATTGTTTTGTTGCTTCAGCTTCAGCTGTTGGTCAGATGGCCTCACATTTAACTGTAGAATACGTCGGTATACACATGAATCGATGATGATCTCAATGACTGTAAGTTTCCCAAGGCCTGTGGCTACAAGGCAAGCCCAAATCATCACCGCTCCACCACCTGCCTGACAGGTGGATAGTCTGACCTTGAGTTGAATTTGCTGGGACGTCTATTCCTGGGAAGACTGATGAGTGTGTTGAATGTTTTCCACAGAATGACCAACTCCAAAATGTTTGGAAATAGCCCTATAACCCTTCCCAGATTGATGTTTAATGTCTTTACTTCTGAATGCTAGACCAGAAAACTGCCAAAACCTATGCTTTTATAGAGGTGCTCACACTTGCTGATGATCGATTAATCTAGTGCATTTAATTGAAAGCACCTGGCTGCTACTTATGCTCTTAATTCCTATGGAAAATATAGGTAAGGGTGGTCTTGTTGCATACCCTTAAACTTGTTTTTTCATATGACTGTACAATGCAACTATAGGTTGATTCATACTTGATTTTAATAATTATGTTGGCTTTGAATGGGGCCATTTTCAAAAGTAAATAACAGTATAACACATAAAATAACTATAAAACTATTTTTTTCTGTTTTTTTCCTTTTTTATGCAGGAGCACAAAAAGGTAGACCAATACTAAAGAGTCTAGCTTTCTCTGCTGTTCCGATTTTGTTCGTTTGATGATATTATGAAAGTGCAATATAAGCATCCATTTACTATTTTAGGTTTTCGGTATCTCAGTGATACTGCTCTGTAGTACCTGATCTATCTCATGTTCTCTCAGGATAACAGGCTCTGGAGAGACACGAGGGATCCGTGGAATGGCTGGCGAATAATTTCTGTTGTAGGAAAAAAGGAAAAAAAAAAGTCAGATTTAAGATATTTCTTTGCATCTCCTCCCAAGTGTTCATCCTGGTGTTTAATGTGTGTGTGTCTATGGTGCAACCCCTACGATCCATCCACCTATTAGCTTAAGGCTACTAGCTTGGCTCTCTCCCCTGCTTCCCCGACCAGCCCCCCTTACGCTGTGCCCAGCCCTCTCTCGTACTCCAGTGATTTCTTGGGGGAGAGGAAATCGTCATCATGGTCTTTCATGTCATCCATCTTCATGTACCTGGCCCCTTCTGTCCCCAAGAGCTCCTCTCCTTCAGAGAACAACATGCCAAAGAGAGCGAACAGACCGTGGTCAGGTTGGTGAAACAGCATCAGAGAAAGAGAGAAAGAAGAGAACAAGGTTGTTAACCAGCTGTTAGAAGTGTTAGACAACATGATATCCCAGCTGATGGCTCTGCTATGTGGTGGTTAGACTGGTGAAATGAAACATTGGTGAAAATGATCTGGCCTTATTATAGCTAGTCAGCAGCACAAACACAAACATATTTTTATCCAGGATACAATAGTAGAAGGAAAACTGCACAGTTGTTCCCATTTTTCGACTAGAAAGGAGTAGATGGAACATTTTCTCCACACAGAAAACTGAAATTTAAGGGAAATTGAGAAAAAGGTGAAATATATGACACACTAGTAGAAAAAACTAAACACAAAGGGACGTGAGAACATGGTTTGAGTGGGAATTTTTTAAAGGATCCAAAAAGTTGCCTTTCACTGAGAATCTTCTCTTTTCCAACTTGGAGAAACACGGCTAACTATAGCAACAGAGAAATGGATCAAGCTTTTGGAAATTGGATCCACAATAGGAAAAAAGGCATCCATTATTCTGATCTGATTCATTTTTATATGTTTTCAACTAAAAAGCAAAAAAAGGTTTTGTTAAGTGAACTCTAATTTTGGAATCATCACTGAGAGTCATTGGCTGATTGTATGAGATGATCATCCCATGCCTTGTTAGCAGGGAGGGAAAGACAAGAACTAACTCTAAGTTGAAGGAAATATTTTCCATGTCAGCATCCTTTAAGCTATTCCCAACAATAATGGAGAGGAGAAATAATCTTTTATTATTAAGTACAATGAAGCCATGGATTTAGGACATGACAAAGACATTGAATGCATCGCCTGACAACAGCAGCCTGTTAAGAATTGAGACCATCCCTAAAACCTCTTTGTACCAGTTTGGGGAGAGCACTTAAGTGATATTCAAGAGAGGTCACTTTGTGGGTAAAAGTACTGTTATCAAATAGATAAATAATTGATCAGTACAAGAATAATACGATATGCAGAAAAAGGAGATTTACAAAGCCATTCTGGAGATAAAATTCCAATACTGACTTGGATAAAGAGGATTATAATTAAACTAAATTAAAAATTAAAGGGTGGGTTCAGTGTTTAACCAAAAAACATTTATGGACATAATAAATGTGTTAAAATTACAAGCATATATTCACTTATAATAAAGGGTTAGGCTATAAACTGCCTGCAGTAATCAACTATCTGCTGTTATTATCAAATAAAAACCAGTAAGCAGTAAATTTGACTTCTATTAAACAAAATTGCTACCCCTCTGGCTTTGGAATTAAAAGCTGAGTGAAAGACATCACCCACTCATCGACACCGGAGACTAATGAGATCTCTAATGGGAACGAGATGTCAGCATTTAAGTGTTTCAGATGAGAGAATACCTTTGAGAGTCTAGCCGGATTGTTCATACCTTTAATATTCAAGCTCAAGGGCCTGATACAAGATTGAGCATCTGGGTTTTAAGGTGTTAATTTAAGGTGTCACAAGAATGGGAACAAGGCAAAGGGGGGACATGAGCAACATAATTCCCTGATGGGGTTGTGTTTATGGCTAATTGTTGGACAAAAGATGTGATGTAGGGTGAAAGGAGAAAAAAATGTATTACTGGAACAAACAGTGAAGTGGCCTGAATTAAATGGCAGAAAGTTTCTGTTATTTTTACTACCTACTATAAAATTTTAATTTTCACACTGGGTTCAATGTAGGAATTAAAAAAAACTTTTTTATAATTATAGGAGAGACTGCGCAATGAGCTAATGAGCTTTCTTACAATTTAAGCCCAAAACAGCATTTTGTTATCATGAGGAAAAACTGAGATGTATTCTTATATTAAAATATCTCAGGGTGTGGTTAAACTTCTTCACTCCTCTGACCCACGAAAGATCAGAGCGGGCTGCATGTGGCCCACAATGTCAAATGAGTGTCACATCCCTGCTCTAACAGAACACTTCTGCTCCTATAGCTGATCAACGGATGAGCTGATCTTTACTACATCAGAATAAAAAGATAAAAACGTGCTCTTGACTTTGGAAAAGTTCATAAAAATCCAGCTAGAGACAACACTGTTACTGATGAGCATAGGGTGCATCAGAGCACAGATCAGCATAATTTAATTTCTAACATTTTAGACAGCCGCTGCTTCAGAGAGTAATGCTTGAGGCGATTTGAACACAGAGATGAACACAAACACAGAGACAAGCAGAACAACAGAATTTCACTCCAGGTATAAAACCAACAGTGCAGTTGCTCTCTGCTCTCCTTAGAACAAAGCACAGATCTAGAAGTGAATTGAGGTGGTCTTCAGTTACTTACCCCCCAAAACAGGCGATAATGTTAAAGTGTTAATCAGCATCAAAAGGAAATCTTCCCCGTGTGCATGAATTAGTGACTGCAGCAGCCTGTGTGTCTGCATGAGGTCCCAGAGCCACAGTGATGACGTAGTTATCATTACACCACGTTTGACTCCATGAGTGCACTACCCACAGGTTCACAAGTCAGCTCATGTCCTGCGTATCCTCTGTTTTGTGTGCCATGCATGTGTTGAGTAGGCAAAGTAGTCTGCTAATATCAGTTTACCATTCCGGATGTGAGATGTGTCTTTAAGACGGCGACTCAGCTACTTTCTATATTTAGAGCCACACTGACAAACTGTTGGTTGAATTATCAGGGGCCTAAAAATACCAAGACATGATATCCCATGACATTATTGTCAGCGGTATTGTAAACTTCAGCCGTTAAACCTGAGAAACCTTAAACCTGTCATAAGTGATTTTTTCTTGGCCACACGGGGGCAGCAGAAAATAGCTGTGACCTGACCGACGGTTCATCTGTGACACGACACAACCATAGCATTTGTTTATCCTGTGTTTCTTTTTACTCAGCTCACAATTCTAGGTCCTCTGCTTAATCATGTGAGTAAATGTCTTTTTGTTTAATAGCTCCATAGCTTTTAACAGTATTCTGCAAAAGTCTCAAGCCATCTCTCCTTTCTTTATCTTCTGCTTCCAAGTTTCTAAAGTGGTCTTGAACAATAGTTAGGAGGAGGAATTTTATTTTATTCTATTTTTTAAGCCACTGATCTGGGGTGGAAGAAGTGGAGGACAAGCCTAAAAATCTACCTATAGGAGTGAAGAATAGCTGAAAGTCATGTCCAAGTAACATGAAATGATCCAGCAAAGAGCTGACACAGGACCTGAGAGAATCATCTGACCCTTCAGGTGATTCATCTACTGTTCACCTGAACAACACGTCGTATGGAGTGATGAAATTTTTGGGCTCTATGTATATATGGAGGACATGAGATACGATACTAAGTGTCTACATCCATCCGTAAAACACGGTGGAGGCTCTGCCATGGTTTGGGGCTGCATTTCAGGTAGTGGTGTTGGTCAACAGAAAAGTACCATCACATTTTGATCAACCATGCAGTACTATCTGAAAACACCTGATTTTCAGCATGACAATGATCTAAAACACAGACGTAAAAAAAGGCAGCCAACAACCAAATAAGAGTTTTGAATGTCCTAGTTAGAGATATGACAAGAGAGCTGCCTATGAGAGTTCAGGCTGTGTCAAAGGATAGAGGTGGTCACACCAAATATTGAGCAATTGTAACAAGGTTGAAAATCAAACTCTGTTTTTGCCTTATGTACCGTATATTACACATACAACAAGCTGGAAAAGCAAACCATTAGCTGAAAGTCACTATAACCCTGAGGGCAACGGTGGTGTGATAATTATAAGCAACTCCTTTTAGAACCTGGTCATGTGACATATTATTAATGCTAATAGTCCTTTGAGCATTTCTAAGCATCTCTTTCCCTCCAAGTCCCCAACCCAACAACCAATCAGCCAGCAAACACAGGTCACATGACAGAAACACAAGACAGTAATAAACGATGCAATACATAGAGGCAGATTCACATGGAGATACAGTTACAGTCACACATGTTTCAAATGAATATTAAAACATATATATATATATATATGCCACCAAAATCTAAGTTATTAAAACTCACAAAGAAGGTTTTTGTGTGTTTTTCTTACTAAAGATTTGCTATATTTGATTTAATATTATTAACAATGAATGGCTTATGTCACAACATGGAGAAAAGACGCCTGGAGAGTCAGAGAATGAGCGTGTTATCACAGGGACATATCGAGGTTACAGACATGGGTGCTATGGGTGCATGCCAGTGAGAAACCAGAGCCACCATCACAGAGGGGAACGAAGGAGAGAGAGAAAAGCAGTGGCACAAAGATGGCGTGAGTCTGAAATGGAGCCACACACGTAAGAAACAGACATTCATACCTAATGTTAGCTGTGCAATTCCTAAAAAAAAGAGCAAAAGGCAAAACAATGAGTCATGGGGGGAAAAATATTTATATCATCAATCAGGTACAGTGTTCCTGCTGTTTTAATTCAGTGATAATAATGATAATACCTTCATCCTCAGACACATCCAGTATTTCATCCACTGTCTCTGGGAAACTCATGCGATGTTTCTCTGTGGTCGTCTTTTGGGCACAGGAGAAAAGAAAACAGTTACCGACAACAGCAAAAGGGAAGGTTCAACTTTTCATACAATATGTTCCCATGTGATTATCACAACCCCTTTTCTAAACATCTCACCATGGAAACTGTCTCCTCAGTGACAAGTTTTAGGACGTCGATCACCGAGATGTAGCCCAACCTCTTCGCGATAGCCAGGGCTGACGTGCCATGCTAAAAGAAAGAGAGTGGGACATCGATGAAGACCAAACTTTATGAATGAGGATGAAGAAGAGATAATCGCACTCACTGTAGTGGTCTCATTGGGCTGGGCGCCATGCTTCAGCAACAGTGTCACAATATCCGTGTGTCCCTGTTGGGCTGCCTGATGCAGAGGAGTGTAACCAAGCTGTGAGGGAAAAAATACACAAAAGTGTAAAAGTCGGTCTAAGCACTAGAATTTCTGTGAGATTTCTGAAGGCCACATTCACTGTAGTCAGCAAAAGCTAAACTAAGCCAGATGTGAAAAAACACAGATAGACTTATGAACCAAACAGAAATGAAATGAAACTTTAGTGCATACATACAAAACTAATAAAAATAAAATGAAAATATTGTAGGAATGTCTTTAAGTTTTGTCAATTTGCTTAAATTTGTGAGGAGCCTTGACGCCTGAGTTTACTGAGACTGAGACATTACTGTAAGTGATGTAAAAGAAAAATACCCACTACATTATAATAAAAAATAAAGTAAAATAGATAAAAAAAAACAAAGCAAAAGCTGAACATTTTAAGCAAAAACAGACTGCAACGAGCAGCCAACTGAGAAAAAAAACAAAGAACGTCATCTGTGAAAAAGCTGATTAGTCAGTGATGATAATAATGGTTCATTGCAGCCCTACAATACATCTCACCTTTTCTTTTAGCTGATTTTTTCCTCTAGCATCTTCATATGAATATGGATAAACACACACCAGCTTGAAACAGTTACTCTATGTATTACAGCAAACCATGTTTTCAAACATTTATTCCCTTATGAGCAAAAAACTCCTCTATGTCCTATTAAATCAATTTACACTAACAGCTGGGAAACCCTGCCATCATGACCTGTGTGTTAACAGACTGTAACCGTGGTTACTGACAGACTGTACTGAAGCTCTATGACTCATCCGGCTTTAGCTGTAGTTTTCGTCCAGAGCCAGAGGGAGGCACTCACCCTTGTTTTGCTGTTTACGTTGGCCTGTTGCTGCAGGAGGAACTTCACCATCTTGATGTTGCCATAGTGACAAGCTACATGGAGTGGGGTGTAACCCATCTGAAAGTGGAGAAAACATAGTGAAGGTCATAACCGGGATCGTAATGATCCCACATGGAGGTTGAGTGTTTTATGAAAAATGCTTTAGAAATGCATACCATAATGTTTTTGAAATGGTTAAAGTATTTCAAGAAAAGAAAATTACAATAAAAAAATTTATTGTAGGAATTAACAAACAGCGATTGGACCAATATAACCAGACAAATCAAAGCTGCTCAGACATTTTCTCTTCCAGCTCAAAGACAAAACACCGCGTGACGAAAAGGTCTTACCCGTGTTGCGGCATAAACTGACGCCCCCTGCTTCACCAAGATATCAGCGATTCCAACGTGTCCTTCCTGTGCCACCAGGTGCAGGGGTGTTAACCCACTCTGTTTGTCAGAGTGAAAAGAGAGAGGTCAAAAACAGCGAAAACAACATAGACTGTAGTTTATTTTACTGTAACATTTCTTTCATTTTTTAATTTTATCTCTTTGCCTTGTTGCCGAGGTTGACGTTGGCCTGTTTGGAGATGAGCAGGGACACCATGTCAGGCCTTCCTTCCTGTGAGGCCAGGTGGAGAGGTGTGACACCCTGTAGTGACTCAGCATTGGCTGATGCTCCATACTGCAGCAGGCTGTTGGCCACCTCCACCTGGTTCTGCTTGGATGCTATATGGAGGGCAGTGTAGCCATTCTGGGAAAGAGATGTGGGTTTTTTTTAGAATGACATGTATTCACACACAATACTAAACCATCTGGCTTGAAAAATGCCTGACCTTGTGTCTACATATGTGTATTTTTAATTTGATTTACCCTGGCTGCACTGTGTGGTGATCCTCCTTTGCTAACAAGAAGGTTAACAACATCCAGGTTGTTGTGATGTACAGCAACATGCAGCGGAGTTAGACCATTCTGTAGAAAGTGATTCAAACATTAATCAGACTGTGGTAGTTCAAACAAGGATTTATTTAGTTCTTCTTCCAAACAGTCAAGACTGTTATGATTTCCTCACCTTTCCGGCAGCATTTGGGTTGGCTCCTCTTTCCAGAAGCAGCTCTGCAACGTCCACCTTCCCATACTTGGAGGCCACATGGAGTGGAGTGAAGCCTTTCTGCAGACGCACCAACAGGAAAGTGTATAAAACATCAGTTAGGGGTTTTTAGCATTTGGGCAGACAGTTTAAAAAGGGCAAATTTCACAGCAGAAGGTTTAGCAGGAAGCCTTTACCTTGGTCATCTTAGTCTGTTGAGCCTCCATGTCCAGGAGGATGCGTACAGTTTGCACATGACCTTCCCGGGCAGCGATATGCAGCGGTGTGTGTCCTGCTGTGGTGGTGGAGTTGGGGTTGGCCTTTTGCTCCAGCAGAAGCTTCACTAGCTCCTTGTGGCCCATCCGAGCTGCACAGTGCAGGGGTGTCTGGTCATCCTGTACAGGAGGGAAATTAGCACGTGGATGCAAAGCTTGGTCAGCTTCATCTGCCGGGATTCGTGTATCATATTTATTTACTGGACGTTTATGCTTTGGTGTGTAACATCTCTACCTTGGCCTTGGCGTCAACTGGGGCTCCATTCTGCAATAAAAACTCTGCCACCTCATAGTGTCCTGCCCGGGATGCCATATGGAGAGGTGTTTCCACTTTCTGTTCACACACAAACCAAAGAGTCAAATCAATAATGCTCTCAGGAATATGAATTGGTTATTTGAGTTGGCCTTGAAATTTCAGTTAGGTACCCACCACATTAGAAGCACTGGGGGAAGCACCTTTCTGCAGCAGGATCTTCACAATGTTGAGATGACCCATAAATGATGCTACGTGCAAAGGGGTCAAGCCAGACTATAAAAAAGGGAGCACAGAATTACAAGAATTATAAATGATCTTGGGGATTTATTAAATCATCTACATAACTTCACATCTATTTATTTGAACTGTTCTTACCTCAGTCACAGCCTCTAATGACGCCGAGTGTTTGAGCAGGAGATCCATCACACGCATGTGGTTCTTTTTACAAGCAATATGCAAAGGAGTAAAGCCGTTCTGTGAAAGCAAACAGTTATCATTACTACGAAGGTAAAGAGCAACTTTGACTCGTATGACTTATTAAGCTGATCTGGCCTTATTAGAGTATGTTTGTCACTAACCAGAGCCCGAGAGTTGGGTTTGGCCCCTTTGTCCAGCAGTACTTTGGCCATACGGTGGTGACCGCAGTGTGCCGCCACATGCAGAGGGGTGAGGTGGTCCAGTGTGATGTCATCAATCTCTGCGTTGTACTGTAGAAGCTGTTTGACGCAGTCCATGTGGTCGCCCTGCGCTGCCATGTGGATTGGAGACAGGCCATTCTGCAAAATAAATAGATAGATAAATAAATATGTTGATTCTTTGTTATCTCCCATGGCAGGAAGCAAATTTTCAGATTAAAAACAGAAAATAGAAAAAAAAAGCTCCCAGATTTGTACTTATGACCAAACGAAAGAGTGAAATTCAGAAACACTGGAAGTCACGCTGAAGCAACAGCTTCTCAAACCAAAGCAGGTATGTTGGGCACACATGTCCTCTCTCTTCACATTTCATTTACAAATATAAAAGGCAAAACCACAACCATAACCCCACTCATCAAAATACATCAATGTAGATAGTATGCCACAATAAGCCAAAGGATTGAGTCTCACAATCAGTTGAAAAGATGACGGTTTTTAAATTCTTTAGTTTTTTGTTGCTGTCTTACTGTTAAAAATAAAACCTTTAAGAGACTTAAAGAATTTTCTTGACGCCTGTAGGGGTTTACCTTAGTCTTTGCATTAATGGGGGCTCCATGGTCCAGCAGGATTTCTATAATCCTAACATGACCATTTCTTGCTGCACAGTGCAGAGGAGTCAGCTCATCCTAGAGGGGAGTGATTGTTAGTGATTTAGTTAATGAACCATCAAATTAGGAAAATACAGTCAGTGCTTTGGAAACACCAAAGCTTTGAGATGAGAGCTTTGGAAACCTTGGTCTTGGCATCAATCTGAGCCCCTCTGTCCAGCAGGAGTCGGACCATGATCACGTTACCCCGTCTGGATGCAATGTGCAGAGGAGTGATACCGTTCTGTAGAAAAGACACAGATAAGCTCAGACAAAAAAAAAAAAACCCCCTAAAAGAATAGAGAGCAAGTCATGTGACTGACCTTCAGTTACCATTAGTTTTCCCATACCTTTGGGGTGAAGTTGACATTGGCTCCTCTATTGAGCAGCAGTTGAGCTACGTTCAAGTTTTCATAGTGCGCAGCAATGTGGAGGGGTGTGAATCCAGTCTGCAGGGACACATCAGGTTAACAGCATGCTACTTTCATTCCCTTTGCATTTAAGAAACAAACAGCAAAAACACACCAATTACAGACATTCCTGTTCCATTCTGTACACACACACCTTGCTTAGCACATCAGGATTGGGGTCGTTCTGCAGAAGCACTGCGGCTGTGCGTGTATCATCGTTGCGTGCTGCAATGTGCAGCGCAGGGAGGCGGACCTTTCCCTTGGTGCCGTAGTTGATGAGCAGGGCTACAACATTTTCATGCCCCTGCTGAAGAGCCACGGCGAGAGGAGTGAATCCATCCTGCAACACACCGGAGAGAACCAGAAGAGAGGTTGACTCATGGAAGGAAAGTGAGAGCGGTGTAAGGAGAGAGGCTAATGAGAACAAAAACAGAATGAAAAGACAGCGGGTGTGGATCAGCAGAGATAGGATTGAGCAATTTGGGAGATAACTCTTCAAAAATGATGTCTCTCAGCTTAGTGGTACCTCAGTTGGAATGCTCTGATTGGCTCCGTTCTCCAGAAGAAACTTCACAACCTCTAGATGGTTTTCTTGTGCAGCCATGTAGAGTGGAGTGAAACCCTTCTGTCTCAGAAAGACACAACAGGCACGCACACACCCACAACAGCAGCAGAGCAGACACACAAGCAACAGGAGACAGTCACAGATGCACACACAGAGATGTAGACAGAGAGGGAACAGCAACACACAGAAATATTGGAACAGAGACACATGTTAACAGATGGAATTGCAATAGTTACTACAGTGGCTTCACAGTAGAGATCACAATAGTTAGCCTGAAGAGAAGCCTCTCTGGATTCAGTGACGACTGCTTTGGAAGGCAGCTCTGTCTCACCTGCGACTGAGCGTTGACATTGGCCCCATAGTTAACCAGCTCTTGGACCACCTGCTCCTGCCCTGCCAGGGCCGCGATGTGCAGGGCCGTGTTCCCTTTCTGGTAAAACACAGAAACACGAGAACACAAGTAAACATTTACACGAAATATTACAGGTGAATTCAAAGTGCAAAGTGTTTTGGGTTTTTTTGAGAACTGGCAGCATTACAAGGTGTTAAGTTATCTGTATCTGTATTGGTGTTGTTCCTGCATCTTCACAATAATGTTGCATCAACATTATTGTGTCAGCAACTGACCAGTCACGCTGTTGTGATGTCATAGCTTCGCAGTGTGGAAGAAAAAAAAAAAAAGAAAAAATTTCTTTAATTTTATAAAATTCTCTTCCAGAACAAATGGTAAGCATTTCAAGTGTTATCTTTATTACTTTGTACAACATAAAAAGAAATATGATCAAGTTAGGTTTGCTGTTTACCAAATTTTGGTTACCAAGCTTGGTTTGCTTGTGATAGTATTTAATAGCATTAGCTAACTTCTTGGCTAATGCTAACTAAACTAATCAGACAGCGTTATTGGTCGGTTGCAGTGTTGATCCTGGGCCAACGTTATGATGATGATGTAGGAACAACACAAATGCATGGATGTCAGCTTGTGCTCATTATGACTATAAAAGATCAGACATTAAAACATTTTTTGACAGGAGCAGCACATTACTGCAGTCCAAGCTGGTTCATCGTCAACCTCACAGCAGCAAAATGACTCAAGGAAGAGGGAAGGAAAATCTTCTTATTTCAAAACATTAGGCATGTTTCCGAGAAATGTATCTGATATTGAAGCATCTATGATTTTTTTTCTTTTTTTCCCACAGGTGATTTTTGAGGGGTTAAGATTGCAACACTTATTTTTACCTTCGTGGTGGTTTCCAGTACGATCCCATTATGGAGTAGCTCCAGCACCATTTTGACGTGGCCTTCTTTTGAGGCCAGATGTAGCCCATTGAGCCCATTCTGAATGAAAGGGAGAGAAGAGTAGACCTCACACTGAAGGGTCCTACACACAGTAAGAGCAGTTTCCTCTAATGGAAAACAATAAACCAAACAGACAGTATATATATACACACAAACACTTGAAGACCATGCCAACTGACACTGTTATCACAGTGACTGAATCACTCACAAACCATTGCATGCACATACTTACACTGGACACCATGCATGCGGTACTCTCAGAATCAGAGTGGCCATTAGCAAAAACACTGTCTACAGGGATGAAAATCAAGATGAAAAATCTTTCATTTGATTAATGATCATGAAAGGAGGAGGAGGCGGAGGAGGAGGGTGACGGGAGGGAGATGGCAGGCCGCTGGTCTCGTGGCCGGGAAGAATACGAGCCGTGTGGGATAGGTCTGACCTCACACAGCCTTCCTTCAGCCGCACAGGACATGTGAGGTTGGACCTTTCCCACACCACTGATATTATTCCTCTGAGTGGAGAGACCACAGCACACCATCACTCTACTGCAGACAAAGGAGGGAGGGAAGAAAAGGGGGGAGGTAGGTAAAAAAGGTAAAAAAAAAAATCAAGACAAAAAGGAGGCGAGTTAGAAAACAGTAGATAAACAGGCAAAGAGAGATGGCAGTGGAGGATCAGTTAGACTGAGAGGGACAGAGGAGGGAAGAAAATATAGTGAGGGAGGGGCTGGAGTGAGGCAGCGTGCTGGTGAGTGAGCCATGGCAGAGGTATCCACACAAAGAAGGAACAGTTAAGCCTCCACCTGGCCAAACTCCCACCATACTGACTCAAACTGTCACACAACCACTGAGGTTTAAGGGACAATCTACAGCTTTTGCCAGATATCCTGTCGCTCTGTGCATGTTCCAGCAATGACAGCAATGGCAATACACCTAATAATAATATTAGCTTACATTTGGTCAAAGCTATTGGTGTAAGCCATGTGCAGTAAAAGACTAGGTTTGCTTGGTTTTTATCCAAAAAACAATGAAAAATGGTTTAAAATAAGACACAAAGCAGACACCAGTTTTTCCAAAATGTCATGAATAAATTCCACATTTAGGGACGTAACTGTAAGTGAAACAGGAATGCTGTAGATTATCTCTGTAGGTCAAAAACATTTAATGCCAAACAGTAAAAAGACAACACAACTTCATGTTGAGTATCTACAACACAATGAAATGAAAGTGTGTCATTCAGGAAAACACATCTACCGAGGTATCGTAGTTTTTCTGCATGTACATAGTCACATTTTTAATCAGTGGGGTGTATCCCTTTGTCATTGTAGAGCAGTTTTCCAGTAATGGTCGGGACAGGGCCATTTTACACAAATAAACCTGTCATTATGTGGGGTCCGTTGCAGTGATGGTGAATAGGGCTCACAGAAATCCTGACAGAAGCATTACCGCCAAATAATTAGAAAGTGCTGAGGGCACCATACAGTAAGCGAATGGAAGGGAAACCATGACTAAGTTAGATTAATGAGCCATAGTATTCTCTCGTGCGCACATACAGGTTTTGGCCAAGTTTCTGTAGCCTGAGGGCCTCACTCCTAGCCCACTAACACTATCTCTTCCTGGACGCTGTCAGCATAAAGGAGGATGGAAGAAGAAATGGGGCGAAGGAAAAGCCCCTGCCCCATTTATTACCTCCTCTGGAGACCCTTTAAAACCCGAACTGTCACCTTCAGCCACTGATTAACAGTCTAACCGAGCGTACACATACAGTGCACTGGATGACTGAGTGCACCGGCACACAAATTTAGTAGTCAGTTTAGAGACTTCATGCACACTGAACATAACACACATATGCAGTAAACGTTGGTAACACAGAGAAAATCTGAGGAGAACATAACTACTCAGTGCAGAGCTACAAAAATACCTAATTTTATTTCATTTTTGGAGACACTGCTACTACACCATCCATTCACACTTTTTTATAAAGTGAGCAGTCCACCAATATCCTAAAAATTTAATTTAATGAGTTAGAAAGCAGATAGTGAGCCAGGAGACTAAAACCCTGGCAGGATTTGACTGTGGGCACATGAAAAGTAATAAATAATAGTTCAGTTTCTACTTTTGCTGTGCACTACAGCACAATACGTTTAAAGACCAGGTTTGCTGATAAGCAAAATTACATAACGTGAATTAAGAGCCAAGAAAACCACGTGCAGTCTAAATAAAAGTGACTGGCTGGTAGTTAGATATGCATGCCAGTCTAGATATTTAATCTGGTGAATGAGCTCTCTCACCTGATTGGCTGTATTTATATCAATGCCATTTTTGATGTGTTCCAAGGCCTTGTCCAGGTTGCCAGAACGGGCTGCTCGGAGAAAACTGTTGCCAGCATCTGCCTGCAACGGAAACAGGGAGAGAAGAGGAAAGAGGGGGATAAAGGGGTACAAGAGAAAGTGAGAGACGCATAAAAGTAGAGGACAAGAGAGGGAAAATGGAGAGAGAGAGAGAGAGACAGTGTTTGGTTATTTTTGGGGAAAAATGCATTTTAAGGACTGAGAGCGATAGCACGATGGCAGTCGTCCATCAGTTTTCCTCTCATTTCACTCCCCCCTTGGGTATTTTGGACAGTGCAGTTTGAAAATCTGCTTCTGGACCTTTAAATGGGTGTGTTAGAGGGTTTGGTGGGCATGTAGGCAAATGTATTAGAAAATATTGTCCACAAGTCTTTCTTTCACTCAGGTGATAAGGCAAGTGTGATAACATCAGTAGTCTGTGGTGTATTTGTGATGCCAGCAGATTGTTGGCTCTCTGTTTGGAGTCTGTGTGTGTGTGTGTGTGTGTGTGTGTGTGTGTGTGTGTGTGAATGAAAGAGACAAAGGTAAAAGGAGAAAGGACAGAGAGAGAAGAAAGTGTGTGAGGCTTTGGTGAGTTCTGGCTCACAGGCCGGCACATGGCACGTTCTCTGTTTTTGTCTGTGTTGTTTTTTTCTGTGTCTGAGGGCTTCATGCCTCTTCCAGGCAGGAAGGCAGGCAGGGGTGCTGCTGAAACAGGATCACTCATGTGGCACGGGTGGGAAGCAAGGGAGAGGAACAGAAGCAGGAGCATGAGCGACCGAAGGAGAACCACAGGGAGAAAGTCGACTGCAGCAAAGCCCCACACCTTTTTATTTCATTTACATAATCTCCTCTCTTGGCTATCCCTTCCCTACATCCTCTTCCCATCTGAATGGAAATCTCAACATGCCGGTCAAGAAGAATAAACAGCCCTTCACTGTATGCATTTGCATAAACACAAATAATAAAGTTATTGACTGTACAAATCCCTCGTTTTTTGTTCCAAAAGAAAAACACCAAATGCTGCTGCGCACTACAAAGGATGGTTTCCTCAGTGCTTTATGCTGTGTTGACTATTGTAGTGACAGGGTTGTTGGTCCTCTTTTGACAAAGACAGAGCAGGCCGGGGTATAAAAGAGAAAGGATCCACATGCCTGAAGTAGAGGCATAGCAACAAATGACACCACACACCCTCAGCATGACACCAATGGCACAGCGCTGCGCAAAGAGAGAGGTCACTTTAAAACGAAAAAGAAAAAAGAGGAGAAACGACAATGGAAGGGAAAGAGAAAACTTTTAAAGGAAAAGCCGCTTCCAGCTGACTGTGGCAGCAGAACAACAGTCCCGAGTATCAGAGATGAAATCTACTCAGTGGCAAAGTTTCCACTTATCAGATGAACCTCGTGCAGCAAGCAGCACCCTGAGTGTGAAGTATTAAACACTGGGCTTCTGAGTACAACGTCTCTGAGTCATATACATATGTGTTTTAAAAGGGAAAGTGCCAGTTAGATAGTCCCACAATATAAGAAAGCAAATCATGGATGTACCGGAAAGCAAACTGACTTATAAATACATGATATGATATCTAGATCTTACTTCATGGCAGTTATATTTACAGAAACAATATCAAAAAGACATCAAAAAGCAATAAAAATAAACATAATACACTTATAATTAGGAATAAATGAGTAGTTATAGGTGACTGTTTTAATACTCACAGATCCTAAGTTAACTTGGTTCACCATCTTCCTGCTGAGTTACTCCAAGACTTTGTCATCCTCTTTCACTTTGAAGAAGATAACAACCCACAAACCCCCTCCCTCTACACAGCTGCGATCAGACTGACCTCCACACACAAACACCTGCCACTGGAGTTCTGATCGCCACACTATAAACACATGTGCATACCTCCCTTTATTCATTTCATTAATGTAATTTAAATAGAGGTTGTACGTTTAATAATTGCCCATATCTCATTTAGTTAAACTTGCGCATGTCGTCTATGCAACGGCTAAATATAAATATCAGGCGGCACAAAATATACATAATGTAACAGAGTGCATGTGAGGTTTCTGTTGCATGCGAGGTTTGCAGACTCTACCATGGTGACACACAGAGACACTCTCATCAAAGTAAAGGCAAATACAGCTGATGCAAACACACACCCAACACAATATACATGGTCTCACAGCAAATGGTGGCATGGTAACACCATAGTGACCCCAGCTGAGGCCCCTCTACAGTTGTCCAACCCATCTTGGACTCAGACCACTGCCACCCACCCCATTGCTTCTCTTTAAGGTGAGGCTTTCCTAGTCCTGCAGACTCATATGTGTCTGTATGTTTCTCTAACTATCTGCTTGCGTCAAGGAGTGAGTGTGTGGTGTGCTAAGATAAAGATGCAGGGTAACCGCACCCATCTGCCAGACTCAGAGACAAGCAGGTACAGAGCTCATACACAGAGCAGAGAAAACACACGCAGTCTAAAAACTGCTGTGTGGTTTTTCTCGTGTTGCATTCTGCTGGATCGTGTTACGAGTTAGATGAATGAGTCCCTCCACGATTATTCCCAAAGAGAATGGACAAGCTTACGACTCCTGGGCTGCGCAGAAATGAACAGACACATTAATCATACTGCTTGAAGCAAAAGACGCAGACAATAACCTGCACAGAAGCTCCACGGTTAACATTAGTAGTATCAACGCACGGTGTCATGCAGTGTGCATGCAGCTGTCCTCGGGCTGAGACAGTGCAAGGCTCCTTATAATAAAGCTCAAAATTACCAAGTAAAATTATTCCCCTATCATCACTCATCACAGAAAATCCTCTTCCCTGAACTCCACTACTCGCCCTGCCCTTATCTCGGCTTTTCTTTCCTGTTGCTTTCTTTCCCTCCTCAACCCCCTGCTCCTTACCCGTCTATCCCCCCCCCACCTTCGCTTGCCTCCTCTGCTGGTTTTGCAGCAGACAGGATGACATCATCCCCTCGCCAGTGGACTGCAGTGTTCAAAGACTCAAAGTGTGCATATGTGCTTGTATGCACGTGTGAGGGGCCATGCCAGATATTAATTTCCTATTCCATCGACTGAGGCCCTAAAAGTCACCTGAACAATCGCTATTTTCTTTTTGCAGCAATTTCACATTAAAGGGTTTTTATGACAAGTCTGAATGAAATCAGACTGAATGGGGAAGCAAAAACAATGCAAGGCATGAATGGGAAGTCTGCCTGCTGGAGAGTACCAGATATTTCTAATAGAAATCTAACAGTATAATTCAGGAAAACAGCCCTTCATCTGTAAACTATTCACCTGTTAGCTCTTTGCAGTTTCTGTATTAAATCAGTTTTTGTTACTAAAGCAGACACACTGAAGCCATCCTGTCTTTATCATTTGATTGCTAAATTCATTATACTTTGGTAGAGCAAGTCGAAAACATCGGTACTTGGTTTGTGTCCCCTTAAAGGTTAGTCTGTATCTACCAAAAACTTTTATTGCACCCTTTTCTTATTTATTTTAGGAATCGCTGATTCTAGACTGGTTAGGCCGAGTCTGGTCTTGTCTCACTGCTGCGCAAAAAATGAAAGAACTCAAAATGTTTTACTAATAAAATCAACAGACAAATCCTGAATCTCTTCCACTGGATGTCAACAAAATAATCAGACTTATAACCAGTTTCAGAAAATCTCAATATTTCCATCAAAATTAGCACAAAATTTACAAAACACAGACACAATCCCCTTCCTCTCAAACACGCTAACACATGCATACACACACTTACACACAGGTATGCAAACAGCACAGTATGAATCTGCAGACACAGCACCAGGTGCAAATCATAAATATTTTAAGTGCCACCACAGCTATTTGTGCTACCAGCAGAAAGGTGAAAATAAGGTGCCTGCGTATGTTCAGTGTGTCACAAGTACTGCTTTACTTGCAATAATAATTTCCTGAACTTTAAACAACGTGAACTGTGTAAGCACACCAAACTCTAGATGATGTCTAGTGTTTTTCCCTTCCTAAACTCAGTGTCTTGATGTGTTTGGAAAAACACTGGAATCTGGGAGTTTCTGTACATTGTAGGGGGACACTGAAAAACGGATATGGAAATTCAAAGCAAAATGCTTAAACAGCTATTTCAACACTATTTTCTGCTGACTTGCATTTGCTCAGAAAATCAATTTTTTTCCTCTCTGTCCCTTTTTCTGTGCTCTCCCTCTTTGCCTTTAGATCTCAGGCTGCCTGGAGTGCTTGAGCAGGCAGCAGGTTGTTTCTGTCTGAAGAGATGTAGCAAGTGCAGAGTCTGTCAGACGGAGACCCTCAGGACTGCTGGGTTCTGGACACATTAACAGGAAACGAATGAGAGGGGCACAACTGGGATGAAGCTGTTACATTCCCCAACTCAGCTCTGTCTGTCTGCATGTAAATGTGCCCCCCTGTCCAATCATTTGTCTCTCTGCGGATATTCCTTGTATGTGACAAAGCGCATTGTCCCATTTTTACTATTTACTTTCTCACACTCCGAGCCCCCCCTCCCACTCCACAGCCCACTGTTTGTCCCTGCCAAACTCGATGATTGTCTCTTTATATTTGGGCCTGCTGAAGCCTCTGCATTTGTAGATGAGATTGTCATGGTTATTATTGCCATGGTTATTGTGATGTTTTTGACAGAGGACAAAGGGAGTGAAAGCCATAGGATGACAATAGGTTTTGCAACTGATTGTAAACACACACTCACATACACACACACACACACACACATATATATATATATATATATATATATATATATACATATATATATATATATATATATATATATATATATAAGCAACTTCATTCTAGGTATTTAATGATATTGGATGATCTGAAGTCTACTTTAATTTTTTTTTTAAATCTACCACTATAGAACTGACTTTGTATAAATCTTTGTTGTACATTGAGTATTGCTTCAGTATTGCAGCTTAATCAATAGCTACAGAAACCCAGTAAGCCTCATGTTGTAGGGTTTTTTTTGTTTGTTTTTTTGCTGGGCTTTTACACTTTTTCCATTACATTTACATTTCAACTCCAAATTTTTTTTAACTGGAAACATTCTCTCTTGACCACATTTATATGACTGTAATAGTAACTACTGCCTTTTTCCTGAATTTACCTATAAAATATACATTCATTTTATATGGACTTCATGTTTTTCTCATAAATTAAACTACTGATGCGCAAAACCACAAGTTTTTAACATCTTAACCAGCTGCAGCATTAAAATGCTGCCTAGTAGCAGTTAGAGATAGCAAGAAAGGGGTCTTCTTCATAATCCATTTTTAAAAGTATAGAGTAATTTTAGCTAAGTAAAATATCAACCTTGTAAGTAAACATAGCCTCACCCCTAATATTATATTATATTATATTATATTATATTATATTATATTATATTATATTATATTATATTATAAAGAAAAATAAAGTGACTTTTGGAATATAATCAAACAGTTTTCTAACTAAAACACGTCAATTAAAATTCATCTATGTTTGCTCCTTTATTGCCATAAATTTCATATTCAGATCAGGGTTTCTCTTCATCATTGATGAAGACTTGGATCTCAGAGAGGATAAAAGCCCAACTTTACTTTATATATTTACCCTTTATTAGTTACTTTTTCTTTTTAGTAATTCACTAAGGAAGGTATAATTGTGCAGACACTAATAGATGCGAAAAAAAACCTTCAGACAGTGGATGGTTCTGAGAAGTTTAAACTTCACTGACTGCATGGTGACTATATCTGTAGTTCATCCTCACGCCAATAAACTACACATAGATTAGCTGCATCGTCAAGAGTAAACTCATACAATCACTTCTACTTTTACCCCAGATAAACTCCAGGAAACACAAAATAAGCGCACAAACTCAAGTAGTAAGGCTTTGTGAGTCTGTGCCCTGTGTTTCCATTACCTGCACTGGGTGAGCACATGAAAGCCACACTTAACGCTCTCATTAACTGACCCTCTAATCAGTTTTACCGACCTCTGGTTTACTTACCGCAGCTAATCCTGGTACAATCTGAACATCAAACAAACAAATTAAGTCAAAAACAAGATTAAGGATGAAAACAGAACATGATACACACCCACACGTATACGCACTTACACTAATCTTGGGTGCACATGCATGACGATTCTCAAAGATACTCCCAAGCAACCAAACTCACTCCCATGTCTAAATAGGCTGTTTTTCTAGCACTCAATCACCTCTATAGATGTTTGATTAAAACCGCATGAAGCTGGTGTGTAGTCCATAAAGAACAGATCAGATTCTCACTAAGCAGAATCAATGTTTACTCCTCCAGGACTTGTGTTACTTTTTCTCTTCTTAAAAACAAGGCCCTGTTCAGGACTGAAAAGAAGAGGCAGTGAAAGCAGCGCTGAAGACAACGCTTCCAAACAGTTAATGTGGACAGACTGAGAATAAGAATGGCACTTTGCAAACAGACAGCCAACAGAAAGAGCCGTGTGCTGAATAAAATGAGCTGAAACAAATACCAATACATCAATATTCATGTGTGAGATGAAGGAAATATAAAAGAAAAGGATTTAAAACAGGGAGCAAAGCCAGCGAGAAAAAGGTACTGGACCATCACAGTGTGATGTAGAAGGGTTAAGACAGGGAATGCTGGCAGGTGCATTACAGCTGAAAAAATGCAATGATTTTACAGTAGAGTAAAACGCTATTAAAAAAACACACAGCAGAATGAGTATTAGAGAGACATACAGTTGGAGACAAGTCATATGAAGAGACAGGAAGAGTTACAGGACAAGAGATACAGTACGAGTGCAGAAGAAGAAGGTGAGACAGAGAACAGCAGAGTCCGTGTACTCACTCCAAAAGTGACGCTCTTGACTGGCATGCCTGTTGGCCCTCCACTCTCTCTTTCTTACGTTTTCTGTTTCTCTCAAACACACAGCTGTCTTTTCTGTTGCCCCCTGCAAGTGCTGCTGCTACAGGGCACGTAGACCCCCATCCAACGTAAACACGAAAACCACTCACACACACACACACACACACACACATATACACACGCCCAGACACGCACACTTGAGTAAGCATGGTGGGTGGAGAGATTGGGTAGGGTGGGGGTTGAGGGGATGGGGGGCCCAGGGGTTTATCTCTGGAGGAATGCTGCCTGTATCTAAGGACACACATTTCACACGCAGCCGAAAACAAATGGGCACCCCCACACTCTGCCCGTGGATTTCCTGCCTCCATCCGTGTTCCTTCTCGTCTCCATTTCCACTCATATTTTGAACTATCCTTACTTTTCTCATGTACCCCACCCGTTTCGTGCCCTTTTTCTGTCTTCCATCACACTCTGCTCTGCTGTCCACCTCTTCTGTCCCCTCCACCTTTCGCATTTGTTGCACCCCGGCACTCTGTGTCACCCCAACTTTATCCCTCCTTTCTCCTGTCCCTGCTTGCCTGCATGTCACGCCCATCGCTGTGTCTCCTGTATGTTTTGTGACAGCCAGACAATCAATTTTTTTCACAGACCAGGCAGAATACCAGAATAGCGCAGAGTTACTGTGGCGAATGGGTGTGTTTTTTCGGAGTGGGTCCGTTTCAGTCTGCGAGGTGACTTACAGTGACAAAGCGCCCGGTGGGGGGTTGCTGCCACCGCCCAGTGACAATGGGGCCAGACACATGGGGTGGAGGGGTGGGGGGGAGCACGGAGGGGCCAGGCTCTCAAAAGGCCCTGCCTCTTTTAATAAAGCGTCCGTCATTCCTCGCTTGAAAGGACCTCCTTTTCTCTGCCTCTCCCCTCCTCTCTCCCTCTCCTGGCTAAATGCTGGGAAAAGCACATCGCTGCCAAAACCATGCAGAGAGATAAATGCTAGTAGGAGAGATGAAGGAGGGGGTATGGCAGAAAGGAGGCTATACACTACTCAGTACCACTGGACCGTGACCTGGGCAAAAACATCACGTGGGACGTCTGTGCTGTCCACAGAATTGCGTTTGGACAGTGACGAGAGCTCCACCGAAAAAGAATGTTGAGGCAGTGGACAACGAGTACTAATGCCCATGAAGACATGACAAATTATCCCATGCTTCTCCAAGAAAAGGGACTGCAACTCTAACATCAGCGTACTCTTGCCAAGCCAGCAGAGAGTAACGCAAATCATCTGAGGATAAGAATGATAACCTCTCAGATCCTTGTTGATAAGACTTTTTTTTTTCAAAGGTGTGGCAGAATTAAGTGAGTGATGAAACCCACCTGAGTTTTTCTCAGCAGGTGCAGTCAGCTTAAAAGTGTCATTGTTACTCCTACTGTTACAAAGTTTGGTTGGGCACAACACAGTAAGACAATCAAGCAGTCAATAGTATATGAGGCATTATAGTAGGATTTTTGATTATGGTGCTTTGCAGGCTTTCCTGCAAGACTTTCCTTCCTTTTTAAGTCAATTATGTGACAGATGTTGTGGGTCAGAGCTCTTCACTTGTTCTGATTACTAACCATACAGCTTAAATCTTTGATAGCGTCCCTGCAATTAGGAGCACTCTTGCAGGTGGCCTCACAGCGAACTAGTGGCCGACCAACTTTTCTTGTCCCTTCAGCCAGCTGCCCATTTATCAGGGTTTGATTGGCCAGTCGTCATCCATGCGGCAAACATAGTCCATCCAATATAGGTGATTTCCAAACAATTTGATCTCTATGTCCTCTACGCTGTCATTTTCTAGGATTTCCTTATTCCTCAACCTTTAAAATCTCATAACGCATGAAATATTCTATATATGTAAAGCATTGTTGTGCTTTATTTCTAATGCAGCTGAGAGTTTTTAAAGCTGTGTTACCGATCATTTAGTCCCGATCTCACTATCCAAGCGTCCAACTCAGAGCATCATGAGTATCTAGGCTGTAACTCTTAGACCCTTGCACAAAGATGTATTCTTATTTATTCTCTTATAGAGGCAGAGATCTAACTGAGAGTGATTTCAGGTCATTATCGAGCTCAGGCCACACTGCTGTTTTGTAACAGGGTTGATTTAAGTTGGCGACAGACATGCCCTCTGCACCCTGTGTCACGCTCCTCTTGTTTGCAGGATAAAGGGTTGCGACTGTCCACGTGTGGTGCTTGTGGTGGTTTATTGCCCGCGTCCTGATGCTTCAGAGAACAGTGATCAGAGAGAAAAAAAAAACTGTAAGGAAAAAAGAAAATCACCTGTCACACTGTTGTCTATACCTATACTCACTAAATCACACCACAGACCTAAAGTTAGCATTTTAGAATCAAATATATGAAGTAGCAATAGCAGTAGGAACTATAGTGGTGGAAACCGGAGAGGATTCATTTGGAAAAGAAGAAAATAAAATCCCTCAAGTAAAAATAACAAAATGCATTCTCTGAAGGGCAACATTTTCAAAGCAGAAAACAAGTGCATTATCAGTCATAATGAAAAACTCTATACCATATTCTCTTTGAATTCCAACGTAATGCTATTTCTATGTAAGGTTGCACTGCTTCAGAATGCTGTAATGCCCCTCTAGTGGCAGCACAATGCTCTGCAGCTTTGCCAGTAGCAGCTTCAAATCAGGGATGGGATGGGTTGGGCTGATACTGCAGCCTTGGCAAAAACCTTACAGTCTCTCTCTCTCTCACACACACCCACAAGTACACACACAAAACACACACATTCAGTGGCTTATCCTGTACTTCAGCACCTCCACACATTAAGTTTACCTGGCTTCTGAACTGAGAAAAGAGCTATTTAATTCAGCATATGTAGCTCACGCTTATATACATACATAGTCAGGCGTACGGTCACCTGAACAAACGCACATGCACCTCAATGTGACAAAGCCAGACTGACCTGTGGAAGACAAAAAACAGGAAGTTAGAAGTACTCGAGGAAGGATAGCAGAAAAGATGAAAGCAATAGAGAAGAATGACAGCTGCAATATGTCAGCACAGGACCGGGCTCCTATTAATCTTCATAAGTGGACAAGTAGAGTCGGGGAAATACAGAGGGAGGATGTGCACGAGGCGAGAGAAAGAGAATCATTGTGGAGAGAACATGTCTTCACAACTCTCCATGTCTCGCTCTCTTGTTTTGTATGTACGCAGTGCCTGAGCTCTTGCTGAGAAAATAAAGCATCTTGACCATCACTCACTACTGGGTTTGAGTCAGCCTCAGACAGAATCCGAGCAGCCAGACCATAATTCAATCAGTCTGATTAATAGACATGGAGGTGAAGCAGCCTGAGTTTTTAGACTCTATTCAGAACTAATGTACTGTCCTGAAACTACAAGATACAAACCCCACCAGGACGACGAGTTCACCTGCCAATGCTGATTTAACTCAATTTAAGTTGGGCATAATGCAATAAGACTGTAAGACCCTGAAGTATATAAACTCCATTGTTCCTAAGAGAAAGAGAAGCAGAGCAAGAAGTAAAACACTGCATAACATTTTATTGTTACTTAGCTTCTGTCTTTAATGTCTAATCATTTTAGAGCTTTCTTGATGAAGGTTACAATGTGTCAATAAGAGTTTCGTTTTTCTTTTATGTAGGCAAACTAAACTAAAGCCATTTTTTAAAATAATAAAAACAATAATAAGAGGGCAATTTCTTGTTACTAATCAGCTAACTCATACAAAGATATAAATACCGTTCAAGTTCAAGTCAGTAGGTTACTTTTCAGAAATTTATCTTTAACAAACTTTGTATATTGTTTATGTGGTAACTGCATAGTTACTACACTGTTGTGACAGCTACCTAGCTAGATTGTTACTGCATTATCTTCTTCTGTTTTCCATTTAATTTCCTGGCATGTCAGATGGTTACTGATGCTTACTGATGATTACTTACAACGTATCAGTATTTCATCATGACAATATCATCATTAACATTATTAAGTACATAACAAAAGGACCAATTTCAGCAAAATGAGTTCAGTTAATGTATGACTGAAAAAAGTAGAATTGCTAAATGATTTATTAATACACTTTAAACAGGATTATATGCAAATGGAGACACACAGTGACTGCCTGTGTCTTTCTGCTCTGGGGTATGTTTTAAACCGGTCTAGGTCTTGTAGCATGTCATTAACATTTGTACAGGGACAGTGACATTTCCAAACATTCGTTTTCGGTTTGCCTTGCACCATCAGTCCCATTCCTCACCCCAGAGAGAGGAAGCAGCAAAGAATCCAAAGATGAAAGAGGAGATGGGTGGAAAGAGCAAGAGGTGCGCAACAAAGCGGAAACAAAGGGGTCCGGTGATAAATAAACACGCCTTGGGAGCGTCAGTGAGTCTGTGCTGCAGTGGACTTGTGCACAACATCTTCATTTGTTGCACAGTCTTGTTGACAGTATGACAGCATAATCTGCATTGCTTTGCTGAGTCAGACACCCACAACTCTATATGCATAAACTTCCTGTCATTATGTTATTGACACTAAACTGGTGGAGCGACTGCCAACAGCAGTGAACAGGCTGCTCTTGATTAAAAAATGAATACATATTTGATGTGTGTATCATGTCGTTTTCCACTTCAGCATTTAATATCTTGCCTCAGGGGACAGATGTTGCAATTAAGGGAGACGCTCTTATCAATCAGTGCAAGTGGAGTCCAAAGAAGTCTTTTAAAGCTGGAGTCAATCACTCGGCTGCCTCTACTCAACAACTTTAGCGCTGCCTTACATCTACAGATCCAAACACTCACACACTCACAGAAATACCTGCATTAATTAACACCACACACACACACACACACACACACAGTACACACACTTTCACCCACAGTGCATTACATGCAGGTGCATAACACACACCCTTTTCATTCAGCACACACACATACCCCAATCAACCACAACATTAAAACCACCTGCCTAATATTGTGTCAGCCCCCATCATACTGCCAAAACGGGTCCACAGGACCTCTGGGGTGTCTGCTGTGCCAGGCACTGGGATGTTGGCAGCTGATCATTTGGATCCTGTGGGCTATGGGTTGTGGCCTTTTTGTATTGGGCTTGTTCTGACGTTCCTGGGGATAATTAGTTGGATTAGGATCTTGGAAGCTTGAAGCTAGGTTAATACTTGGGGTCCTCGGTCCTAACTTAATTCATGTTCATTTTTAGGCTGTGGCAGAGGTCAGCGTTCTGCTGGGAAATGCTGCTGCCATTGCCATACGGGCTCTGCTTGGTACAAGTGGATAGTTGGTGGCATATATTTAAGTAAGATCTGCATAAAAGCAAAAGGAGACACATTTTTCCGAAACTGAAGTATTGATACTCCTTTCTCCTGTCAGTAGCTTTAATGTTGTGGCTGAGGGGTGTATGTAGCTCACAGCCACCTTCCATAATGCAAGCATACAATTCAGGCAGCGGTATACTCAAACTGAACAATGTCGTGCAACGTATCATCAAACAATGTTTGTAGGGAAGTTTAGATGTTTATATATTTTCTTGCAACAGTTGAGGGTGTTGGGAGATGCTGGTAATTAAAGTAGGGTGAGTACATTTTAACCTGGATGTACAATCAAATGTGGCAGATATGCAACTCTGTCCAAACCATTAGGGGCCCAAGGTAGACACAAATTTCCATCAAGCTCCTTTTGGCATCTTTTCTGAAGAACCAGGTTGAGGTGGCCATAAACATCAGAAATTAGTCAGAAATCAGAAACACAAACTGATTACAAACCATCTGACAGGCTGTTCATGTCTTGCACTTATACACAACTTTATTCTGAAACTTAAACCAGATATCTGTAAGCCAAATCACTTTTTTTTGCTCTTTAATTTGAACTTCTGGTAGAGTTGGCCTAAACTAAAATACAGGAAGAGACTAACAGGAACTGATTCAGTGACACAATCTACTGTGTTTATTAAGATATTTTTATGGTGATGAATGAATGAAAATAAAATGCTGCATAACAAAATGCACTTAGAGTGTCTGAATTTGTTTGAGCATCTTATTTACTTCCTTGTGATTAAAAGCTGTTGAGGTAAAGCTATAGCCTGTTTTACCTGTTTGTAAATTCAAATGAAACCATATGAAAATGACTGAATATCACTGGTGCAGAGAGCAGAGAGACTGGATTTCCTCCCCTGGTCTGCGCTGAACATTAACGGGGTTCACATGAAAATGTCAAACAGGGAGATTCTGTCTGTGAAACGCTGAGGAGATGTGTCCTGGCCATTGTTAATATATATATACGTATTTCACTTTTTCACTTTTTATTTCAGTCTTTAAGTGGAAGTAAGAATATGGGTACATGTTGAGGACGGGGAAGCTGTGCCCACCATTACACCTCCTGTGTAAAAAAACGTAAAGTATCTAACAAACTGTTGATCGCGGAGGGCTTTCAGTGGGCATTTTCTTTTTGGAGTATACTTCCACCTTTAACCATGCACTCTGCGCATTCATCTTAAACACATGCACATGCACGCATGCATGCACATTAATTGTTGCTCACATTCTCTCTCTCTCACTGTATTTTTGTCAGGTAAGGATACATACAAATAGTGATGATGATATCTAAGTTGCCTTTGGGTTTTAATGGACACAAACAAAAACAAATAGTGCAGTTGGAAAGGCCAACCAACGTAAAAAAAATATTAATAAGAAGTAGTGGGTAAAGGTAATTGAGTTATGGAAGTCATCATTTGAAGGCAAATAATCCCATAAACAGAGAAGTGTAATATTGTGGGGTTAAGCTAAAAAAAAGTTTTAAAAAACGTGTGAGCAGAAAGAGACATCTGGTCCTGGCTTCATTAAATCTTTAAAAGTTCAGCCTTAAGGTTATCCTGTCAGAAATGTATATTTATACTTATGTAGAATGGAAACAACCTTTTGATTTATAAAAGATTGGATGAGGGACATACATATTCAGTAGTTACCTAGCTTAGTATGGCTCCACTGAAAGTATTCTTTGCAGGCCAGATTGTTCCCTTGAGGGATCTCACTATAGCAAAAAGCCAGAAATGATCAGTTCCTAATGGGTCAGCAAGACGAGGAGAGTCCTGCTCTCCTGTCTCCTCTTTAACGTTGGGCTGAGGCCAACTGAGACATTACACGACTTCTGCAGTCTGGCACAATAGCAGTAAACCTTTAATCTGAATTCTGTGAAGCTGGTATCAGTAACCCTGGGACAAAAACCAGAGTTACAATATTTGAATGCGCCATGGCCTTTCACATGTAAATTACACTCTGCCCCCCTAGCCGAAACAAATTACAGCCAACTGCTTGTGGCTGGATATGAATGGGCTTCCTAATGTAGTCTACATCTACAGTGGGCCGGGGAGCAGCTGGAAAAAAGAAACTGAGACGGAGGAGAATTTATGTGACAGAGCAGAGTGTGACAGTTTGCTTTATTTCATATTAAATCTACAATGCAGCCGTACTGTGACGAATGGGGCTTGGCTCCCTGAGCATCTGTCTCCAAGGACTCACTGAGGGGTAATTAGAGCTGTGGGATGATAAGGGATATTCTCCAGCCCGGCCCTAGTTACTATCAATGGTGGCACAAGGGTTGGGGCTTTACACAGACCTTTGACATCTCACAAATCTGTGTACAGGAGGGGGCAGGGTAGGGTGGAGCATTGGATGAAGGGCTGGATTTTTGTGTAAATTACATCAGCTCAGGGTAAGAGTCATGGTTTGTGGGACCTGTCTGAGTTTTATATCACCAAGCTGCCGACTGGCCAATCTGCATGATGCTGCTTAATGCTTTTGGACTTATTTGGGGTGACAGCTGTGAACAAAACTAGCTGGAGTGAGCTTGCAGCAATATACAGTGTAGGTTCATTCATTTTTGTAGCTTTGGTTCTACTGATTAAACGTGTGGTAAAAGTAGGTCCGACCAGGTCATAAAAAAAGTTACTATGATTTTAATATATGACACACGTCCAGTTCACTGCTAATTGTGAAGTATTTGCATAAAAGAAGTAGTTATTCTGGTTCACCCAGAATGTAAAAGTCTTTACATTTGATTGGCTGGTTGCTCAGTGGCAAGAATTATTTTTCTACACACCAGCAAAGCTTTGCAAAAACATGATTAGTTTAAATGCAAACTTCTAAGTTAACCTACTGTAGCTGTGAGTTTTGCTTTTATAGCTCCAAAGTGAATTCTGATTTCTCTTCTTTGCATTTATGTTTAAGACGGTTCTTCAAATGTCCTCCAAATGTGACTCAGACCGATGTTAAAAGGCCCAACATAACAGCAGAAATATGTTTATAGTTTGGCCTTTTTTTACAGGGTTAAAATTCGTTCTTAAAGTGTGCAATAATAGATGAGAGGCAGTTCTGACAAACACGCAGATGCTAGCAAAGATGACTGAAGCCGTGAGGCCTCTGATAGGCTTCTTCACTAACTAACTATGGAATGACTGAACTGGACCTTTTGATGGTTTTGGTGTCTTTTAGTGCCTTTTGATGCAATTACCTGGCCAGATTTATTGCTTGCTATGTCTTTAATTGCACATGAGTGCTCCACTTTTGGCTAGTGAAATTTTATTATTATTTTGGATGTTTATTTGTATGTTTGTTTATTTTTTAGATCTACAGTGTTAGAGACTGATAAGTGGGAAGCAGACATCTTTTTGGAGGAGTTTGGTTTATGTCACTACTGCTTTCCTCTGCTGCAATAGTTAAGGGCACATGAGAGGACTTTTACTCATGTAACAGGTGCTTAAACGTTAATGCTTAGAGCCAGCAATAACAATAACCCTTCCCAAAAGGACATAGGAACTCTTTATTGTACAATCCACTTGATGAATATTATGTTTAAGTAAGCCATCAGGGTTTTCCCAAAGTGGTAATATTTATAACCAGATAAACGCAACACTGGCTCTATATGGACAATGACTACAAACCTAACAATATATTTCTAGCTGTGACAGAGAGAAATAAATAAATAAAATATCAGCTTTAACACATTCAAACAAAATATAAAAGAACATTCAAAACAATAAAGGAAAAATACAACTGGCCAGTGCACACGCATTCAAGAGCATGACCAAGGGAAGGACTCCATATTGTTGTATGTTGGGCTGTTTTTCATGATGGTGTGTTTTGTTGACGGTGTTCAATGTGCTCAGCTCACCTTGTTTTTTAAATATATTCGTTCTTAAGTCGCTGCACTTCCAAATGGTTTACGTACTTAACAGTGTAAGATGAGAAAAGTTTAACTGGGTTTCTGTGAAGGGTAACCCAATAGTGCTCCAAAGTGTTTGGGAGCAATATGGAGGTAAGGAGAGTAGCTTTAGGAATTTCGCACGGGAGCAAGGGGGAGCTAGGATCTGAGGGGAAATCATCAGGGGCAAGAGTCGTCTGGAGCAAGTTTCCCAGCAGCCTTATTTGCACTTAGATGATCTCTCCTCCAACAAGTGACAACGGATTCAAGATCATCTACTAGATGTGGTGCAATAACACCTTGGGCAAACCTATCCCAGACTGTTTAAACAGATAAAAACAGACAAAACACAGGAACAGCACATGACAAACATAGTGACACATAAAAATACGCACAGACACAATACACAACACTGACACATCAAAGGCACGGGCAAACGCAGGCAACCAGGCAAGACCACAACACCGACAGCACTGAACAGGAACATCACACGACAGATATTCAGACTTTCTACTAATACACAGATCGAAGCCATGCAAGGACGGAAAAGCATGCACACAAACTCACAGAACAAAGAGATCAACTCCCGACCTAAGCACATCCCCGCACTCTCGCTCTCACACACACCCACACGAACTTTAAACTAACCCTAAACACGAACACAGAATGACACAAGCATATTTTAGAAATCAGAAGAACCCACAGGAAAAATACTTGGACTGTTGTCTGTTATCTCTACTGTGAACTGTTGTGCAAAGTACTTTTTTTTTCATAGCAGGAAGCGCATACCTATTTGTAACTCGTATGAAGCATTTGAAAAGTACATCAAAGCTATATTTTCCCCGTGGACTCTTGCCTTGTAATATGCTGCTTGAGAACATTAATTTCAGAGAAATCACAGAGACGATATCCAGATTAATATCCACACAAATACACACTAAGGTTATATATATTACGTTTAACTGAAAAGAAGGAACGCAAAAACAATAACAAACCAAATCAAATAAATTAGGAACAGCACGTTAGTACGATACGTCAAGCAAAGACAGGAACAAAGAAAAAGCTCCAGCCTGATCCCACGACACCTGACTGAATCAGCTCACATCACAACGGCAACACTAGAAAGTCAAAGGAATCAGAACTACAGTACCATAAAGCAACACATCACAAAAAGAAACAAGAGAGATAAAGATAAAAAACAACAACAACAGCAGAGCAACAACAGTGACACAAACTTTAGTGACAGATACAACATGGTCATAAATACATAATATATATAAATATAGATATAAAGAAAGAGGAAAAGCCAGATATACGTGTTGCAGATATTTACTTCATCATCATAGTGCCATACTCCTTGGCCATCCGGCATCTCAGAGCTCACACTACTGTCCTGATCGATTAGCCAGCGATGCACGGCGTGGGCCTAAAAGGACATACGACATAAAGACAGAGCCCGGTTAATCGCAGCAGTGAGAAGCAGAGATGGAGAGACAGAAAGGAGGAGAAGCAGCACGGACAGAAAACAATGACAAGGAAATGATCAAAAGATTCAGGAGGAGGAACAGGTGAACATCAAATTGAGACACGGAGAGAAAACTAGGTGGAGCGAGAGGAGGAAGAGGAAACCAACCCCACCCTGCCCCACCCTATCCCATCCCACCTTGCTTGTCATACCCCACCCCAACCCCAGGAAAGAACTCCCTTGTGGGAAACAGGCCAGGTTACAATGAGTGATATGAGCGAGATGTAGCACGACACGAGGTGGGTGGTAGGCAACACTGCTATGATGGCGATGGAGGTGGGTCTGGTGTTGGTGGTTTTTGGCTCACAGATGGATCGAGTGCGTCACTGTGGGAAAGCTGCAACTTACACACCGGAGTGAGTCGGGATTCCTTCATATCACACTTGTGCAAGTGGCACCAGGACAAAACTGCAGTGTACTTACCCTGAATGTTCATATAGAAATGCGTAACCACGTAGAGTATGTGCCGTACAACACAACACCACAGGAAAAGACACCGAGCAATCTTAAACACAGAAAGAAAAATAACATAAAGACACGGATGACAGTGCGTGTGCCGCCACATTGACACAGATACATCTGTAAATCCAGAAAGGCGTGAAGCAGCACGAGTGGCTCAGCCAAAAGTAATTTAGGAAAACAGCCAACAAAACTGCATGAACTCTTGACCAGATAACCAGATAACACTTGTTTTTGTTTTTTTTCCAGGAAGGGACAACTGTCTGCTCCTCTCAGAGAATCAAACTACAATAAAAAAGACAGTGTCCCAAACTTCTCCAGACAGACAGACAGCGAGACGTCTGCTCAGACTCCTTCAGTTAACATTTAAATCAAGCACATACTGCAGCCGGTCTAGTCCCGGTCACCCTGAAACACACATACACGATCTCATACGCATACACCAAAGCCCATCTGTTACCCTCGACTGTTGTCGTGTCAGCACCAAAAACAACCGAACACAGCTCCTTTCGCGAGGCTTGCTGCCCCGTGTGGCAGAAATACTTGTCAAAATTTGCAATGGGGTGAAATCGCAGAATGCAGGGATTAATTACCCTGTCATAGCTGCTACTGCACATTTACTATTTACTTTACGCAAGCAACTTTACAGTTTTTAAGATGCAGTGATGCAGGCTGTCATACCAATGGGCATTTAGCACATAAACTGTCGGCTGTCGGCATAAACTGCCTGGCTACTTTAATACTGAACGCAGAGAGGGAGAGTGAGGATGTTACATAACCACATACGAGGGTACACACATCACAAAACACACTCCCGGGCGGCTGTCTTGTTTAAGCTTTCAACAAACCCATTTGACTTCCAAGACATCTGTAGCCTAACCATGTAGACTGGCTCCTGCAAATCTCGCCCCAGTGCAAACTTGACTTTAAATACAACATCAAAACACAGTCCAAATGTATTTCATACTGTAACTTTGTGTTAACCATGATTATAATTTAAACCCATTTTCTAGCATGCGAAAAAATCCCTTTAAATCCCTGTTTATGTTTTTCCTCATGCGTTATATTTGTAAGGAATATTTGATACAAGAAGCAAACAGACACAGAGGGGTCAGGACCTTTTCCATCAGGTTTTGTGACTGCAAAGACAGATACTGCTAAACACATAGCAGGGAAGAGGAGGGCACCACACAGGAATAGACAGAGTCAGCTCAAGGGTATAGTGAATCAAACGGTGACAGCAGAGGCCAAAGCCTCTGTTAGGACACCTGAAAATAGACAAAAACTAGCAGAAAAAGGCAGCCAGAAGGCACTGTAATTTTCGCTTTGCATGAGCCAGCTATAAAATATAACTGCCGTAACGGGGCTTGGTCTCAGGCCTTACATGGGAAAGCAGGTGTGGAGGAGATTGCTTGCATATGTGTTAATGTCTGTGTGTGTATACATGTGTGGATTTGATGCACAGGGGCGTCAAGAGTTTGTGGTGAGTTACTGAGCGTGTCAGCTTAGAAGAATAATTGGATTAAGTAGCAGACGGCTAGTGATGACAGCGAGAGGGGGGTTGAAGGAGTTGAGGGGGAAGAAGAGGAGGAGTAGGGTAGACAGACTGAGGCAGAGGGGGGAGAGAGGTACTGATAAGTAAGTATAACAGGCCACTTGCTGTGGAGCCTCTGGGAGCCACGGGACAGTGAACAGACACGCAGAGGGAGCTCAAACCGTTACGCTGCAGATTAGAGCAATAAAGGAACAACACTCATAGTCTCTGAACAACTAACTAGCAGCCTCTCGGGATTTAGCATACTTTACATCAAACTCCAAGACTAGAAGAAGACAACCGATTTGAGTCGTGAAAGTACATATTTATTTGCTTGCTATATGATAAAGAGTACTGGAGCAGAGTCGCTCTGGAGGCTGTTACCCTTCCACATTTGCAGCTTGTCCTCCACAGTGTCAGCTGGTGAGGCAGCACTGATCATAAAATCTATGACCACAGTCAAAGGAAAAGGACTGAGTCCAAGAAAGCGTTGTATTAAAGAGGATATAAGTATGGGTCCAGAAAAGGAAACTGAATCTACTCGTTGAATCCACAGACACTGCAAACATAATTCAAAATTCCCTGTATGACTGTTTTGTTTGATACCAAAGGTGATTTGTAACTGTAGGTTACTGAGAAACAACATCTTACAGTCAGATGACAAAATGACGGCACTACATCAACAAGACATAGAAAGATATAGACTACATCTGCTAAACTATGGCTAGTCAGCTGGTCATGGACTTACATGATGCAGATGATTACAATCAATCACAGATGAATCCACATTTAAAGTCCACTGCCCTTCCAGTTACTTTCCCACACAGGCTCTTACAGAGTCACTATCTCGTAAACTGGAAGAGGTTTTAAATATACAACAATTCATAAAAAATTTCAACTGTTTATGCAGTCGGATGGCTGCTTAAGTGAACTGCACTGTCACTGTTTTTTACTTCACCAACCAGTTAAGGCATCAGTCACGCAAGCCTACTGGTGACCGATCAGAGACACCATGGTAACCACCAGTTGATATCAAAAAGTTTATATCCGCTGACCAGTTGTTGGGTGAAACCGGTGGAAAGGTGGTATGTGGCACTGCACCTAAAACCTCCTTGTGATTGCTTTGGCTGTTTGCTTTCATTGCCTGTAGTTTCTATGAAAGACGCCAACTTGTCTGCAAACATTTGCATACTACTTTCTAACTGGTAGTGAAAACTGTGAAGAGCACAGCACAGATTGGAAACTGAGACAGTTTACCTTCACGGTAAAAGATGTGTTCTGAAACATTTTAAGAACAACTATCACTCTGAAGGTAAACGTTCTCCATCTCAGGTTTTCCCTAGCAACAGGAGGTTATCAGAGTCTGGTGTCTATGGCTTGTGTGACAAAGGCCTAAGTTACAGTTCATGTCCTTCCCTCTATGGTGCTGAGTAACATCTAGAAAAGAGTTAGTATAATTATGATGACGTGACTGATGAAGTTGAGATTTAAACCTTTGAATCAAATGAAATCACTTAAATTTCCTCACAATCTGCAGAAAAAATTCTTGTGAAGTCACAGTGATAATAAAGCATGAATTCTTCTTGTACTTTTTAGTACAAGATGATACAAGAACATAGTGTTTATTGCCCATGTTCAATTTTTTTGCACTCACATCTTGGTTACTGTGACTTCACAATGAGTCTTAATGAGGAAAGTCTCAAAATAAAGAAAACCGTGATTTATGAAGAAACATTTAACTCAAAGTTCAAAGATGAACTTTTCTTTAACTTCATGATCTCAATGGCTTTTGTACTAAAGCTTGGAAACAAAAATAGAAGCAAATTAAGCATTATCCTCGTAAAGAAAAAAAAACAGGTTGCTTGTACTATAACGACATTTTCTCAGATGCCCCGATTTAAAAAAACAATGAAATCAAAATCAAGTCAAGTCAAAGTCTCATTATTAGGATATTTGAAATGCTATATAACTGACTGAGCTTGTGTTCACTCAGCAGAGAAGTGGTGTGCACAAAGCTTTGCTTCATTTTAATAAGCATGCTACACATAAAGAGCTGCTCTCTGGTGCTCAGTGAATCTGCACAGTTTCAGTATCTCTTTGTGAAAACAGTCCATATGAGAAAATTACCGACTCATTAGGAAGCAAGTACCTTTCTCAAAACAGCTACTCATTGTTCCCGTTTGTTTTGGTCCTGAAGTGCAGCGGCTTCTCTCTTGATCGTCCACCTTCCTGCCCATTATCCTCGAGTACAGAATAAATGTCAAGTAATCAAGCTCTTAATGTCACGGGTCAAAGTAGGCCAAGAGTTCCTTGTGAAAGGCTGACACAGTATCTAAACTAAATGGATCTCTACTAAATAATTCAAACCCTGAGACAAAAACAATCAAGCAAAGTTATAACAAGAACACATTTTCATTGAGGTGGCGGATGGCAGAGCGCTTCTAGGAATCCAGTAAGACAGCTGATTTATCTGGTCTCCGATTCTGGTTTCAACACGATCTAAACGACCACAGCAGGAAAGCACAGGGGACGTGAGATGTGATAAACAACACAGGTGATTAAAGAGGAGAAATTAGTGTGTAGAGCTCAACGGAGAGTAGAGAAGTGGGAACAAACAAACAGGAAACCTTAGAAAAGTGCACTGAAAAGGTTAAGCAGTTTTAGAATCATTTTCTTTCTGCAGTTATTTCCAGTAAGGCTGGCTGATAAAATACGACATTTTTGCATACAGTGGCCACATGAATCAATGCAAATATGGTCCTTTAAAATCAAGCAGCCATATCACCAATTTGTCTGTGTTCTTATTAAAGAGGGAAAGGCATGCTTATTATTTGTCATAAAATGGTCCAATTATTATTTTACTTATGGTCTCAGAGCTCACACTCGCAAATCCCTTGTTATCTTCAAACCAGCTGCTCTTGAATATTCCCAGATCCAGGTTCAAGAGCAGCGGCGATAGAGCCTTTTCTTCTAGGAACAACCTTTTCACATAAGAGCTGCCCAGTTTCTCAATCATTTTACAACACTGTTAAAAACCTACTTTTTGTGGTTTTTATTATACAAACAGTCTTTTTTTTTTTTTACTTTGTTTTATTTAATAGTTTTTAATGTATAATTATTGTTGTTAGTGGCTGTAATACATATTGTAGATTTTGTATAGCGTGGACACCAGTTTGGTCACATGAGGCTGTTTAAAATGTGCTATACAAATAAACTTTAACTTGACTACATATATATGTTGCGTTGTCCTTGCAAAACAACTTAATCCTCAAGTGATGCAATGCTGTCATTAGGGATTTTTGCAAACTCCTTTGACTACGATGACCTGGATGACTGAGAACCTTCACAGACACCCATTAGGGATTTTATTTTGCTGCTCTATGAAAAAAAGGACAATCTTATAATCCCCTCCAAACAAATAAATAAAACATTGCTGCTTAAAAGAGCTGGGCGAGAGGTTTTACATGTTAGCAAGCATAAATGAGTGCAGATATAGAAGAGGAGTCTTCCAGAGTAAGAGAGTAAAAAGTCCACAGAGAGAGAGAGGAGGAACAGGAGAGTGCTGCAGATCTCAGCCTGATTAATAATGCATCGCAGGGAACTGCCAGCTCTGTGCCCAGCAGCAACTAGCCTGAGCTCCATCAGCAGAAGAGAGGCACTTTCTGGAGGGACACAGGTGGAACCGCCAGGTGGGATGAAAGGAAAGGTTGGTGCAGTCCCCTCCACCTCTCACCTCTATCCTCACTTTCTATCTCGCGCTCCATCTGGGTTCATATTCTGTCTGTGTTTGGTGCGCACTGGTGTGTGAGCATGATCAGAGTCACTCTCTAAATCCTTCAGCCCCCATTTTAACTTTTAACTCACACATTCAGATTTCACAAAGATGAAGGGGACCACAATGTTAAGAACTGGCGATGCCTGAAAACAGTCCTGTCACCTTCAGCTATTTCTTAAGCTGTTTGTAATATTTTTTCCCACAGCTAATGTGGAAAGGGTCGCAACGCAAAGGTGACTTAACACCTGACACACTGCTACAAAGAGCAGGATCCTTTATAGCGCTTTACTTTGATCTGGATGTTTTTGCATTTCCGATGTAGATGCACGGGCGGTAAACAGTTCTAATATCCCACGTCCACTACCTGCTCCAGTCAAACAGCAAACAGATGAACCAAGTGGCTAATTGGTGAACTTAAACAAGAATGAAGCAGTTACAAAAAGAGAGCAAATATCGGAGAGTAAGCCTGACACAAACACAGCTCTGAATCAGTAATGCTGTTGGATTTTTAAAAAAAACAGAGGTTTATGATTATGACTGCTTATCGACCTCATAAGGTGAAAATATATCAGTGTTGTGTGCAACCTAAGTGTAAAAAAAAGGCTTTATTGCATGTTTAAGCAAAGGTCCCCAACTACCCATGTGCTGTGGCTGTGTTTTCCTGGTTTGACCTAGCCTTCACTGTGACATTTAATTGCACTGGATTGCATTACACACTAAGAAGGTCTCCTTTTCTGTCCACACCTTCTCAATTCCTCCTCTCCTCCCGTCTGCTTCTGTCCCTATGGAGGTCAGAGGTCATCAAAGCAAAAAGATTACAAAAGATTAAGAAAGAAAGATCACAGCACACAGACTCCAGACTGCTTTGATGTCCTCTGCAGAAGAAAGAAAGTGCACCATCTTCTGATCTTCTGTTTTATTTCCTAATTTTCTTTTTTCTCTGGGGATTGTTGAGGCGGTTAGTAGAAGTGTCTGTTGTAACAAGAAACAACCTTTTGCGCATGGGTATGTGTGACAGCGCCATTTCTAATGTAAATAATTATAATGGTGCGGCAGTGGTAATGAATACTGTGTAATATTTTATGTTTTGTATGCATATTTGTAATGTTCTGTTAAAGTAAGAAGGTATAAAAACAAAGAAGACACAAAATTGAATAATGGGAGGGTAAGGGAAGCCATTTTAAACGAGTTTATGGGTTTTATCAATGACATGACACACCCCTCCCCTTCTATTTTTACCTCTTCTCACTGAAAGCCGTTGCTCGTCCATCACAAATTGTTTTTATCCAACATTTCATTACCATAATAAAAAACATGCATGGATAAAAAAAGATAAATTCAAAGAGACAGCGCAGCCAAAATCCTGGATTTGAGGGGCTTATTTTCATCTTTCTTTCTTGTCTTCTATTCTTTTATGTTGCTCTTTTCTTTTCGCTCACAGAAATGGAAAGAGACATGCCTTTTCTTCCAGCCTGTGCCTCATTATGGTGCTTTTCAGGTCTGCTCTTTTGTATGGGGCCAGCCCAGAGCCATGCACATGCATAGCGGAGCAGCCGGTGGATTACCCAGGCTCACGTCAACACTTCGACAGAACCACCTACCACTCCAGCGAACGCCGCTGCCAAGTGTACCATGAATGTTATATGCTTTAATAAGTGTAGCCAAAAAGCGATGCCAAGACTAAACCAACGGGAGCAGCAGCTGTACCACAGACATCAGCATGGACAATAGATCTAGGTCTTTAAACCAGGGCACGGCCGTCACAATGCTGGACAGAATGCATTACAGTTCAGCGATGGTCTAGTCACACTGAGCATCTAACAGTCTCTAACTGAATGCCAATAAGATACTGAAAAGCCTGAGGTCATTGTCTGCTTTAATGCTTTCAGCTTATAATCAAACATTATTCATCAAACGTGGTCAGATGATACATTTTAATAGAAAAGTCTGGAGGCAATGCAAAGCAAAAGAAATGATAAACGATAGAAAAGAAATATGATAAATACATGTGATCGGTGTAAAGTTAAAAATTGCTATAAAAAGCAAACAAAAAGAAAAAAATTCCTGCTACGTATTCCAGCACTGAGACGCATAACTCTGGATTTATCTGTGTCAGCAATTTTTCACGTGGTTACAAGAGGAGCTACTCACATTATGAGGTGCTTTCAGGCAGAAATATCCCCGTATAAAGCTGTATATCCCTGTGCAAAGGAGAAGCTGTAAAACCAGTGGCATGCCAGTGGTAAATGCAGAGATTCATTTAGCGGCAAAAGAGCTCGATAATATGCTTGAAGCAAAACAGAGGAAAAACTAACTTAATGAAAGTTTAATATGCAAAAATGACACATTTTGCTCTAACACACTGGTACAGGAAGAAATACTAGGCTGCATTTTCTAGGAGTATGTGTGCATGTTCTTATTCATGTGTGCATATATTTTACGTGTGTACACCTGTGCTCAGCAGTTGGGCAAACAGAGCAGGAGATTTTGGAGCTCATTTGTCACACCTGCACTATCACCTTCTGTGGCTTCCTCCTGGGACAGAGAGACGGATGCTCTCTCTTTCGCTGCTACATGTAACGCTTGTTAAACCCCTTAGCTGTAGCAAGTCGCCCTTTCTCCATCTCTCGACTGTATTTTTTTTGTTTCAGCACGCACGCATACACTACACAGGCACAAGTAAATCCATGCATGTAAACACACATATGGTCACTACACAAATAGAGTATTTAATAAGTTTTGAACCCACAGTTTTAAGGAACTTTTTTAAGTGTTTCAAACATTCAGACTCATCATTATTAAAGAGAACTGCACCTGTTTCGCTCTGCACATCTAAGCCTGACTCCAGGAAATCATCACTTGAGGTAAATGATCAGATATCACACAGCTCCCTCGGGAGCCACAAAGGTTTCATGCAGACATGCTGTAGCTCTATCTTTTACCAAACACAACTTAAATGCACCTAAAGTAAATCCTGGCATCTGGAATTTTCAACACTCCTGAGACTGTTCATATAATACGAGTGCAGGCAAAAAGCTGACATAGATGGCCGCTGCAGTGCTCTTAAGATGAAACTTTATTGTGAGCATCCTTGATTAGATTCACACTGGGGAAATTGAATCTGAAGGGTAATATTCTCAGGAGGGAAAAGGGACAAAAACAGCAGCCAGTGAGCTATGAGGGTGAGAGACAAAGCATTAAGTCTGTCAAATCCCACAGAAAAACTGATTTGTCTTCCAAACTTTCAAAGAAAGAAAAGCCTACAAACCGAGCTCTCACATCAGAAACCGTGACAGGGAAAGAAAATGACATTCAGAAAGCTTTAATGTGACACCTACAAGTTTGACGGAAAGCTTTCGCCATTTGCATTGTTGTGTTTGTCTGTACGGTTCATTCATAAGATAAAAAAATACAGCAGTGAATTATCACAAATACTTTTCCTGACGTCTTTATCATCAACTGTGTACTTTTACTCACCGATTGGATTCACACAAAGCTGGTGACTAGCTTTCTTGTTAGCAATGTAATACAGATTTAAAAAGACATATAATTACCTGTTCAAGATGAAAATCAAAGTCAAAAATAAGCATCAGAATGGGGAAGAAAGGTGATTTAAGTGACTCTGAATGTGGTGATGGTTGTTGGTGACAGATAGGCTGGTCTGAGTATTTCATGAGCTACTGATTTACCGGGATTTTTCAGACAGTCATCTCTAGGGTTTACAGAGAGTGGTCCAAAAAAGAGAAAATATCCAGGTATAGCTGGGTGAAAATGCCTTGCTGATGTCAGAGGAGAATGGCAAGACTGCTTTGAGCTGATCAGAAGGCAACAATAACTCAAAAAACCACAGATTGCAACAAAGGTATGCAAAAGAGCAGCTCTGGATGCATAACAGGTGGACCCTTTAAGCAGAACCCCACACCGGGTGTCACTCCTGTCCGCTCAATGCTTTCCTGAGACTACAGTTTGCATTGGAACAGCAAAATTAAACCACAGTCGAATGAGTCTCAATTTCTGCTGTTTCTACATTTGGATGGTGGGGTCAGAATGTGGAGTAAACAACATAAAAATATCCATCCATGCCCCCCTGTATCAATGGTGCAGACTGCTGGTGGATCTTTAATAGCATGGGGCGCATTTTCTTCCTTAGTAACAACTGAGCATCGTTTAAATGCCACAGCCTACCTGAGTATAACTGCTGACGATGTCCATTAGGGCTGTACCATATCATATCGTGCACAATAATACTGGTATAAAAGGTACTTGAAAGGCGTACCTAATAAAGTGTCCATTGAGTGTAGAAACACTATTTTGAAAAGGAAAGGAGATAAATATTCTGTAGACGTACTGAGGTGAGACAAAAGTTGTCCCTCATCTACCCTCCCCCCTCCTGCTGTTACCACTCAGACTTTAGAGAGACTCCTCCGTGTACCAGCTCCTGCTTTATGTGTGTGAGGCTGCAGTACTGCTGCCACTGGTAAAGGTTTCTGTGCTTCTCTGCGTGTGTGAGAGCAAGGATATGAACACACAGGGAGTCATGATGAAAATGCACAATGTTACATTAGAAATATCATCAAGCTGTAAAAAAGTCTGAGAGGAGGACACAACAAAACCACCAAAACAACAGCCCACATTTCTGCAGCTCAGTCAGACAGGACGATGCCACAGCTGTGACCGCCACAGAAAGCTATTGCATTTATTACATCTTTCTAAGTTTCTAAGTGCACACTATCAGGCGATATATGATGGGTTTGAAATGATGGGCAACAAAGATTTTTGGGGGTTCGCATGCAGCCAAATCCTTTAGAGGAAATCGAGACAGATTAATAGAAGATAACAACAAAGGTATGCAAAAGAGCAGCTCGTAACTGAATGGGCGGAAGGTAAGTGTTTGAAAGACGTCATTGGATTGCTTTACTGATCAGCTGGTGAAGATGAAAAACAAATCAAAGGGTGGCAATCTGTTTTTGAAAGTAATCTGAATAAATCATGACTATTTTATTTGTTTCTGTGGCAAAGAGAATAAAAAGAGTTTTACATTCAAAACATGTAAAACTGAACATAGCAAGTAACACAACAAACAGTCGGTCCTTTGGGGAGTGACTGGTTCATTTTAGTGGTAGTTTCAGCATTACAAATATCAAGTCAACTGTCATTTAAGTCATTTAAGAGGTTGTACAAGTCCATGTAATGCAAGTCTGTATTTTTTTTAAATAAAATGTACTCTGACTCATGTACATGTAGGTGCATGTACACCTCTCTTTGATTTCTCTCCCTTTACATTGCATCCCTCTTACACTCTTTCTGCAGTCCTTTTTCACATATCTATCCGCAGCATTGACACACACACACACACACACACACACACACAAACACCGATGAGCTGTTGCAAAGCCATTTTCTGTGCGCTCATGAAGAGGGCACGTTGAGCTCCTCACTGCAGTTCTTCCCTGACTCTGTAGTCAGCACAAACGGCACGTGGCTTAAATCCACACCCATGTGAGAAACACAGGCACACACTCATACCTTCACATTCAACTTGTGATGTAGCCACGCACGAGCCTGCACAGATTACCTGCGTGTAAATCAACGTCCTCGTAAAGAAACGTCTAATTGCTCATATGCAGTCATACACAGCAAGCAAGCTGAATGCATCTAAAAATAGCAACCCACTGGCACCCCCACCATCATCACTATTCCTTTCATCATCCCTTATCAGCAGTGTGGGGCTCAGTTGTTGGACAGTCAAACCGCTTTCATGGAGCTTTCCTAGTCTCTCCATTGGCACAGACACTGATATCACCATACCCTCTTTTCAATTCTTGTCCTCCATCTCTTCTCTCTGATATTTCCGTCTTGTATCCCTAAGCCCCTTCCCTTTTCTTTCCCCTCATCCTCTCTTTTTCTCTCTCTGGATTCTTAGTGGGAATGACACTCACTAAAATGCAGAAAGAAAGATGAAGGAGAACAGGAGGTGACATCCCAGAGGACAACTTTTACCTTGGTAGAGTAGACCTATAGAGACAGAAGATGTCATAACTATTACTAACATAACAGATAAAAGCAGATGCATCAAAGAGATGAATAAGGGAGTCCTTTTTTTGGAGAACCAACCCTGAGAAGGACAGCTGACTTCTGTAATGGAGTAATCTGCTTATATCAAGTGATTAATCTTTACAGTTAGTCTGAATGATCAGAAAACGCTAAAAATCTAAAAAACAAACAAACAAAAAAACACAACATGTAGCAAATGCTCGGTATTAAGAAGCCATTTTCTTCCACTTTCCCAGTTCCAGGTGGTGGGTAGGGGGACTGGAGGCTGTCCCATCTGTCACAGGGCGAAACGCAGGGTACACCCCGTAAAGGTCAGCAGTAACACTGAGCTACTTCTGACAATTTACCTTCAGAGTGCCTTTAATAAATGATTATAATCAATACACAAGAACTTCATGTCCTGGTTAAAATGGTCGTGCTATGATTCCCAAAACTGAACCATCAACAGACGAATGATGATATTGTTTCAACTGAGAATAAACATGTAGTAAGAATGACTCTTACAAAGTGAGAAACGTGGTTCAGATTAATGCAAAGAAGAGGTTATATGCATTTGTGCTGGTTCTTTTTCATTTGTTGTACAGTGAAGTTAACACACTGCCGCTTTCTGTCTGTAATATCAGCATCATAAACTTAGGGATGCTGTCTAAGGTTGGGACAAATACATTGACTATTGACGATAGGCTGAGCCTTTCACTGATCATTTTTACAAGGGCAATTTATTTAATTATGTATTTATAATACATGTCCAAAGACATGCAGTTAGTGGGGATAGGTTAATTGATCAATCTAAATTGCCCATAGGTGTGAATGCAGGAGTGAATGTGAGTGCGAATGGTTGTCTGTCTCTGTGTGTTAGCCCTGCGACAGACTGGCGACCTGTCCAGGGTGTAGCCCACCTCTTGCCCTATGACAGCTGGGATAGGCTCTAGCGTCCCCCGCAACCCTGAAAAGGATAAGCGGAAGCGAATGGATTGATGGATCAATTTATTTGCCCATGAGTAAGTTTGCTAATAATGTTGGCTGAAGCTAAGAGAAGCAGTCAACGGAAAAAATAATCGCGCTCTTCCAGCTATGAGCAAATGCACCCTCCTCAGATGACGCCCAAATGTAGCGATTCATTTGCTCAAAAATAGAACCGAAGGAAAGAAAGAAAAAACAAAACAGAAAAAAACCAAAACATTTTTTATTTAAATTAAAAAAAAAAAACCCCACAATGGTGGGGAGGGAAACAAAGAGAAAGTGGCTTCTTTTTTCCACTATAACTGTGCCTACAGGCCGATCCAGTGTTTGTCTTACACACTTGACCACACAACAAATACAAAATTAAACAAAAAGCAAGTTAAAAATCTAAATGTCTCTTCCACCGAACATAAAAAAAAAAAAAATCTCCGACATAACGTTTTGTGCAATCTCAAATGAGTAAATAAATAAATAAATGAATGAATAATCCAAAAAGTAGCTATATTAATCCTGAAACAAACAAAAAAAGAAGGTAAAATATTCCCTCCAAACAAAACGTATAGATTCTAAATGCGCAAAGCAGTCCGTGCACAATTACATTGCTCCGCCCATCAAAAGTCACCTGCGCGAATATATCGCCTATCGTTGGTTATTGGACTGACGACTGACGATTTTTCCTTATTTTTTTTCTTGCTAGAACATCTAACAAGCATGTCTGGGAAAACCTTCATTTTGGGACTATTTTTCAACCATGACTAGACATCGAAAAAAGACCAAGTCGATGGTCATTTGATGTCAAAATGTTTGCTCTGTACTGATTGATTTCTTTTGTCAGTTCACTACTCTGACAAGATAAAAGTCCTCTGCAAAAGCCTTATCTGAAAAAAAATCTAAAAAATCCAATTCCACACCCAGACTTAAAAGATTATTCATCACACCTTGTTCAGCTCCACAACAAGTTTCACAAAATGTGGCGGGAAAAATGTTCTTCCTAGGTGACAAGCGCAAACAAAACAGAAATAACCAGAAAATGAAAAATACCTCACCGGAGTAACAGCGGGTTATAAAAAATAGTTTTTGCTTTAAAGTTATGCAGAATCTAATAGCCATAAGACTAATATATCACTTGATTTGGTGGGTTGCCTACAAAATGCAAATATGATTTCAAAATACAATTTACTTGTTATATGAGATTGATGCTTATAAAAAAGAGCAATGATGATACCACATTTGCACCTGGAAGAAAAGAAACCAGAAAAAGGAAAAGAGAAAAAAAAACAAGTCTGAGTCGCTTTATAATAGCCAGAAATGATGCATGATGCTGGCTCCAGGTGTGAATGGGCTCCAAAAGTAGGTTAATAAACCTAATGGTGAAAAACGACGTGACAATAAACTAATTGGCTGACAGAGCTCTTTTGAAGAAGTTTATACTTCAACCAAAATGAGGCGCATCCATTTTAAGCTGTCAGATTAGCAGTCTGAAGAGTCTGAAGTTCCAGCAAACTCTGCATCTTATGAGCCTTTTTTTTCTCTGTAGTGCCGTCTTCTCAGTTTTTGGACATTATCTACGTGCAGATCCTTTGCATGGTGGCCTTGAGAAATGAAACGGGCCAATGTGGACCTCGAAGTAAAAATGACTTCAACAAACCCGTGACGATCCTTTCTGGGGGATCAAATAGTTAATCTAAATGAATATCACAGTTTCTACAGATCCCTTTGTGTTACACCGACAGTGAACTCACAAACCCCTGTCACTCAGTATCTAAATTAACTTCCCTCTCACACTATTTGAACAAGAAAACACACATACAATAAGCTCTCTCCACTGATGCACACCTGTGGCCTGAGAAGAAAAACACATTTCTGTTCTCACAAAGCATGTTTTCCCCTTTCAAAGGAGACACATACCGACCACAAAGAAGTCCCTAACCCTCAGCAGGACCCTCTGAAACAGGAAGAGAGCACTTGAGTTAGGATTTTTCGGGTAAGTGTGGCTTAAGGGGGTTGTCCACACTGAAGACGTATAAAGAGGCGCACATGGAAAGGCTGGGGTCAGTTCAAGGGCTAAAGAGAAAGAAAAGCAGCAGAGAGTAAAAAAAGATTTGAGCATCTTAGAAACTGGAGAGCTGGGAAGAAACAGGGGGGAAAAGTACAAAGGAGAGGGGAGAGAGCAGTAGGTTTTTGGATGTGATGAGAGCATACATTGTAAGTGAAGCTGTACACGATAAGAGGGGTCAAGAGGGACACAAAACAGCGAAAAGCAAAAAGGTGATATACTGTTGGCCCTACAGAGGCGGCGTGTTTTCACTGGGAAACACAATGTGTGGGAAAATACCCTGAAAATAAATTATCATCAGTGAGAGGTGGGATACCAGGTACAAATATTTTGGATCAAAGTAAGTGAACTGGCAAATCAGCAAATGGTTCTGTAATTCAAAATGAGAAAGGGAACAGCATGCTCTGAAAAAAGGCACGAGCTTCTTTTGGAAATATCTAAGACATGGTACGACAGAGCAACATCACAGGAGCGTCCCGCTCAGTGAAGATAATACACAGCAGTGCTAACAGGTTAAAATTCACAGGAAATATGGAGATTCAAAATATCAAGCTGCTCTTTTATTTCAGAGCTTTTAAACTGTGTAGAATAACAAAAGCTCCCAACACTACGCAACAACTTTAACTGCACTCTTCTTAGCAGGCTCAAACACAATACCTTTAAATAGTGATAACCTTAGACAGGATGAAAATGTGAATAAATAGAGCATGAGTTCAAGTTGAAGTGTCACAGTCTGACGTTTGTGTGAATTAGTAGAGGATAACGCAGGAAGCAGCAGGTTAACATAATCAAGCAAGTAAGACACAAGAATCCACCAATTATGAAGTAAAACAGGAAATAACAAGAGAACCCAACTAAAAACACTGAGGAGGAAATAATGATAATAACCTGAAGGCAAAAACCAAAATATAGTGTCATAAAAACAAGAGTAATAAAAATAAGAATAATCAAATCAGTGAAGTAAAATAAAAACAAATCAACCTTAAATAGAATCGAAACCTTAAATACTAAAATATTTTTTTCTAAAATATAGAAAAAGCTATACATTAACTATCATTGTTCAATAATATTAAACTGAATAAAAACTGATCTTGATCCAGTTCATTAATTGAAATGTCACAGCGAACATGTCCAGGATGGACTTCTTTACACTAAGAGAAATCAAACCAGAACGAGACTGTTGTAGTAGCTCGTCTGGTTTACGATCCATCAGACTTCACAGGTTACTGCCTGTAAAATATCTGTCACTGACCTCGACCTGTGTGCAAGCTTCAGTAAAATCTGACCAATACTCTGGAAGAAATGGTGATTCTTATAAACTGCGGACATCAGTCACCTCTTCATCACTCCTTCAGCCAAATGAGCTAAAAATGTAGAGACTTTTAAAAATTCCTATTGAACCCGTCCTTAAGATCACTTTGAGTTCTGTGTTGGCCATGAATTAATATGATTTTTATAACACTGATATACTGTATACATACAGATTATTTGAATAAGGTGTAAATAGTATTGAGTAGCATACTGTCAGCGCTCTGCTGGTCAAACTATGTAATGACGCTTCATAACGCACGATTTGAGAAAATGGGTGCATTCACTCTGTGTTTTTGTTTTTTGCTCAGATAACTGACATTATAGCACTTCATTACATTTCTGTGAATTAGCAAAAATTCAGTGACACAAATTTATGAAACTTAAACCAGTTATAACAACAAAAAACTGATTCATCACCAAAAAATAATACCAACTGTGATGAGTGAATTCCTTCTTACTTGTTTCAGTGCAGATAAATCTGTGGCAATCAAAACAAGCATCCTTTACTGAATTACATTAAACACTCAGCGGACACTTTATTCAAATGGCTGTTTGCACAAATACACAATCAGCTAATCACATGGCAGCTACATGCATACATGGTCGACGACACCTGCTGAAGTTCAAACCAAGCATCAAAATAACGGGTGAAATTTCTGTCCATTAAGAACAAAGTGAAAGTGAAGCTAAAATTCACACAGGCTCACCAAAATTGGTCAGCGATTTCTGTTTCGATTTTCAGATGGCAGCACCAGAATTTGGAGTGATCAACATGAAAGCATGGGTCAGCAAGCTTCACACAATTGATGGTGATGATGTAAAGCTTCTTAGTATCAACTGAACATCATTTAAATGCCGCAGCAGGTGCATGCCAATATCAACAGATTAAATAAGGAGGTCTATATATCCGTCAGCATCTCTCCAGATCATAAATGCCTGTATGCATCTGCAGAGGCAAAGGACGAAACTTACCTCTCCTCCCATTAAATCATTCATGACCCCGCAGTGCTGTGGACCACACAGTGCCAGACCTGCCTCCACTAATCTGTCTCCACTTTGACAGTAAGCGCACTCACCATTAGACTCACTGTTTTAAGCTCTGCACTGAAATACGGCTTCTTGGACAGCAATTACAAATGCTCATCCAAGCAGGTAGACATTCAGATAACTCTTATTTGTGTCTTCCTGCTCCGGCTCCATACACCTGTATCCTAAGCTCGCCTCCCTGGCAGTATCACTCTATAAAATGTCTAAATCTGCTCCTTGCTCTGATAGTCTCTTTCACTGCCTGGCACTCCCCTCACTATCAATCAGTCACACATGTCCATATTCATGAGGTCTGCAGAACATCTAGAAGGGCACACTGGGTACCAATCCATGGATGTTCCCTTAAATACCGTCCTTCTATTTCTGTTAGGTTGTCCTTTCCTGACCATGTTCTAAGAGCAAATGAACCTTCAAACCCCTGCTGTCCTTAACCATCTGCTCAAAGACATTTTTTAATTCTGTATTTAAAACAAGAAACAACCCAGAGGAGAACCTTTACTTACAAAAAGCCATCACCACTCTGTCCTAAATAATATACTGTGGTTATTTATAGGATGCACCCAAGTTGTATATGCAGACAAGATGAAGCCACGGATTGAGTTGCAGAGAAATGGTGATCATTTACTAACAGTGAGGCAACTTTTGCACCATATGACAAATAAGTCACATCATTTAGATCATATACTGTAAGAATAGCCACTGATTTAAAGTCATTTATACATCTTAGAATCAGTCATCATTCCATTTAAAGAGTTTTACAGAATAACTCACTAAATATTCCATTTTGCTGAGGTTTTGGGGAAATTATATGAATTTTTAACTTCTTTACCCTTCCATCTTCCTGTCTATCAAGCCCATGACTGAACGAGTGCAGAAATCTTTAATGAATAATTGATGACTCTGCGTAACAGTATTGCAGAACAGCGTTGAATTGCTGCACTGGATCAGAGGGAGAGGCGGGTGTGAACACAGCTCGTGTGTGTACTGCACGCTCTGCTGGTATCTGGGGCAATGTGTGACACCGTGTGTGTCGGATAAAGATGGAATCCTCCAGGCATCCTATGCAACACAACACAACACAATCGATTCCTTGTGAAGGAAGTGCGAGTCCTTCACACTTCCTGTCCTCTCGCCGCATTTCGAAGATGATCTCTGACCCGGCTGAGAGCGAGTGACTGCATCATGCTGTGCTGTCAGACTGCTTTAGATCCTGACCAAGTCATAGTGACGCTGAATGCAAACGAGCTCTGACCTCGCTCTGACCAGCAGAGGGAGCTAAGACCAGCTCATCCCCGCTATTAATCCATCCTCAAGGAATGAAATACGTCAATCCTGATAATCCAAATCACACACGCGCATTAGATGCAGTTTCTTCAGGCAATCAAGGACAAACATCTGGATGACTCGCCAGACTATAGCGCCGCATCTCAGTTGTGACACCACATTCATTTCAGTACACATCTCCCTCCAACTTCTATTGTTCTCAGACTCATCCATGCAGCACCATCTGAAAATGCAACTAAGAATATTTCTCATTAATCTTACTACAGATGTCTAAATTGCTGTGCTGAGCCGTATCTTTGGTGAAAGCGCATATATTCATCCTTACTTGCAGCCATACAGTCGCACCCACATCAGTTCTAGTGTATGCAGGTAAAGAAAGCTGAATTTGGTTGACAGTTTTAATCTTCCAGTGGTTCAATACGCTTCGGTTTTACAATAAATAACTTTTCTGTGGACAATACATATTTTCATCAGGTTTACCAAAGTTTAGAAAAACAAAACTTAAAACAGAGAAATATGACACCAGTGCTGTCAGCTCACAACAAACAAGCAAACAAAAAAAAAACAAACTATGCTTAACATTACAGAGTTATTTGGGATTAAAACAGTTTAAGCCACACAGAAAGGATTTTCACTCAGCAGAACTGCTTGCCGCACACCGAGGAGATTTTCACACTCACGCATACACCTCTGCTAAGTAGTGAGGTATTCTGAGCACATTACACAACAGCAAGGCTGAAGTTCAAGGATGTTACAAGTGGGTAAAAAAAAACTAGCATGCGAATCCCGAAAATAAGCACACAGAGGAAATGCTGAATCTAATTCATATTTGGACATTTGGTTCAAATAAGTGAAAGTAAACACTTAAAGTTGAGAATTTAACTGGTTTAGCCCAGCTGCATGCTGTGAGGTTTTTAACATTACTATATCGTGCAGTCTGGCACATTAATATTCAGCTCGATGTGACGCATGAGATAAAACAGGAATCCTGTTAAATATAAATAAGTTATTGAGATAGCGAAGGTTCGAAGAATACTGGGAAAAATGAGAGATCGGAGAAAGGGGTGATGGGGAAAATGGAGCAGTGAAAACAAGGGAGTAAGTGTTGCGATAGATTCAGTTTCATCGACTCAGCAAAATGCAGAAACGACTGGGATGAAGTGACGGTGTGGGATGTGGGGCAGGAAAACTGATGAATGATGGGAGAACAGCAAGTCTGTGTTTTTTATGATAACCTTCAGCTTCCTGAGCAAGGACAAACACAAGAGATGAAGGATAACATGAGAGGGACATGTATGCATTTCGCATTTTAAACTGAAAGTTTAAAAAAAAATCACAGTCAATAAATAAAAATAATAAATGCTGAGTCTCATTTAAAGTACTAAACACTACCTACACAATGTCAGACACTAAAGTGAAGTCAGATATCTGGTTTATTCAACCAGCTGGCTTAGGCTCAGTAATATCACCGATCATTGTAAAAAAAAATTTTTTCCATGCCAAATTTTCCACTAATACCTCTATTTGGGAATCATGAATACTCTTTTGTGTCTGTAGAACTTATTTTTGGCATTTGTTGTAGATTCAAATGTTTGATTAAAGAGAACAATTGATGCGTTTTGTGACAAGCTGGTAGTAACACTGGCACTAAGTAACCTTTGGTTCTTTGCCAAGCTGTCCGCTATGTGCAGACAACACCAGTTTATCCCCTTGAGTTAGGTGGGGTTTTTAATGCTTGAATGATTCATAGGTGAGTGTTAATTGACTTAACAAATAAACAAAACTCCCCATTCCCCTGAATGCCCTTTGAGGGACGTTCGGAAAGCCTGGAGAATTATTGCTCAGTACGGCTTCGACAGATCACAAGAAAGTCTGGCTTCTTGGAACTGTAGTGGCTCAAGACTTTTGCACAGTACTGTCTCTCTAGGTATCTGTCTGTTGAATATGGGATTTTGCACTATGTAAGTGAGTGCGTGTTTGAGCAACTCTAAGAAAATATGTATCTGTAAGTGAATGCATGTTTGCATATATAAATTATACGCATGTAAGCAGGTATGAATGCACATGTGGGCCAGGTTGTTTGAAAGGAAGATGACTGTTGTCATTTACTAATAGAGAGGAAGACGTAGAACCAAATAAGTTTATAGCTCTTCCCTTTCAAGTATAAAATTTGATATATACTGTAACTGATTATTTTTATCACAATATCACCTTTTTTCCTAACAAGTATGAGTTATATTTTGTTCATTTAAATATTCTGAATAAACTTTTTATGTTAGGTTTATAGCAGAATACTGAACTGTACAGATGGCTCATTCGATTAAGTCATGAAATTGTCTTAGATTCATTTTGTCCATCAGCTTATGAGTGAATCATTTCAGCTCTGAGGAGAACTGCTCCCATGGAAAGGCAGCTCTACACACACAGTTTTTATATGTGTTTATCTAAAGCTCACGAGTTAAAGCGCTTACAGCAGTAACACCAGACTTTGTATACCCATCTTAACCATTACAAATGTTTACCAAAGATGTCAGTCATATGTGTTCAGGAGATACAGACATGAGCTCCGTGAGCTTTTTACTCCATGACTATCTGCCACACACTCTACAATTGGAAAGGCACGAGCCACAGCATCGCTATCTGCCGTACATCTGTCATGGATCTCTTTTAAATTAAAAACAGGGGACTCGGGCATAACATTGATGAAAATGATATTTCGATCACACAGAATATACAACATGCTCTCTCTCATACTTTCTCAAGCTTTTCACCAATATGTAGCAATTAAAGGTCTGTGCCTAAGGAAGTGCTGAGGCCAAATTCAAAGTGCTCTGTGCTCTGACAAACATTTTCTCCATTACCACCACACTAACTGTCCTGCACTGCTTAAGGCTACACTATATTCTGCTTTACTTAAGACTCTGTAAGGGAGCGGGGGAAAGGGTGAAAAGAATAGTGGCTGCAGAAGCGAGGCAGTCTATGAGTAGACTAAAAAAGGAGCGGAAAAGGAGATGAGGACACGATGAATGTAGCGTCGTCTGTATCTAACTCCAGCCATCAATAAAAATTAGCAAGAGTTCTTTATGGATCTGTCAGGCTCTTTGCGTGCCGGTGAACAAACCAGATTTTCAGTGCTGCATGTAGTTGTAATGGAACTCTAATATGGATGTGTGGGTAAGAGCATGTAATGTTACTGTGCTGGCAACATTTAGAGGACTGCGTTTCTGTGTTTCTGACAGACATAATTAGATCCGTCACTGGGCCAGCTGTTGCTGTTCAGCAGGGTCAGGATCATGCCTAAACACACACACACACACACACACACACACACACACACACACACACTATCCCAGAGTAGCAGAGCGATCAAGAGAAGGCAGATCAAACTATCACTGAGAGCAGAAGTTTAGCCCGACTTTCCTTTTAAGAAGGACTTTATTCACAAATAGCTTGAAAAGGATTCTTGAAAAAGACTCTTATGAGTATGGGCATTTTTAAAATCATGATTTATTAAGAAGAAGTGAGCTGTAGAAGTTAGAATCCAGAAATTATCTGAGGAACACAAAGTGAATGAGATATCATCTTTTCTATCATGATTAGAAAGTCTCTGCATTAACACTAGGTGGCGACGTCCAACTCCATTACAGAGCAGCCAGCACTGTGCTGACTAAGGGCTGGTTGACAGTAGGTGTGTGTGTGTGTGTGTGTGTGTGTGTGTGTGTGTGTGTGTGTGTGTGTGTGTGTGTGTAGGTGTGTGTGGAGTCTATAAACATGTGTGCTTACATGTGATCAAGTACGAGGTGCTGCTGACCTTGTAAGGATGCTGCATACATGCAGATTCTCCTTCATCCTGAGCTGACACCAGTACAGGGTCCAAGGACTGACCACCTCCTCTTTAGCCCAAGCTGATTTAATACAGTGTACATGTGAGGATGGGTTAAAGGCAGCTTAAACAATATAACATATAAGATCTAAAGTTTTACAAATGTGTGTCGTGGGAGTCGATTATTCCCCGTCTACACACACCACACTTCCATTTTCCTGCTGACAGAAAACACCAGGCTGTCGTTACAGTAAAAGTGACTCCATCCCTCCCTCCTTCCTCTCACTGTTGCTCACTTAATCTCCCTCGCTTTGCTCTCTCTCTTTCTCTTAATGTGGATCTATAGAGTTTAGCGCAATCTCAGAAACTGAGAGAGAAGAGAGGGAGGTGTTAGGAATCGAATCCATGATCTTGCAGTGTTGCAAAATGCTGCAAGCAACTGTGGCAGAGAGCGGGGAAGAGGGTAGGGGTAGCGGTTTGCACTGAGAAGGGGGGGAATGGTAATGGGATGGATGGAGGGATTTACTCTAGCAGGGACGAATAAGAGAAAGGGGGTGGACACCTTGCTCTGCATTTACTCAAGAAAAATCTCTGGGGTCAGCCAATTAGAAGCCGGGTGACACCGCTATCCTCCCAGCTAGACGGTAAATCCTGCGCCACAAGACAACCCACGTGCCTCTGTTTAATGAACACATGGCCTCATAAAGAGACACACGAGCAAGAAAACAATTAAACACATACAAATTAAAAAAAATTAAATAAGTAAAAAAATAAGTAAATAATGAAATCACGCAAATATGGCCAAATATGAAAAGCAAATGTGAATTCAAGTCAACATTTATTATTTAATAGGACCACTACCATAGCTGCCCAAACCTGCCACGTTACTATGGATGACTGTAATATGACTGTGACGTGTGTTTACATGAAACAGTGCATTTGAACACTGGACAATGACAAGCAAAACTTATTTTAAGAATATTTTGCACATTTATAGGAAAATAATAAAATAATATCACATTTTCTCTACTACTCAGACTCTTCACTAAAGTCATTGTTAAAGTAGTCTTGGCACCTATGACTGTTTTTCTTGCGAATGATCATACAAGCTTGCACTCTTCTGTTTCAAGTTTGTGTCATTCACCTTGAGCTGCTCATGCTTGAAGGGGTTGAGCACTGGTGTCAGTGCACAGACATTTTTCAGTCTCTCAGGAAATGATGCTGGGCGTAAACCACTCCATATGTGTTTTACTTGTGGCCATTGTCTTGTTGAATACAAACCTTTACAGCAGTCTGACATACTTACCTCTTCAAAAAAAGATCGTCAATAAGGATTTATGTATACTTTTCCTTCTGTCCTCACTAGTCTCCTGACCATGTCGCGGAAAAGCATCCCCACAACATGATGCTGCCACTGCTGTGCTTGGAAGCAGGGATCGTATTAATGAAGTGATGTTTGGTACCAGATTTCTTCAACACACACAGTCATTGAGATGTCTGCAGGCTCCCAGCAGCGTCTCATGTGCCATTTTGTTAGCGATAGCTTCTTTTTGTCCACTCTGTGTGCCCTGATGATTCTATAAGAGTCTCCCATCTCCACAAAGGAGATGCGCAGTTCATGAGCCTTGGTTTTGGTTGCCTGTCTTGCCTTATTAATCAGTTTGGCTGGGCAGCAATAGAAAGACTGATAGTTCTGATTTATCTCTTATTTGCAAATAACAGAGGACTACCTTTCAATACAATCCTGTTTGTCTTCACTCTGACACAGACAATCAACTGTGATTGTGAGAGATTTCTTTCTTTCTTAACTATGTGCATTAAAATCAGTTGGTTAGAGGTGTCTATAAATTACAGAAGTATCATAAAGGCCATTAATAAAAATAGGATTATTTTCAATGAATATAGCTAAACACATCAAGAAGGTATTTTAGCTTTGTCTGTTTTAAAATAAGTTTTAAAAAAGGGATGTTAAAATGTCTGAATGCAGTGTGAATATATATCTAATTGGATACATTTGTTTGTGTTTGCCAGCATTTTGATATGTAAATGTCGGAGCTTTCTGCACCATTTCACACCATTAACAGATGTGTTGTACTGGCACCGTAACTCTACTGTGAGTGGCGATGATTAGAGCTAGTGCTTACCAAATAAATATTCCCTTAGAGAGAAATGCATAAATATTTCATCACAAACGTTAACTTAGGAGTTCTTTTAGAGCTTTTAATCACATAAAATAATCTTCCCTAGTAGATTGAGATGCTTAAGTGGAATGAAAATGTACACAGATGTTTTCAATTTTTTGTATCATCCAAGGATGATTGTGTTATAAACCCAAAAAACTCCAGAGTGTTAAATTGACCTTATGTTGGAATTTTTTATATTTCTTTCTTTCTTTGGTAGATCCGATCAGTACTTTACAGGCTTGTAAATTACCCGGAGTAATAACTATACTCGGATGGAAGTAAAAATATTTGCTGTTTCAAAGGTCAAAAATATTCTTATTCTCAAACTTTTACCAGTCAGTTTATGAATAAATCTGGAAAATGTGGGCTATAATAATAAGAGCTTGGAGCTAAATCCAAAATGGAGTTTGCTTTGAGATCCAAATGCTCGTGTCTGATCAAACAAAAACACTTCCCTTTCAGTGTAAAACTGTGGTGCTATATTAGCATCAACACATTTGTACCGTGTACACAAGTGTGAGACTGATTAGTGAAAACAAATAACACCATGGCCAAATGGATTGTCTGTGCTTTAACACTGAGGTTTTGAGTCTTTGAAGAAGTTTCTTTTCGGTACTCTCTGGTTTCTTTAGGTTTTGTTTGTCTGTAGTTTTATTTACTGATAGGAGTAACGGTTATACTTGAGTCCTAGTTACTGTTTCCATGTGTGGAGATTTTTAGTGCTTTGTGTGTTTCCCTCTGTGTCTTCCTCCTGTGTCTTTCTGCTTAATTTAAGTTACTCATGAGTCTGTGTTTCCTTATTTACTTCCTCTTTTAGTTTGAAGTTATTTGTTTCTTGCATTCCCTTTTATTTCCCCTCTTGTCTCCTTGTAATGGATTGCAGTCACCTGTGTGATTACCCTCATCTGTGTCTCATTCCCCTGGATAGTTCCACTTCCCTGATTACCCTTTGTGTATAAATAGTCCAGTCTTTCCTCTCAGTCTTGTCACAGAGTCCGTTTCCCCCTCCTCTGTGTTTTCCTGCATTACTCCAGCATTTCTGAGAACTTACCTTTGTTTTTTTGACTATTTCATCAGCCAAATAAACAACTTGCTTTCTGTTCATCCCGTCATCCCTCCTGTCTGCATTTGTCTTGCTCTCTACATATGAGATAATCCATACAAACATAGGAATTATAAAAGAACTGTTACAGTCTCAGCAAAGAAAAAAGTACAGATGCTGCATGCCAACATCTGAATGAAGGTTATTATGGCTGTGCCGGGTGTCATGTTTTGCTCTGAGATTGATCAGGGCCCATTCTCCTGGAGAGGAGAGCAAAACCGTGCATGCTGGGTGGGGTGAGAATTGAAGAGCAACAAATCAAAGTGACACCACTTTCCCTCCAGGGGATTCAGATGAAGAGGGTTACAAATGGCTAAGCTTTTAATAACAGGTCCATGATGCTACAACACCGCAATGACACACGAGGATTAGATGACTCAAGAAATCTGCGCTCCACTCAGTAAGATTTGTCATAAGGGAGCATACGGCGATACTCTGAGACACCAGCCAAGGCCTGGTCTTGTACCATCTTCATGTCTAACTCCAAAAGAACACTTACTAAAAGAAAACCTTGAGCCCTTGTTGGGCTTCTTTACCATACTACATTTTATACCACCTGCAGGTTTAATCCAGTCAGAAAATTCAGAACCCAAAATTCAGAACTCAATCTTCTTCTGCTCATCTCATTAAATGAACCAGACATTCTCTATTGTCCGCACTCAGAGAACGGGAACAGAGAATTATAGCTGGGAAGCTATGCTGTAATGACCTAGTGTACCTCTGTGTTTTGAATTGAATTATTTCTCTTCCCTCCGGTCGACAGAAAAAACAAGAATCATCATATCAATCGGGTAAATAAGACACCAGCCATCCAATACAAAGGAAAAAGGTGCAGAGTCACCCTGGGGTCACCCACAGTCCTCTGATATTTCACTCCTTTTTTGCTTTCACTATCCTTTTCTCCGGCTCTAACCCTTGGCTATATTCCTTCAGTTTTATCACTCATCTTCACACCAAACATTCACACACAGTCACAGACACATATGGTGCTTCTCCCACACACACAAACCAATTCTACATGTTTACCATAAACAGACAAACACACAACATCTATAAGCTAAAGTCTAAAAACTGCATGCTTACAATGACAATCTAACATGCTGACGCTAACGGTGTATGATGTTTACAACACTGGCCATGTTAGTTTGGTATTAAAGCATGCTAGCACTGCTAACAAGATTAAGTTGCATACTTAACTGAAGTTTACACCAAAATAAATTGCATCACTATATAGACTACTCAATAAAAACTATAAACATCAGATTGCCACTGATGTCAGTAGGTCTTGTCCTCATGTGAACATGAATTGCAAACTTCATTTACAAAACAGATAAAGATGCATTAAACTGTAAAATATATATATATGTACATGTTATATGGCTAGTTTTGTAAAACTCAAACATGCAGGACAAATAAAATCTTTTTCTACTGGACAAAATAAAACAAATCAATATTGCAAATGACAGGCTGCACATTGCTGCACATTGCAGAGGCTCTCATACATCTCACTGTATGAGATGCTGCAGAGTCTGAGGATATAAAGGCAGGACTCCGAGTACCTGGACATGAAACCGCACTAAGCTCCCTATCCCACCCCCTGTCCTTTCCTCTCTCCTCTCCCTCATCAGCAAGAAGGAGCTTAAAGGGAAAGAGCCTGGGTTGGGTAGCGGGCATTGAAAGCTTTCCCTTTTCCACAACAAGCTGTCCAGCAATGACTATCACATTCCTCTCAGAGGGTATCACCTCATTCTTGCTCTCTCACTCTCTCTCTCTCTCTCTCTCTTATTTGGGAATGATGAGGATCCATTTCAATAACCCTGATCTCCCAATTCCTGTTTCAAGCAGTTACGTAACCGCTGCACTATCAGAATAACAATTGAGAAAAGAGATTAGCGCAATCGGTCAAGGAGGGTGATAGAGAGAAGATTTGGGGGGGGCTGAGAGGAAAATCTAAGGAAGCCCCTCTCAATATGACACATCACTTCATGTGCAGTGGGAGGATAAGCACACAGAGATGCTGCTGCTCGTAATTTTGGAGGTTTACACAAACCTCTGTTGGAGACAAATGCTTTTCTGAAAGCACTGCAGTCCTACGTGTCAGCTCAGCTTCATTTACAATCATCAGCCAGGCAACACACCAATAAATGGTCTCTGCCTCCCAGGCTTATGGTGATTATCAAAAACATGCATCAAGCTTTCATTTCTTACAGCAGGTGCAGATGATTGTGTCATCCTTCCCCCCCCCAAATGAAAGAATGAATCACGGCAGTGAGGTTGAAGCTGGCAACACTGTGAGAAATCTTGATCCCTCATCAACAATTTAAAAATATCCACGGGCTTTGGAGTTTGAGGGAAGCCGAACCCCTGCAGGGATGAGTGCCTGCTGGATGCTTGATGCTATTTTACTCGCGTTTACTCAATTATTTTTTTCTATTTTAACAAAGAATGGATGCCACCTTTTTTGTGTAGGGGAGCTTTCCTCTCTAATGAACCTGAAAGAGTGTGCTTGGGTATTTGCTTTAAGAGTCACTTAGTCTCTGCTAGGTCATAAATAAAGATCCGCTGTTGCTCATGTTAAAGGGGGAGAAAGGGGGGAGCAGAAGGCATTACTTGGTGAATTGGCATCACGTGCCCCATTCCTGCTTTAATTAAAGGAAAGTAGGTTGCGGCTCCTGGCCACCCTGCCCCAGCAGTACTTGCTGTATAGCTGAGAGCTGGACTCAGTGAGGCTCATTCCAAGGCTCCATCAACATGACTGAGTGCCTCAGACTCGGCCTGCTGAGTCATCTGTCTGAGGGTTTCCACAGGGCCACCCGGGCTGCAGACCCGCGCACACACACACACACACACACACACACACCCGTATGAAACTGGACTAACACACATACAGACATGCCTGAAGTTTGAGTTTCATGGTCTAATACAATGATACCATAAAGCAGGTCCCTGTTGCGACCAGTTGGGTATGAGAGGAGGAAGAAAGGACATAAGACTCGCTATTGAAGAGAGCCAGAGATGAATAAAAACTAATGATTAAATCCATAGAGGTGTATAAACACATGGTGAGTGAAAAAGGTGAGTGAAGAAGAAACACTCAGTGCATCATGGGAATCCTCCAGCCTTCTACACTTATTGCAGCGTAACTAAGGAAGGATTCAGGGTTACCTGTTCCAGCCCTAACTATCAGCTTTGGCAAAAAGGAAAGTTTTAAGCCTATTGTTGAAGTATTTAGACTCCAAACTGGGAGCTGGTTCCACAGAAGAGGGGCTTGAAGGCTGAAGGCTCTGCCTCCCATTCTGTTTTGAAATAAAACCAGCAGAGAAGAGCTCTATAGGGGTGGTACTAGGAGGTCTTTAAGATAAGAATGGGCCTGATTATTCAAGATCTTATATCTGAGGAGTAGGATTTTAAATTTGATTCTGGATTTAATATTTTGGAGTATTTCTGAAACTGCTCATCTCAAACACTGGGCTAAAATAGCTTGTTGATTAGAGAGGTCAGAGGAGGATGGCCATACTGATTGCAGGTGGAAGAAAGGCAACAGAATTACATCTACTGGAAAACACAACAAAAGTTCACAAAATGCTTTGCAGAAATGAGTCACTAAATAACAATTTTTGTGCTATCCTTAGTGTTTTATTGGGGTTTGATCCAGAACTCTTGTCTTTGCCTTGAGGTGGTAACCAGAGACTTCAAGTGGTTATTAAACACCAACTCTGGTTGTCCAACACTTTGACTGTCAGGTAGGAAAAAAGGTACACAAAGTTTAAGATTTTAAAGTGGAGCATTTGGGATACGTTCACCGACAGGTGCACCAGGCTATGACAGTCACACAGTCAGGTTCTTTTACTCTGGCTGCAGACTTTGATTTTCTAGCTTCAAACATCTGACATGAAAGCAATAAGTCGTCCGCTTCAGAATAAGTACATTTCGGTTTATCACAATAACTTCACTTTGATCACAGCAGCTGTGGTAAAGGCACAGTGGGATGATCAGCAAACAGGTGCTAGACTTGGTACTGATGGGTTTAGTTGCTTCTGCAGCACCTCTACTCCACTGCACCCCCACCCCCACAACACACACACACACAGTCATATACACATGAACTACAGTGCCAATCTGCCTCAGACATCAACACATAAACCTCATCGAGGACTCTGCTTTCTCTTGAGGTGTGGAGGGTAAGAGATTTTGGAGGGCAGACAGAGACAAGGCTGGAATGCTGATCTACTGCTGCATTTTCTGTTTTACACAAAAATTGTAGCATGAACATGGGGCACCGAGGTAGCACTTTCAACACTGCAGTACTCCCAGGCAGCCATATCAGCTGCACAAGTGCTGCATTTTGAAGAACTCTACGCTGCTGAATTTTAGCCCTAGGATGCCCGATGAGCTGCTACAATAGAAATCTGCAACCAAGACAGTGTTAGACTATATACATGACAAAAAAGCCATACATTTTGACCACACCTTTTTTACCGATAAGTCTGAGCATCAGCACTACTAGGTAAATGGATGATGGGTAAATCCTCAGCTCCTCTGGACTATGAGAGCTATAAAAGCCATAAGTGAACACCGGTGATGTTGTTGGTGGGGCGAGTGAAACCGTGTTTTTTCTTGTTTTATGTCAGAAATAAATACAAATTGGGGTTTTGAACTGTTGGTTTAAACAAAGACATCTGACAGCCAGCGCATACTCTTGGCACCTTACTTGATCTATAAATATCCAGTTAAGCAATAATAGCTTAGATATTTCTCTGATTTATAGAGATTTACAATCAGTGATGTGATAAATAGTTACAGTAAATGTTGATTCAGACATTAAGAAGCTGACTTCTATTGTAATTTTTCTTTCCGTTCCTGGTATGCAAAGGTACATTTTGAAGTTTTGATTTGACTTCTATGACAATAAACTAAATAAGTGAAGTGACTCATAATAACACATAATAACTAACAGTGCTCAAAGGCAAAGAGGAACAAGGAAAATTCATTTCAATGCACACAGGGTTACAGCTCTAAAAATCATCCTGAATGGATCCAGTGGGTTCATTAACCATTTGAGAATTAATAAGTGATCCCATAACGTAGAAAATTACTAAGTAAATCAACAAATTATCAGAAAGAGTCCAACTTCAATTCGCTTAGTTGATCTTTTTGTTAGGAAACTACAATTACAGTAGATGTTACATTTGTAATCTTCTCATAAATGCCAAGAATACTTTATCATAATTAATATCAAAAGTGCAGTCTGATTCAACCTTTGTGCACTTGAGACTGTTTTTGATCAGGATGCTGTTAAAGCAGAGATACTAAAATGAAAACATAAAAAAATAAATTGCATTTACAGGAAAAGCTTTTACTCATCCGCTACTACAATTAAGCTGAAAATATATTTTCCATGCAAGGGCAAAATATGGCTAATAACTATAAATGAATAAATAAAAGGACGTTTTATCTTTAATGCCAATTTAGATATACACTAAAAAAAAAATTCTAGTGAACTTGGAGCAGTCCTTAAACTCTAGAAAAGTAAACAGCCCACACTAAATGCACTGTCTAGCATCCAAGCAATGCAACAAACCACTATTTCATACTTCAGGGCTGCTGTCACCGGGTCAGCCACTTCACATTAAAGCAGGTATAGATGTAGATACAAACACACACACCGAATGAGGTGAAAAGAGGTGCTGACTGGGACAATGGGGCTTTGTTCACATCCTGACAATGCTCATTTTTCAAGAGGAGCAAACTCATCAATAAAAGTAATTTGAGGACAACATTATAAACTGCTCAGCAACTGACCTGTTCTGCATAATGCCACTACACTGAGAAGCCAGTTAAAAATGCACTTTCACCCTGTAATGACGAGGACAGATCATTGTGTCCTCACTGGGACGTCAACGTACGTCAAACCATCTTAAACATCTAAAAATTAAACCAACACGGAAGATAAATATAACAGTAAGCAAATCAAGTTATGTTTTTTAAAAGACAAATAAACAAATGTTACTAAAAACTGATGCAATTATACTCAGTAGACTCAAAATGTACTCAAAGAGCAGTGAGCACTGCCTCCCTTTCAGAGCCCTGTACTCCATCTATTAAAGTAAAAATACCCAAAGAACAATTGAACCTTTACACCATAAACTGAAACACTCCTTAATCAAAGAAGCTAAGAGTGATTTTTCATACAAACAAATCTTTGATTAAATTGCCCCCAAACTCTTGCTTAAAGGCAGCCGGAAAAATATGATGATCATTCATTAGTGTTAAATGCTCAGAAATAAAAAATGCAGTCCTGCCACAAAGAGTTGACCTTCTGTGCAAAGCAAGGATAGAAGCACTCCTGAGCCACCAAAAAAAAGAACAGGTGTTGGCTGTTTTCTTTGTGAGCTACAAAGTGGGATAAGGAAACACACTCATTGTATTACAGAGTGCAGAAACTGTAGAGGTAGCTACACGCATCAGAAAGGAAACAAAGGAAGATGAAGGGAGAAGAGAATTTCCCCAGTGTTAACATCTGCTCCAGAAACCAGGAATGGCTATAAGCCGGTGTTTAAAAAAGGAAGAGAGATTGAGAGGGGAGGTGGAAGGGAGTCAGGAAGCTTATTTGAAAGACTTAAGCTGCATGGTTACGTAAGTGATATGGGATCCTCTGAAACTACACACTTTGAGTCAAAGTTGTTCTGCATTAGCACCGTCAGACATCTCGCCCATGTTTCGCCCAACGGTTAGAGCTGCAGGCTCTCTCTTCTTAAACCTCATCTTTCCAGACATGCATACGCTGCACTCACTCACACACATACACATACTAGACATGCACAAAGGCATCTGTGCACTGGCATTCACCCTCTGGTTGTAATGTGCGTGTGTATTCATTAAGTACAAAGGCTGTTTAAATATACACATGTACCCCTGTGCTGTATCGGGTCTTGATGAGTTAAACAGGTGAAGGATGTGATGAAACTTTAACTCCAGAGTCATTCCTTCGCATCAGTCGCTGCAGACTACGCGGTGTGTGTCTGTGCGACGGGTCTGACTCTCCAACAAAAAGAGTTAAATAGCGAGCCCCTGCTGACAGAAAACCACCCAGGTGTATCTGAGTCATACCACCTTCCATTCACCTAAAGCTCTCTCTGTTTTCCTCTGTGTCTTTTTCTCAAATACACCTAATAACCTTGTCACCCTACCTGTATAGAACACACAAAAAAAGAAAGAAAAATCGGATCCCTATATCAGCCTTACAGCCCTGTCTTCCTTCTGTGGGAGAGTGGAAGCTGTACTGTGTTCCTGTCTCTACTGCATCAGCATCAGATTGGTTTACAGCCAGCCTGGCACAGAGCTGGCTCACAGGGCGGCTGGACTCGGTTACCGAGGACCAATTTGCCATCAATACACAATCTGCGGATGACTCATTTTCATTAATGAGTTTGAGCAAAAGGCGACAAGCGACCAGAGGCATAAAGTAGACTGGATGATATTTCTCTGCAGTCGGTGACTGGTGGAGCAAAGATTTATTGTTTACAACGAACCTTGCCAGTTGTTCCAGCTCTGCCTGGTACTTCTCAGTCAGAAGCCTGCAGGTACTGCTCTGCAGTCATTACAGTGCCACACAGAGAAAATAATGGACAGCAAACAAGAACATGCTTTTGTAAAAACAGGCAGGTTATGGTCCTCATGGAAGATCAGCACTTTAGTTAGATTTTGCTCACTAATACCTTACTGCAGTGTGAAAACAAAGAAAAAAGAAGAGACGGAGCACAAGACAGAAATGTGAAGAGGGACTGTCACACAGTGAGAGATAGAGTACTACACTGCCTTATCAGACGGCTCAGACAGGACAGTCAATAAAGCAGGTATAAAGCAGTCCAGAGGAGTAGGAAAGCATGCAGTGTGTTATACCGTTTCCCCGTGTCTGTATGCACAGGACATACATGTGTGCAGGGAGACTGTGTACACACAGTAGAAACACGCTGATCCCCGGGTTTCCATGTGTGCCCCAGCACCCCTGACCATAGCATGACAGAAGAAGAAGAACTGAGGGGGGCGTCTCAACCTTCCTGCCCCGCTCTCCAGGCTACACCTCCCCTCCTCACGCCAACCCCATCGCCCCACCCCACCCCTGACTACCCCACCTGTGAATATCCCAGTACCTTGCGCTTTTTATCCCGTGACCGACTCCTCTTTTTGACCCTCTCCTCCTCCTTCTCTTTGCGCTCCTGCTCTGCCTGGGCTTCTAAATCCTTGTTCTTACGAAGATGTTTGGCCGCTTGTGCCATGGCGTTGGTAGTCGGGGTCTCGGTGGCGTTGGCGTGTCCAGATCTTACAGCAGTGGTCTGCGGGTCGACGGCACTGGCACTTTACCTGGCGTGGGCCAACACTAGCGCTGCCGCTGTGTGCTCCTCTATGGCCCTGCAGAGTGTGCGAGCGTGCTCACCCTCTGCCTCCTCCTCCTCTTCAGCAGTGCAGTCACACACACACACACACACCGGCAGTCCTCATCCGTCTGCTGTGGGATGCTACTGCAGCGCAGCTCTCTTTCTCTCTCTCTCTCTCTCTCTCCCTCCCTCCCTCTCTCTCTCTCCCTCCTGCTTTGATGCTTGCACTCTCCTGCTCTCTCACTTCCTCCGTTCCATTCCTCTGCTCTCCTCCTCTCTGGTCTCCATTCGTTTCTGTGGAGAAGAAAAGGATAACAGCAAACAAACAGGTTTTCCTTCTTTTTCAGTTGTTTTCCTTCCCTACATCTCTCCTCTGTTCACTGCTTTAACATATTGTGAAACTGTTTCGACCCCCCCCCCCCCCTCCCTCCTCCCACCCTGACACACACATGCACGCGTCAACAAAGATTAAAAAGGGATGAACTGACAGTCAGTTAAGAAATAGCTTGAGCTGCTTTAAATCAAAGTCAGCTCTTCCTCCTCACATTGTATTGATTTCGTTTCCTTTTCCAGCATTTAATTTCTCAGTATCTCCTGGTCCTGCTGCGTGTCCATCTGTGTAGGATCACCAGGTTGCACAGGGAACCCGTCATCCCCACAGCCAATCACACCATCACTCATAAACATGCACACAGTCCACGAAACCAGGGAAAATAAAAGAAAAAAACCAAAAAAACCAAAAAACTAAAACATGCATGAGGGAGAAAAAAAGCTGCCTCTTACTTGTTTACCTCTCTCTCCCTCTCTCTCTCTCTGCTCCCTCCTCCCTCTCCACTGTTCAGGCGCTGCAGCAGACAGAATTGGTACCCAAGCAAGGATGTTGGTGCAGTATGCTTTCGTATATTAGAATGGTGCTGGGAGCATTAAATGTCTAAAATCCCCATCATTGCTTGACTGGCTATTGTAAAGTGAGATGCAGTAAAATGATCAGAAGCTTTGCTTCATCAAATTCTTCTAATGAGTTCCTGATTCCCTCTCCTTGAATCTCCTCTTACAGTTTTGCATACAATAAAAGACAAAGGGCTGTATATTTACTGTAGGAAAAACAGCTTCTCTTGTACACTGTGAGAACGAGCATGGAGCTGGCACCTGTTTACTGATATTGCTCTCTCCCTCTTCCTCTCTTGGTTTCTCCTCTCTCCCTCTCTCTCTCTCCCCCTCATCTTTCCTCCACCCCACAAAACTGCTGACGCAGGCAGAAACGATCATTTAACATCTCTCTTTGCCCAGCTTGCTATACATCACACATACAGTTCACACTGATATTGTAGACACACAAACACAGCACACACATGCCACCACATGTGCTTCAGTGCCCCCCCCCCCCCCACACACACACACATACACATGAAGAGGGACAGCTGGTGAATGGCTGTTTTTTTGCACCCAGATCTTAATTTTTGGCTTATTTTATTATCCGTCATTGATTATTTCAAAACAAGTCATTACAAAACACATAAAACAGCCAAGATATCATTGCTCACTTCTTTAATATATCATCCCATAATCTTATTTTCTATTTTTACATTTCTTATCAGCTTCTTATTTAAGGAGTGACTTGTATTAGAAGGAAATTAAATAAATAAATCATACACTGATTATCTTTTAAAATAATACAAATTTTTGAGGCATTTCTGCTGCCCCCAGCCCACATCTCTGCACATGCTAAGATTTATCCATAACTATGTTTTTCTCTGCTCTCCAGCCATGGCTTTCCCTGATCTGATAGCAGCTTGCTCTCTCTCCACACTGCAGCATGCTAATGAATAGGAGTGGTGATATTCCCCTCTGTCTGCAATGCTACTAAACAAATCACTTGCTCGTGTGCCCTAGCTATGAAACAAACACAAACACAGACAGGCTGACAGCTTTGTGACAAGAGATCCATCACAATACTGAACCCCTGGGGAATGTGTCTGAATGAGTCACCAGCAGGACTGACTGCCCTGATAATAAGGAGGGTTTTTTTTGCTTGGGCAGCCAGACTGGTCTTGTTAACCACTTGTCGAGTGAATGGATGGGCAGTTTTACATTGGACTTCAACACACCTACTGTGACCAGTTATAGTTGTAGTATCATTTAATGCAGTGCCTAGTCAAAACCTGTGGACAAGAGGGCATCCCATACCCATGAAATATGGAAAATCTTCCTGTTTAACGAACAGTGTTTCATATTAGACAAAAGGTTTTGACAGAGTGCAGTTTCATAGGACACATGTAACTGCTTTATGCTCATATCAGTAGAAACCGACAGCAAACAGATCAATCTAAATACACACGGCCTGTTTTAGAAAGTAAAATAAAGTACTTATGGTTATAAGATAATCAACCAATCACGGCAGGTTTATGATCTGAGGTTGCTTCATCTGGTCAGGTCTAAGGTACAGCAACGTTATGTGCCAAAAAACGAGGTCAGCTGACTACCTGAGTAATCAGAATGATCAAGTTTTCTTCCCTGATGGCACGGGCATGTTCAAAGATGATGATGTCAGAATTCACTTGACTCAAACTGTGAAAGAGCAGTGTAGGGCGTGTAAGACATCATTTTTCAGCAGTCTCCAGACCTTAAACCCACTGAGAATCTTTGGAAGAGTTTATGCAGCGGTCCAACTCTATATCATCAACACAAGATCTTGGTGACAAATTAATGCAACTCCGGATGGAAACAAATGCAGTGACATAGAATAAGCTTACTGAAACAATGCCAAAGTGAATGCTTGCTGTCATCAAAGCTAAAGGCGACCCAGTGAAATATGAGAGTGTGTGACGTTTTTTTGGCTGGGAATTGCATTTTTCAACACAAATGATTTTGTGGTTTCAGCTGTATACAAACACACTTTCGAGTTGACAAATATGATGAATATGGGTATAAAGTGCAGACTTTAAGGATTCTATTAAAATATTCAAATAATCACTAATGAATCACAACCATTTATCCACATTTTCCTATTTTTGTTAATTGCGGAATTCTTTCGAAAGCTGTTTCATAGACAAATGGGAGCCATTTCTTAAATATTTCTTTATAAATTTAAAAAGGTCTGTAGTTGACTCAAAGTGTGGCATTTCCATTTGGAAGCTGTTGAACCCACAAATATGCAGCAAAAGAGCTTAAACAGGAGATCTCTTGACCACACAAACGCAAAGAAAACTGTCAGATAGGTGGAGCATTATGAGGGGCTGCATCAACAGTTCTGTACATTTTGGTGGAAGATTGAAGAAACCTCTTCACAACATCTATCCAAGCGGTTGAACCTGTACCGGAATGTTAGGTAGAGAAAAATAAAGAAAAGGCTTGGATCACTTTATTATTTGAACTACTAATACTACATCACCTTTAGGAGGCAGTGTGATGTATGGGTATGTATTGTTTCCAATGGCGCTGGGTCACTGGTGTTTATTGATTATGTGACACAGGACAAAAGCAGTCAGATGGATTGTGAAGTGTACAGTCCTCGGATTCAGCCATATGCAGTAAAGTAATTGCATGGCACCTCACAGTGCAGATGGACAATGGCCCGAAGCATACTGCGACAGCAAGCCGTGAGTTTTAAAGGTAAAGAAGTGAATTATTAACAATTCCCGGGTCTATTAGCTGGTATGACCCTACTTGTTTGACTTCGTGCATCAAAAACTCAATGCAGAAACACCAAAAAAACAAACAACTGAAGACAGGCAGGATTCTTAAGGGTTAAATCTAAAACTTTAAATAAACACTGTTATATAATGTCCAATTAGATTCATAAAAATAGGGAACTGTGTATAAAAATTTACTATAATTCCTGATTATTAATGCAGTATTTGTCATGGTCTTCGAGTCCTATGCGTCTCCGCCATTTCTCTCTTTACCCTTTGTTTTCTCTCTCTCTCTCTCTCTGCCTTCTGCTCTGTGTGTAGGTGTGTTGACCTACTTTACAGGGGTGGGATCCTCCTGGGATCTCCACCCTCTCCTGGATGCACCTGTGCATCCCTGTGACGCAGTGCTTCCGGCTCCAAAGGACCTGCCCCGGAAGAGCCTGGGACCCCAAACTTGGACTGACCATGGAGAATAACCGATGCAGTTCTGTTGTACCTCTCTCTCCTCACTAGAATGCCCGAGATGCAGATGAGTGCCCCTAGTGACCCATTTAATTAACATGCATCTTCGTTGGCCAAAAGAGAGGGCCCGGCAGTAACAGTACGGATACTGGTGGGCAAAACTGAAAATAATTCATCCCTACTTGATTTGCTTGTCTTTGCTAAGTTCTGCTTCCAGTCTCTTTCACATCCCCTGCAGGCTCTCATTAACTCCATGCTTGAGCAAAGCTTCCAGGATGGTGCTCCGGCTGCAGAACTTAGCCTCCCCCTCAAGCATTACCTGAACCTCTTCATGTTTCCTCCCTTGATGGCACCCGTCGCCCAGATATCAGTCAACGCATACTCCCTGTGAATCATCTTGTCTGGTAACCATAAAGAACACATTCAGCTATACATTTCTGAAGCACCTAATAATCCTCTCATCCTTGGACCCCATGGCTCAGCAAACATAACCCCCAAATTGACTGGGAAAAGAACGCCATCATGGGATGGAGTCTGTCTTGTCACCAGTTTTGTCTCAGGTCTCCTTCTCCCCCAGGATCTACAGCCCCACCGGAAAACTGCCTGAGCCGCCTGACCTTTCTGTGGTGCCTTCTGCTTACCACGATCTTGCAGAGGTATTCCGCAAAGACCGGGACCCTGTCTCTTCACCTCATCAGTCGTAGAACTACACCATAGATTTTTTTCCCAGGAACACCACTTCTAGCAAGTAGGTTAGTCTTTCTAAACCTGAAGCTTCCAAACCTGAAGCTATGCATCACTAGCTCACTGGCATTATCCGTCCATCATCCTCTCTTCTTGGGGCAGGGTCGTTCTTTGAAGTAAAGGACAAGACTCTGTACATTGATTTTCAAGGACTGCTAAGAATAAATGCCCTTTTTGCCATTTCTCAACTCTCCCTTTGTGTTATTACAGGGAGCTACTGTGTTCAACAAGTTGGATCTTCAGAATGTCTATCATCTGGTACGGATCCAAAAAGGCGATGAGTGTAAAACTGCGTCTAACACCTACTTAGGGTATTCCTGTATAGTTGGTTAACTTACCTGGGAGAGTGAGTCCCTGGTCCGAAACACCCAGCAGGATGAATTTACCCTGGCAGGGGTCCTGCTAACTGGCTGGTCATTCCTTTGGCTGAAAAGTTGTTAGCTCTCCTGTTAGACTCCTTCGACCACTACCCACACCTGGATGTCTCTGGCCACATATCTCCCTGGTCTTCATCACTGGCCTCCCACCATCTGCAGGTAACACAGTCATGTTAAACACTGTTGAACGATTCTCTAAAGCAGCACACTTCATCACCCTTCCCAAGCTTCTGTCTGATATGGAGACAGCCCAACTCATCACAGACCACATGTTTCAGCTTCATGGGATCCTGGCGATAGTTTCTGATCGGGGTCCTCAATTTTCTTCTCGCACGTGGAAGGAGTTCTGCTGTTCGCTCGGAGCCTGTCACTGTCATGGTCCTCCTGGACGAACCTGCAGATCGTCCGGCAATCAGCTGTCTGCCATTTAAGCCGGGGTCTGACCTTCAGTCTTTACCTGAGCGTTATCTAACTCCGGTAGTCTTCGCCTCACCTCTCTGTAAGTCTGTTTCAGTTTGGTCACTGAAGATTTCTGTTTCTTCCTGTGACTAGGACGGCCTAGCAGATTTCTGAGTATTTGTTGCTTGGTGGCGTTAGATTCTGTTCGGACTCAGAGGATCGGGGACTTGGATTCATAGAACCTTCCTTCTACGGCAAGTCATATTTTATGATCTTTGCCACAAAGCCATGGGATTTTGACATGCTCGAACCATTTTTCCAGAGTGTATATAGAAGGCAGGAAAAGGTGGTTAAAATAACTAAGGAACATGCGAATGTGACACCAAGCAACTATTTCACAAAAACAATCAAACTTTAGGTTACCAGCTGTAATGCCATGCTCTACAAACATGATGGAGCACTTCCACTAATGCACTAATGTAAGTCATATTTTTTCATTGATATGTTCTGTATTAATATGCCTGAAGAGTGTAAAAACACAAGAATAAGGCTTTTTTTAAAAAAGGCATGTTTTTGTGTTTCTGAGTGCACCCAGTGAATAAGGACTGCCCCCGGGGGTGGTCCTGCCTAAGACACAAAGGGACAGGTTGTGTGGACCTAGGGATAGAAAGAAACACACAGCTACTGCCCAAGCTCCCTTCAGTGTGACGGCCAGCACCCGCCAGCACATTACCCGCTCCACTGCTCCTCTAAAAACAGTGTACGGGACACGGCAGAGGCACATACACACAAACTCACTACAGTGAAAAGAGACAGAAGAGAGAGCCTATTCAACACATGGAAGCATACTGTATATAACCTTGCTATGCAACGCAGGAAGTCAGTCAACTATTTTGGACATGTGACATGTCTGAACTTAAAACTTGACCCCTAATTATTTGCTGGAAGCAGGTCAAATTATACAGCAGGTCAAAAGGTACAATTAAAAAATGAGAAGACAGTCCTCACACTGAGCTTTCTTCCCACTCATGCTTCAGAGACACTCACAGCGTTACACTAATTTCTACAGTCATGCTACAGGTGAAACTCTTGGGACAAAACTCTCATTTCCTGCTCTAATTTAGTCTCTCTCAACTGGGACAAGTCACAGAGCCGTTTTTCAAACAAAGGCTTCATCAGATCAAACATGGCAGGAATGACAGGGAAGCTAATAATGTTGTTTATTGCTTTGCATCAGTCATATTCAGCGTCATTGATAGCAACAGCAGCTCATGTACAGATACAGCTAACTGTGCTGCTGGTTTTCAATATGCTGCTCATGTTGAATCCACCTCAACAGTTCTAATACGGAGAGTCTCCAGTGTGTTTGCTGGCAGCGGTCCACAGCCTACAGTGAGAAACAGTATTCTGCAAGCCTGTGCCATCCTCTGCACCATCGACTGTGGAGTTATTTTACCAGCAGCGTTAGTCACTTTCAGCCAAAATAAGATGAGGAGATGAAACAAACAGCTGCTGTGCTTGTGCTAAAAACAATATGGATGAATACTGAGGACCATTTTGTGATTTCAAGCAGATCAAAGGATCATAATGCTGTCCTTTTAGCCATGTGAAACAGCTTACGGCTGGTAGTGAATTCAAAAGGCAAATAACATATATAGAAGTTAAACAGCACCCTCTATTGATGAATAGGTAGGACTGCAGTAGACAAAGATGTAAGGCCCTGGTATAAACCTGCTGTGTATTTTTTTTTTATCATGAGGGGGATTTAAAAACAACATACTTTATTATAATTACATTTGAAAGAATGAATTTCACTGAAATTTTAAAGAAACAAAAGTGGCACCACTGCTGAGGCAGAGATATCAGGTATGGCAGATATGGGAGTAATCCATAAAACTGATTACACCACGGCTCATAGTGCCCCCCGTAGGAGACTTTTACAATAGTGTGAGGAAGCTCGACACTGCACTGCAGTACACAGACAAGTCAGAGCCACAACATGGGACTGCACGGGTCAGCACTACACTGATGGGAGGAGACATCTTTCAGACATAATCACAAGACCAAATGAGCAGGTTGAATGTAACACATTAAAGCAAAGCCAGTTTATTTATATAGCACCTTTCAAACATCTGCTTTACAAGATAAAATTAAAACCAAAAATAAATGAAGTAATAAAGGCAGAAATAATACGAGTAGTAGTAACAGCAACAACAATAAAAAGAACAAAAATAAAAATATTATTATATGTCCCGGTAGAGCTATCTGTTTAGTTTAAACCATTTGTGAATCAAGCTGTTTTTAGCTTCTTTTTTAAAAAAGTAGTTGAGTTGTTGTAGAGGTGGTTCCAGCTGTGGGCAGCGTAGCAGCTAAATGCCTTATTACCCTGTTTAGTTTCAGATCTGTGCACTACTACATGGCCTTAACGTCCTACTGTGTCTGTCTCCATTAAACATCCCAAATATATTTTTCAAACCCAAGTCATGTAACAATTTATAAACAATCACTAATACTTTAAATTAAGTTCAGTATTTTACTTGGAGCTGAGAACGGGAGTGATATTTTCTGCCTCTTCGTTTTTGTTCTAGCTTTAAAGATAAGTACACACCTTGCAGGATACAGACACACAATCAACAGTCACACACTCATTCCAACATATACACTTCCATGCATGCAGATAGATCCAAACTAGAATAATGGTTAACATCACACTGACAATTTCATTGAAGTAACACTTTCAACTGATTTCAAATGCATGCGCACACGTTGCTTTGACTGGTAAATATTCTCTACATTATGAGTGCCAGAAAACATTTTTCTTTTTTCGCCTGTTTGTGTGAATGTGAGTAATGAAAATGAAAGGAAGCCAAAGTGCATTCTTATGGGAGTCTTCTTCCTCTTAAGTATTCTCCTTTTTTATCTCAATAACCTTTAAATAGCAACTTATTAACTTTTATTTCAGTTGCTCTTTTGACTAGTAATCATTTGGGTTTCAGTGGAGAGGCATTCATCAACCAGCACATCAGTTTCAAATAACTGAAAACATGAAGAAAACCTTTCATCTGCTTCACTCGGTTATTAAATGTTTTCCTTTCTTTATTGGAGTTGCTTTGTTGTCATTTCCATCATATTCTCCTGAAATGCGGCACATAAAGAAGAACACCTTGTGCCTCTAACTGTATGAGTAAAACAAAGTTCAGTTATTGCTGTTTAAACACTGAAGTTCTGCGTGGCTTTATAAGCAAGTCTACATTTTCAAGTGAGGTGAGAAGGGTTACAACATACATTAAATCAAGTGATGTGTGACACCAGCACAGCCTAAGGTGTCAAAGAAAGACTGAAATGAATCAGAAAATGTGTTCATTGAACTGATATACACTCATGCTGTTAGGTACACCTTGTACTGCTTGTAAGAGCAAATATCTAATCAGCCAATCACAAGATAGTAGCTCAATACATGTCGGCATGTAGACACAGTCAAGACGAGCTGCTGAAGTTCAAATGGGGAAGAAAGGTGGTTTAAGAGATTCTCCAATACAACAATCTTGGATCATTCCCAGTAAAAACAATCCATCCTGTGAGTGGCAGATCTCTGGGTAAAAATGGCTTGTTGATGCTAGAGGTCAGAGGAGAAATTGCTTTGAGCTGATAGAAAGGAAACAGTAACTCAAATAACCACATTATCAGAACATCTCTGAGATCACAACGCATTAAACAGGCTACAGCAGCAGAAGATCACACCAGGTGTACCTCCTGTCAGCTAAGACCAGGAAACTGAGGCTACAGTTCACTAAAGCTCACTAAAACTGGACCATAGAAGACTGAAAAAATGTCACCTGGTCTGATGAGTACCACTAGAGTCATCGATTCAAGAGAGAGAAGTCGCTTGCTTTGTGCATACTGCTGAGAAAAAGACATTTAGCTGAGTTCATATCTGCCCTGTTTCATCAAAATCCCATTATTGCTGAGGAACAGAAACAAGTGAGTCTGGGCTCTGAACGCTCAACATGAGGAATCCATGTCAGTTGCACTCATTCTGACAACATCTCCTCATCCGATTGCAAATAAACACTCCTAAAAGCAACTATCACAACCGCAACAGCCATTTTCTTTCCAGCATGAGACTTCGTAAATTGTGCTAATAAACTGCATATGTGTGATTCATTTGAATGTCCTTCTCTTGAAAGGGAAGTCCTGCAAATACATATACCATAAGGCCAGCACAGTGTGGTGAAGTAAGATGTGTGATTTGTAGTCCATCTTCTGCACGCTGTAGTTTCAGCACCCCAAACACCTGGTGTCACATTGTTAAGGTCACTAGTGTAAAGTCGTTATCAGTGTGGCGCTCTTCTCCTTTTCTAATTCTTTATCAATTTTCTTATACGCCTTTCCTTGACCTCAATGACCTTTTTATTGAGGTCAAGGAATCTAATTTTTTATATTTATTTTGTCCAAATAATCCAAATACCTTAATCCTAAATGGATCCCAAGCAACTGCTTATGACAATAATGTTCAGATTATTTTGCTTGTCCCCAGCAGTTGTTATGGCTGGTGGAGCATGAAGAGAAGTTTAATCCGGTTAATTCAGAAATCTGAAACTTTGTTTTGAAAAATCTCTCACACACACATACACAATGTGTCTCTCCCTTTCTCTTCCCTCTACTGGATCTGCACCAGCAGAAATAGCACTGCTTTGGAGAGCCATATGGCAGGCAACAAAGCGAGGTAGGCTTCATGTCCACACTGTGCTGTTGCTCGGGCATCCTGCCACCTCATCTAAAGGGCTCATCTGACTTGGCTCAGCATTTGAGGGAAGTATGCAGACCAGGGATCAGTGTAAATACGCCACGAGTGACACTGACGTAGCAGTGTCACCAGCTCGGTGGTGAGAACAGCAGTTCAGAGCAGTCGTAGAGTTTCACAGTAGGAAGTGAATATCACAGTCTCACCGAATGGGAATGCATGGCTTATTCTGACTGAGAACCACCACTGCTGTGTGCTGTGAGCTCAGCAGCGTGCAGGCAACACAATACTGTGCTGTTCTCAGCTGGTTGGCCTTGTCTGGTGATTAAAACAATTACATTATGTTCGCTATCATTTTATTATGCAGGGGGGAAATTTATAATTGTAATGCGAAAAATAGCTTACAGAGACTTTCTTAGTTTTTGTGAGTTATTTTAGTGAAGGTCTGACTGAACAAACAACAGCAGCTGTGGAAGAAGAGACATGTGGAAGAAGTGGTACAACAGAAGAAGAGTGACATTGTTTTATCTTCCACGGTGTATTTAATAAGTAATTAAAGTCTAATAATAAACTTTTCCAATAAACTTTTTGTCAAAGTTACTCTCTGACTGTTCTGTATTCAGTGCCCTGAAATGCAACAATCAGCAACAGGGGGCGCTTGTGCACAGGAAAGCCCACTATATCAATACACATGGTCCATGTGGATAAATTCAGAAGATTTTTTTAATACTTGTTTTAAAACACACTTCCAAATAGTCTTTTTTGTGTCTTTTTTTGTCTGGGTTTTCTGCCCCTGTTTTCACTGTTCTGTAGCATTTTCAGAGTCTTCCTCTATCGTCATTATGTTTATGTACAGAGACATCCACTTTCACATCATTTAACAAGCTTGTGCAGTGATTAATGTGACTTCCCTGGCACTGCCTGACACAGAATTTGAGGAAAAGACTTCAGAAGAACACTGAACAAACAAACATTCTTAGGAATTAGGCTCTCTGTCTTTAAAACATCAGAAGAACAGCTCTACAGAAAGACTAAAGAAGTGTCCCACTGTGTATTACTCAAAAGACTGATTGGAGCATTTTTCACGTAGGTCTTGTCCACTGAATAAACACTGGGAACGTAAAAGACAGTTGGCAGGCTTCTCTGATACTTTAAATCACAGAGTTACAACTGCTGAATGGCTTACCTCTGCCATCTAGTGGTGTGAAAGTGCAGATGAGCTGTACATATAACAAAGCTATGGTTAAGATTGTTGAGTGATGCTGTCTGAACTTCTGACTGAAACACCAATGGTATGATCAGGGGCAGTCTATCAGCTGTGTAACCGAACAAAAGCCTTCTGCTAGCATTAGGATCTACAACTTATGTAACGCAACACCAATTCCCAAAAACGCTGGCACAGGGTCATGTTTACCACTCTGCCTTTAACAACAGTCTGTAAACATCTGGGAATTGCAAGAATGTTGTCCCATTCTGTCTGATATGGATTCTAGCTTCTCAACAGTCTTTTGTCAGCTTTGCTGTATTTTTCATTTCATGATCGATCAGATTGAACCTGTTGGCAGGCAGGTCAGTTCAGCACTCTTGTCTAAATCCCTGCTGTTGTAATAGATGCAGTATGCAATTTTGCATTGCTTTGCTGAAATCTATAAGTTCTTCCCTCAAAAACCCATCTGAATGGGAGTATATGTTGTTGTAAAAACGATGTACCTTTCAGGATTTTGAGATGTGCTACCTGTCAATTGCATATGCATTAATGCACCCCATGTGATCAGACATGCAGGCTTTTGAACTGAGCAGTAATAACAATCCAGATGGTCCCTCTCCTCTTTAGCTAAGAGGATGAAATTTTGATTTCTTGCCTTCAAATCTTGGCCATGAGATCAGCCACTGTTTTAGTTTCTGCTAGTATGGGGTGACAATCTACGGAAGCGTAGAGCTGCCACCCAGGCAAAAGAAAAATAGAAGTATATCACGTTATAACGTGGAAAGTTTATTGTTCTAACAAGATACTTTTCATGTTTGTACAATATACTATCATGTTTGTACAATATACTATCATGTTTGTACAATAAACTTTTGACGTTTGAACAATATAATATCACGTTATTACAATATGCATAATTATCACGTTCGTACAATATAAATATCACGTTCGTACAATATAAATATTATATTGTACGAACGTGATAATTATGCATATTGTAATAACGTGATATTATGTTGTTCAAACGTGAAAAGTATATTGTACAAACATGAAAAGTATCTTGTTAGAACAATAAACTTTTCACGTTATAACGTGATATACTTCTATTTTTCTTTTGCCTGGGTGGCAGCTCTACGCTTCCGTAGACAATCAGCTTGCCCACACTATCATATCATTCACAATAATACCAGCATAATTTTTTACGTGACATGAAAGTGCCACTAAGATAATAACAATGATATAGCTACGGCACGCAATTATATTTCCTTGCCTGCACAACAAGAAAACTGTTTCCACTAAAGCTAAAAACAACAAACTTGCATTGAGAAGTTTGCTGCATTGAGTACAACCAGGCTATAAAGGAGGAGATGCTAGCAGCTGGTGATGTGTGTACCAAAAGTAAATAAATGACGCAACCAAACATTGCTGGAACACTTGCTAGCTGCACTCCATATGACAGGAGGAGCAAACGGTGGATGGAAATTACTGATGTGGTTACATGGTGGTAAATGAGGGCTTTAAGCAGCTGGTTAAAAAGCCTTAATTTTTAGCCTTAATTTTCAGTGTTTTTATGAAAAATATTGTGCTGGCGTCTGAGGAGTTACAAGATCAGTTATTGTTATTTTGAGAGTTAATAAGTTCTATTTTTAATTAAAGGTTAGGACAGGATATTTGCAACCTGATATCACGGCAAAGCGTGTAATAGACACGCCGGTCCACTGTTTCTGCACGTGTGTCCATTTCACGCTTTGGAGAGACAAAGCGTGAAATGGACAAACATGCAGAAGTTACAGTACCTTGTTTCAACAGACTCGCATTTAGAATTAGACAATCTCTTATCAATGACAGGAACTCATTGGAAAAGAAGGACAGAAAACATCATTCATTTTGTTTGCACTATTAAATCTTGCTCCTTGCAAGATGAAGTAACTGAAAAAACAGTGTTCAGTATTTTTTCTATATCTTTAGAAACATCTCTGAACTATTGTGATGTAGTTTTATAGCTATATCGCCCATCCCCACTTGAAACCAGCTTCAGATAAATTATTAACATTTTATCTACACTAATTTTTATCATATCTGTGTTAACGTCCTTAACGTTTACTAGTTTGTTTGTTCAGTGGTATTGTATAAAATAAAACTAAACCACAGAAATGTCTTATAACTGCCTATGCCTGCCACTGACAGTGTACAGTCATAGTGTACACTTAGGTCCATAAGATTTTACAACATGACATATTTTTGTATTTTTGCCTGTACATTGCCACACCAGATTTTAAATCAATTGCTCTCCAAAAACCTATGAAGATAACTGTAAATTTATGTTTGTGCCAATAGATTTTTATTAAAAACGTGTCATCAAAACAACATCAGCAATAAAAAAAAATCTAACCACAGATATTTCTAGAAGAAGAAGAAGAAGAAATCTAGCTACAATGAATATTTCATCGGCTCATTTGATCATCAACTCCGTCTTGAACATATTTATTGAACTGGCATTTCCCTGTCGCTGGTTCAGTTAACAGAATTTGACTGACCGGACTGGAGACGCTGGAGGGGTAAAGAGGGAGTATTAAGAGAAGGAAGGAAATAGAACAGGAAATGCAAAGGAGGAGGGCCGGAGGCTGGTGTTGCCCCAGCAGTAGAGACCTGTCCCCTGGTGTCCAATTCCCTTCCTCTTATTTTTCCACTCCTGTCATTTCTCATCTCATCGTGTACCCTATCCCTTTACCTATGTGTATTTTTGTTTTCCTTGCACATGCCTTCTACACATGCCTTCTGTGGACCCACTCCATCCTCTTCACAGCTCCATCCATCTTATTGCTCACAGGTGGTGAACCAACACTATAAAAACAGTCCCTGCTTGCATGCTCTCTCTGTAGTCAGAGCTCGCTTGCCTCTTGAACTTGTTGAAATGAATCTGTTGCTGTAACAAATAGTGGACATATCCCTCTAGCTTGATTCACATTAAAGCCAAACAAAACAACATCTGTTGGTACTATTTAAAACCCCAGACACCTCAGAATACAGGAAGAGCCTCTGTGGACCGTTAGAGAGTAATTACTGGATATCTTTTACAAGGTGTAACTAGAGCCAAAATAGACAGTGCTCGTGACACCCAGCTAGTCCTCACTTTGTCCCAATCTGTTCTTTTCGATGTACAGCCCGCCTCCTCCCACCTGTCTCCCATTATTCTTTTCTAATCAGGCGTCCATGCCAATCAATTTTATCGCCATGACAACATTTTGCATGACGCCCCCTCCAAACACCGCCGCCACAGCCACCGCACAGCCCTATAAACAAAAACAAAACAAAACAAAAAAAACAGAAGCTGGATTCCGACAGCTCAGGATTGATGAGGGGGAGTCCTGTCAAAGGCCAGAGATTAGATTAGGAGTGAAGGAAACACACACACATGCACACACACACACACACACACACCACAGCTCAGAGGCAGCAGGTGCTTTTGGTTAAACCTTAATTACATGATCTCTGATTTCTCTAATTGATATGGTAATGACTATGTAATTAATGCAAAAGCAGAAATACCAGCAGCTCACCTAATGAATGGATTTATTTGATTAGATATCCTTCTGCATATTTATGCATGCTGGTAAACAGAGGACACCAAGATACAGAAAATGGTTATTTGGGGCGGTTGTGACAGTGTTGCTACTGATGAGAAGCCACAGCTACAACACTGATAGAATTTAATACACAGGTAGAAATTTGAGCACAACTGAAACTGCTAGAAAAAAAAAGAGTAAACCTTTAACTAAATACATTTGCTGTTTTGAACTGTAGCTCAAAACAGCTGTAGCTGTAGACTCTAGCAACGAGCACAGAGACTGTTTAAAAGAAGAGAAGGAGGCAAAGGAAGAGGAACTCCAGCCCTGTTCTCTCACAGGTAGGTGGTGCTATGGGGCTACCTCACGCTCACAGTTTATGAGCCACAGTTTGCATGAATGAAGATGATCATGAATGGTGCTGATGAGCACTCTCCAGTTTTCAAATCACAAAAAATGTGCTCTTATAAGTCTGAATACATATTTTTTATTCAAAGTCAACACGCTGCTCCAAAAAAAATCCCAAAGCTCACAGACTCTGATGCCTTCACCCTGTCATAGACCTATACACACTCAACTATAACTTCACCGTGACATCTAGATGTGACCCAGCTGCATTTACTCTCCGCTTTAGCAGCAAACCTCACAGGGAGGGACGAGACCGGATATTTGGGGAAAGATTCCAGTATGAAAAGTCACCTTCTGGGGATGAGAAATCATCTCTCCCGCTTACATCCAAACGCCCGCACTGCTCGCTGACTTTAAAATATGTCTCCATATATCTTCTCCTCATGTGAGATATCTGGGGGTCTGCTGCATGGGGTGGGGGGTAGGAAGGGGTCAAGTGAAACCACATGTGGGCCCAGACCAGGTCTGAAGAGCGGAGACCTCGTGGCTCTCCATTTTTGTAGCAGTTTGCAGCAGTTTGTGTTATAAGTATAACCACACAACCCAGACACTCATCTGGACGCTGTTACACCTGTGTTTTTATTATTATTAACAATAATAATAATGATAATAATAATAATAATAATTCATATAGTACTGTTTGATTGCATGCATATTTTTAAGAAGTTAGAAGTGTTAGAATAATAATAAGTAAACTAAATAAATCATAAAAGTGCGGTGAAACTGCCTTGGGTTTTTTCATCAAATTAGCAACTTAGGTGATAAAATATTGGAACAAATGCTAAAAACTGGCGTGTTCTGCTGTTTCCTTTGGGTCTAGAAACCTCAGCTTTTGTACTTGTATAAGTTTTAGGGGGACAATCTATTAAAACAACAACGGACACACAAAATAACATTTTACACTAGCTTAGCTTTGATTGCGCATGCCTCCAGTGTTGTAGCGCACGACTCACGACGCGCTGGTTTGCTGAGACAGACAGGAGAGGAGCTAATACCATTAATGAACGGTGGAGCGCTAGTTGGTTAACTAACTTACCTCTGAATAATGTGTTTCTTACGGGGCCACTCGGGCCACGGTTGATGGATGGCCTTACAGAAGCCGGGTCAATTAGCCAGGCTGGATTTCCCTGCATGGCGGTTGTAGACAGCACTGGGAGAGCTCCCAGCTCTGTCACGCGGGCCTGGCTGTAATTAATCACCAGCGTGGGGCCTTCTCACCTCACACAGGCGCGCGCACAAACAGCCAATACATACGTTTGGTCCAAATTACATCCCCACTCTTCTAATCTGGCTAATTGTCAATAACGCACCCGGAGGAGACGAGGGATCGTTACATAAAACAGAGTCCGACAATCAAACGCGGACCATCCCCGACAACACTGAACAAGTACAGTAGGAAAGAAAATAGAAACCACGTTTTTATTGTAGCGATAGCTGCTTTAGTCGGTTTATATTTGCACAACAGCCTGCAGTAAAACTTCTCTGCTTTAATTACCTTAAGACACAGTCTGTGGGACACGGCGCAGGTTGGGACACTGGTATCAAAATTCAATAACAGAACATCAAACACACCAACAACAGCGTTATTGGTGTGTTTAATGTAAATGTTTCCATTAGTCAGGGTTTGATTAGAAGCAGCACATACAGAAGCTCTACATGGACTTCAAAACAATGAGATGAAAATGACTGATGGCCTTTAAAATGTATTCAAAACTGAATATTTTCCTAAATCAGGACCAGGAGCTCAATGTCAGCATGACAGGAGGGACATGTAATCACTTTTGAATTGAAAATTGTCTTGGAAATGTCATTTTAGCTACACCTCTCATCCCAAAATGTTTCTCTTTCTCTCTCTCTCTCACACACACACACAGGTAGACAGAGCACAGACTGAGAGGCAGGGACGGAGACGTCACTCTGTGTTCACAGCACAAACTCCTGTGGTCCGGACAAAAGCAGCAGGCTGGCAGATGAGGTTTGTGTCTGGGGGCAGGGGAGCAGTGTAGCACTGCTGCTGTGCTTTATGTGTGTGTGTGCACAGTGTGTGTGTTGTTCTTATGAATTTGTGCATGTGTGTATGTATGAGCGTGTGTGTGTGCACACATTTATGTGTGTACCTATATGTGAATGCACACGTGTGTGTTTACTTTTGTGTATTTTGTTATGGGGGCGGGGGGGGTGGGGGTTGGTCTCATGGGGCAGCTCTGTGTCTGTCCCATCTGCCACCCCACTCTACTGACACCCAAGGGAATGGCAGAAGGGGTGGGGGATTCATTTTGGAAAAAGGAATCGGGGTCCAGTGGTCTAATGGGCAACAATGCTGGTTTTACTGATGGGCCAAAGGCAAAGGACACTGACTGGGTGTGTGGAAGCCAATCTACCCATCTATTTGACAAAACAGTGGGCCACCCCTGTCAAGCGCTGCCTCAGCCAGCCTAATAAGGCACGCACACCCCTGAAATTATGCCTCATATGAGAAAGGGGTGTATATTTTACACACATGCACACGTAGACCTGGGGCTAATGTCAGCCCTAATGCATGGCCACGCTGTGGCCAGAGGGCTAATTGGGTATATAAACACAAACACATCCCTTGAGAGGGAACAAGGCAAGGGTGCATTTTGTGCTCACTCTTTTGTGAGGGTGACAGTACTTTAACTAAAACAGCAGTATCTATAATAAAAGATGACGCGGTTGCCCTCTAGCAGTTATGCTCATTTGAAGCTGTGCGCTGAGTGTAATGTGGAATGACTTGGTGGCAGGTGGCATCTCATCCCGTCTTTATCCAAACTGTGATCAGGAAACAGTAAATGGTGCCGCCGCACTCACATCAGCAGCAGCAACAACATAACAGTCTCGTAGAAGAGCAGCATATGGCTCCTGCACCACTGGACAGAAGGAGCACTCAGCAAGATGAATGCTGAGGTGCTGGCAACAAAGCTGACTTTAACTTGTCAAATTAACAGCGTATCAAAGGAGAGACAGCAACAGGGAGCGATGATGAGGAAGAGGCAGGTGCAAGTGCTACTTGATGGTGACAAAGACTGCATGGTGACTTGCAGAAACAGCGACTCGCCGCTGAGGTCAGTGTCAGATGTTTGAAGTCGGCGTGTCGCTCACTGTCACCGAGCAGAGTTTTTGAAACGCAGTTCGACCATATGTGCTCAGTACAAACACACACGGCACATGCAGACATGCATGCGCCGGGTGCTACCCTACCCCCTCACTGCTTTGAGGGCTATGTTAATGAAACAGTTGCTGTTTCCTGGCATAACATTAATTACCCGATCAAAATAGAGTGGGTAATTAACTGCCCTTCTTTACCAGTGCTAATTACATTAACAGAGAAGGGCCATTCGAGGGAGCAAAAGAAAGGGGAGAAAGAAAGAAGGAATACAGCGGTACCATGCAGAGGCTGAAAAACAAGACAGTGAGGCAAACGCTTGTATGTATGTTTTAAGAGAGAGAAAGAGACAGAGAGGAGGAGGAGGAGGCCTTGTTGGAGGGAGACTCATGTGGTTCTCACTTGGGCCCCCAGAGGCTTGGTCCTCAGAGAAAAGCAGGCTTATTGGAGAGAAGAGAGATGGAGAGAGGGGGGTGTTGTTTATCTTGACATGCTCTACTCAGTCTTTAACGCTCGCATCACAATTAAGATGCTGCGGCTCATCAGCTATGTATACAAAACAGTGTAACAAGCTGCACGAGCACACAGGTGATGGGCGCAGTCAAAAATAGATTCAGCACAACCTCGAGTTGTGGAGCACTGTGGTAAAATCTTAATGTCCAGTAAGCTGTCTGATAATCCAGTGTGTGTGTGAAAAGAAATGCCAAGACAGAAACAAAAACGGCTTGTATCAACACCACACGTTTTTTTTCAGTATCCATTTTATTTGGAGCACAAAATATAATTACACCTTGAGATATACAAATCACATTTGCAACCATTTTTTGTATCATTTCAAAGAAAGATGGCTTCAAAAACATAATATTAAATTGCTAATAATTTTTAAATAAATAAAATTAACCAAACTCTAAAAGCAATTTTGCAAGAGTCATCTGTTCTTTGTGTTCTTTGTTTTTCGCGTCCTGAGAATGCAGTTTGTGTCGTACTGAAAAAAATGTAAGTAAGGAAGTACAAGTAAAAACAGAATGATGAAGGTCAGTGAACACCTAATACGCCTGCTTCTTTTCTTTCTTTTTGAGCATTTGTGCTTTTATTTACCGTACTGCATAGTGACTAGAGACCTGTACTGGGCTGAGACATTTAACATGGATGTGTAAAATGTAAAAGTCACAGTCGTATATATTTAAATTTGTGACGTGGAGTGAAAAAGTACCAGGGCATCAGTGTAAGAGAGCATGCATTTAAAGTGAAATTAAAAAGAGATAAGGCTAACTAACATTTCCTTTACACAAGGAGAATCACCTTCTGCAACATATATATATCGTTATGCAAGAAACTGCAAACTGGGGATGTTTACTTTAAAAAAAAACAACCGAATTCATCTTCTCCGCTGATCATTCATCAAATTCATTAGTAACTGCTGAGATAAATTCATGTCAGTAACAGCTGGAAAAAGTACCACTGTATAAAAACACGTTTATATTATTACCTAAACTAACAATAATAAGTTAAATTGCTTGTTCTTAAATAAATCAATATATGAATTCCTTTAGTAATAACCCTTGAGACAAAGAGCTCTCCCTTGAAAAACCGTAACGATCGGAACAAAAAATAAAGGGTTTGTTTTTCTGGAATGTAAATTGTCTTCAAAAAGTCTACTACAAAAAAACCTCTCACTAACTCACAGACAGTTTACACACATGCCGTTTAACGTGTCCATACGCAGACAGAATAGCACCCTGCTTTTTAGAGCTGCAACTTTTATCTGAGTTGTCTGTCATCCATCAGTGTTCAGTGCTCTCGTTGTGCGTCCTGTAAATCTCTGGCCGTGGTTTTGCGCAGGTGTTGAGGAAAAAAGGTGAATACTGCATGTGATGGTTGGTCAGAAGTCAACGCAGATGCTTTTGAAGCTTGAGGCGAAATTCGAAGCAGTCTTCATCTGTTTCTTTTCCGAGGCTTCATTACACACGCACGTACACGGCCGTATATGGTCCGGTCTAGTGCTGCCTGCTAAGGAGGATGGTCTCTGTGGTTGTGGGTGGATAATTCTCCTCCGTGTCTGCAGTGGATAGTTGGTCTTTGGACATTTTCATACCCCGTGCTGTTCATCCAGACGGATGAAAAAGAGACTAAGAAAAGGCAAGCATAGGGGGTTGGGGAGGGAAGATATACAGTACATGGTCGCTAGTGATCAATTTTCCATTCTCCCCGCCCTTGTAGTGCCAAAAGAGGGGCTAAGTGAAGCAGTGGTCTGGGGTAGATTGGGGGTGCTTTGCTACATCGGGGGAACAACCAGGCCCGTCATTGCTGGAGAGAAAAAAATATACAAAATCTATGATTCGACTCAATCAGCTCTTGCATTATTCTACATCCAGCAACTGTTTTCTGTCTTGTTCAGTCAAAGCTTTCGAGTTAGTTAGTACAAGGGGTTAGACTGCATTCATAAGTTCAGACAGGGGGGTCAGATAGTGAGTTGGATGACTACCTCTGAAGCTGTTCCCCCCTGAGGCGGGGCAGGCAGGGGAGGGAGAGCCTTGGGGCCTGAGGACGGGAGCAAAAGCACTCTTCTGTTTAGCAGCAGACGGGAAGGAGGAGAAAGGCAAGAGAGAAGATGAGGAGCTGGAGCTTCCTGGTATAGTGGGGCTAGAGGGCATTACTGTGGAAGAGAGAGCAACAGTCAACTTTAAGCCTGAAAGTCATAACACATCAGCTTTGTGAAGTTCATTAATGCACACTTGAAGATATTTAGAAAGTTTTTAAGGTCTTACTGTAGGGAGAGCCTGTGGGGGAGGCACTGTTAAAACCAGGAGATCCAGGAACGCCTAGACTAGTCATGGGAACCGTCCCATAGCCTCCAGTCATCCCTCCACTGGTGCCATAGGTTGACTGCTGGGGAGTTGAGGCTGACGGGTAACCCCTTGGAGACAAACTGCTCGAGTTGCGAATGTAACCTGGAGGGACAGTGGAAAAGTTGGGTTACATTTGAGCTTTATTGGCTGCAAAATCAAACATGAAGGATGACTTAAGGCTCAGTTTGCTTACCTTGGCTGCTCTGTCCTGGCTCTCCGATGCTCACACCCAACTGAGAGGGATAGGAGCCCAGGCCCATGACGCTGCCGTGGGCTGGTGAGCTAGGCAGTGCCTGCAGCTGACTGTGAGGACGGGGAACACTGTAGAGCGCCTCGGCAATGTCAGCTGCGCGTTTCAGTAGCATGTCCTGCAGGAGGTCAAATAAAATAGAGAGCAATGGGTCAGGCTCACAGACATACAATGCAGTTTGGCCAGCATGTTACTGCTGTTAATTAATATATCTTTGGCTTGGCAGTAAACAGAATATCTAATGTCTAATATCTAATTAATGTCTAAAACTGAGAATGTCTACACTATACCCAATTAGCCCATTAGCTACAAGTTACATACTGTGTACTAACAGTGCAGCTGACAGTTTTCTGACTCATACTGGTGCCGTCATGAGTTTTCATTTCATGTGCAAACTGAGAATCAGCTGCTGAACAGCCACTTCCACAATCTAAAATTTTAGTTTTTTGCAATGCCTTTTAATCTTTTAGCCTTCGGAGTACCACACCTTTTTTAAATATGCAGTCATTATAGGGAAATGTTGGAAACCATCAGTCATTTAAATTAGAAATTCAGTCTATAAATCAATGCTAATTGTTAATATGCAAAAAATACAAAATCACATTTGCAGAAAATGTCACATGTGTACATTATTTTGTACTTCTATACAATATGTAAAGAAAATTTCCACCAAACCTGATTACTGTGTGGATTTCCATACAGAGCTTCCACAAGATCTGCTGCTCTTTTCAGGAGGATCTCCTGCAAAAAAAGACAAAAACCAGAATTGAATACAATAACCTCTTTATGACATGTGCACTGTGCCTTGAAAGATAATCGTAACATAATAAGGTCATATATGTAGCTTTCTCTCACCTTAGCTAGTTTCTCTGGGTCACCAGGGTGTCGAGGAATAACCTTCTGAAGACGCTGAAAGCCATAATCTATGGTTGGTTCATTAAGAGCTAAAAAAGGAAGTAAGTAAAAATCAGTCTCAGTTTAAAATTCCTGTGGATAACATGGACAAATAGAGCACAATGATGTGTCTACATACCTGTGTAGATAAAGCGCCCGGGTGCTCCTTTGCAGAATTGCTTAGATTTATAAGACAGTGTGACTTCCACAACCCCGGGAATGTGTCTCGGAGGTGTCTGGACACGGATAGCGTGTGGTGTGATCAGCTGGGGAACAAACACAGAAACTGTGTCACAAAATGATAAGAAATTCAACGTGAGGACTCCAGCTAAACATTGGTTTATTATTTCTGCTCTTGAAAAAAAGACTATATATAAAGATGGATGCAGACATATTATGTCAGTGCCAAAAAACTTGAATACTTCTTTGTAATGACCAGCGGGGGATGTTCAGGAGAAAGAGCCAGCTGAACACAGGTCTAGTAAACAACTTTAATTCTTACTTCATGTATGAGGTCAATAATAAGGTTCCTTGTGCGTCTGTGGTCACTATTGCTAGTTTCATGGTATGATTTAGAGATTGACTACTTATGTGACAAGTCGTAACAACACGCATTTTATTTAGTTGGTTGTACCCTTTGCTTGTGGTATCTGGGTTTAAAAAATCAACAGCATGGTAACAGCCAAAATACCGAACTAAAGGCTCCAGAGCTGTAGACCCAGACTATGGTGTTTAAAAAAAGTTTTTTTAAATTCAGTTCAATGTTGGAAACAACCTCTTTTGGCTTTTTTGAAACTACATACGGGGCCAGAAGTCCAGGTCACGAGCCACATGACGTTTAATCAGGGTCTGGAGCTCAAGTCAAGTGTAGTTGGGCTATTTTTTAGTTCAGTTTTCACTGAAACTGGAACTATTTGGCCAGCAAAAGACATATAAGTGGCAAATTTCGGCCCATCAAAAAGTGGACTACTAACATTAGCTTAGTTCTGTGATGACATGGCGACATGTGTCATGCTATGACAGCTGCCACTGGCATTTAAAGAAACATCCCCACCACCGTGTCCTGTAAATGTTCAGGCTACTTCAACAGTGCACAGTCTAATTTTGTGTAGGCTGCACCTGAATAACTGAAATAAGCAGTTAATAATGTGATAAAGTTTTCATTTTAAAATATCTACCATCATTAGTGTGATGTTATGAAGATGCTCTTACCTCACTCCACACAAGCATGCTTCCAAACACCACTTGTAGCCCGTCAAAAAAGTTCTCCCCAATGACTATGACCATTGCACCACCGGTGGTCCAGCCCTCACTCGGACTGATGGCTTTGATACATGGGGTAGCTAAACAGAAGAGCAAAGCAGGATTTACTTCAGCGGTTTCAAAACAGGATGTTCAGCAGTTGAGAAAAGAAGATGTCCAACGGAAGTAGGGATCTGATGAGGACTGTTTTAAAGATGCTCTGTAGTTCAGGATTGTGCAAAACAAGTTCTAAGATAAAGTTACAAAAGCTAAAAGCATTAGTGCTTGGCTATTTCAACTTAATATTGTTTACGATGTGATTTTTATCCATGATGAACTCGAAGAGCACATAGGAGAGATATACAGTGTAGGTTAGCAGACACAGGAGCTCAAATCAATGCAGTCATTCAATGAAAGAGTTGAAAACAGATCTCTATTAAAAAACAAAAGTGTTATGAAATGTATTTATGCACAGAACTCGAGTAAATGTTCTTGGTTACCTTCCAAAACTGTTCAGATAAATAAGTAGTTCTTAGTTGTCAATGTGATGTTGAAGATGTAGACCTGAAACGGATCTCCAACTTTAAACTTTGTTCTCAGGCTTACAATAAGATAGTCTCCACTTATATACGCATTTTCACTTTGTGGTTCTACAAAGCATTTTAAAGTGTGTTTCACCTTCACTGTTTACACACCAACGGCACCGTAGCTGCAACACAAGGTGCTTGCCTGCCCTGTGAAGCAAACTGGGGTTCGATAGTCTCGCATATGGAGCAGTAAGATATCAAACCACCAGCTTAATTTCACTTCATCACCTGAGCCTTGGCCACCCACATAGCACATTGTTTAATAGAGATGACAGCATTATCTTGAGTTAAATATTTTAGGACGCATTGACAAGTATGGAATAAATGCTTTAATTAGTTCGGTTAATGACCTCAGCAGCTATGTTTGATATACCATGGTGATTATGATCGGACGTTATGCAACTCGAGTACCTGCTGTTCCCTTATGTTCTGTGGATGAGTGTGTCTTATGCGTCTTGTGAGTGATGCAGCAGACATGTAACACAAAAAAAAGGTACGGTAAATGAAGTGTGACGCGATGGCGTAATTGTCTTACCATATTCCATCGTATTCTCCGCAGACTCGCCTGGCTCCAGTCTTCGAGCTCTTCTGCCATGTTTTGAGTTGTTGTGGACAAACATGTTGTCAGACACGGCTAGAACGTGACCGTCTACACTCACAGTGCTGGACAGGACCACCTGAAAGAGAGGAAAAGAGCCATGAGGAAGATACATGAGCGTCTATGACCCACTTAGACAGCATGCTGCGAGTCACAATCTCAGGTTACGACAGTAAAATCCCTGAGCAACGATTTGTTTTAGTGTACAGGTGATAGTCATATTTCTTAATAGGTAATGTGACATCCCCGGGATCTCCATAATATGTCTGCATTCTGGGGATGACACTGTTCCCGCAAGCCTCCACTCCTCCATCAGGTCTCCATATGGCCTCTCCTGCACTAACTTTTTGATTCATAGAGCATGCAGCAGGCTCATCGTTGTCTCCTCGTGATCCTTCAATGACAACAAACATATGGACCAAATCTCCCATTTTAGCCAGCAGTTAAGGTAGTGGATGATATATTGTGACCCTAATTTGATTTTCTGGTCTCAGCATGTGTGTGTCCCTTCCCACATCATGAGGATGACATACAAATAATTAATGAGAAGACACTTGTCTCTTTGGAAAAATTACGCGTGTTGATACAATGCTAATCCTGAGCACAAAACTGAGTTTACGCATGTTTATGAACATTTTTTGACAATTAAAGGGAGAAGGTCAATGAGAAAAAAAATTTGAATTCAAACTAAACCATAATGTTTTTATATTGGGGTTTTTTTTGTTTATTTTTTTAGATCTGTCAGAAAAGATCAATCTTTTTACTCCCTTTGAAATAAACACGTGGCAGTAATTTTACAGGTGAGGGAACACAAGGGGGAAAAAGGAGAAAAGGCATATGGTCCATAGGTGGTGGAAAAAGAGGGGCAGCTATAGGAAAATAACTGTAAATTATCGATCTAGCGGCAGACTCCTGTCCAGCTCTGATCACCTTTTAACCCGGAGATGAGAGTCTCCGAGTGCCTGCGTGCTCATAACTTCTCAGCGTGTGTCACCTCGCAGGAGATAAAGCAAACATGGTGCATGGACAGGAGGAGGATGAAGACAGGGAAGGGACAGGGGGTGTGCTGGGAGGAGGAGAATGCCAGACAGAGGCCGCTGCTGCTGAAAGACGGCAGAGGAAGTGAGGCGGGAGCGTCCCAAGTGACCACTTCCTGGGTCACGGAGCATGACCTCCTCCATCTGGAGCCAATCACTCAATTCTTGACAACTTCCTGAAACACCTCAACCTATTTCCTGCACTCCAGCACCCCCACGACCAAGTCCCCCCCCTCCACATATCCAGCTCCTTTCGCTTGTCTTTCTGTCTCGCTGTCTCCTTATTGATTTTTAACTTTCACCTTTAACTCCCACCTTCGTGTCTTTCTCTGCACAACCTCTCCAAAGGAGGAGTTTAAGGTAAACATGTGACAAGAACATTCAAAAACAAAATCCTCTATCTAAATTAGAAGACACGAGGTGACATTCTCATTAATCCAAAACCTTTTGTTTTTTAGTGCCACGTTCCCCAACTTCCATGCAAGCACACACTCACACACTTGCTGGTTTCCCTCCGTGTATTTGTACCTGAAATCTCCTCATGTCCCTTGGGTTTCCTGCTGTCTTCAGACAATTCTGGTTACATTTCAGGAAAAACTTCAAGAAAAACCTGCAAAGGTAAATACAAGGACACATGTTTGTACATTAGCAACTTTAAAAAAGCATCACACAAAAGAATCTTGATCGCGTTTGTGATTATTTGCTACCCTGTGACAAACTGGCAGTCTAAGAAGACGCTAATTATTTTTCCGAGACAGGTCTTGTGTGTGTAAGGTTGTGCGGATGTGTGCGTCTCTGCTCTGTACACATCTGATTACAGTTCTGTCTTCAATCCCAGCTGTTTAGTTTAATAATAAAGTCAATGTTATTACACTTTAAATCAAGTAATGAGATTTTGAAGCACAGTCCAGTGAAACAGCCACGGTGTTTCAAAGTACACTGGAGACAGTGATGTATGCCAGGAGACTCAAGGGACCGTGGTATCCCACAATGCCGTATTTGAACCCCCACATGGGAATGGAGAGGGAAATGAAGTACAGACAACTACAGAGAAAGTGAAACGAGGAGGTGGGAAGATGGAAGGTAGCGATAGAGGCACAGGCACTGGTATGGACATGAATTTTGTTTTCAAGTATATGTGTCTCATTACGTATGTGAGTCTACTTCTGGGTGTGATAGACTGTGCAGACACAGAGTAGGTGAGAGAGAGAGAGAGAGAGAGAGTGGTGCTGATAGCCTCTGCTGCACCAAAGGAAACCTGAGAGAAAGGTGGAATAAATAGGAGAGAGGGAGACTGTGGAGAGAGACTCCAAATCCCAGGTGTACGCAGTTCGGCAACACAGCCCGCTGCCATGGCAACGCAGCTCTGCCGCAATCCCAAAGTCCCCATGCTGAGAGGCAAAGACAGCGGTGGGAAAGAAAAGGAAACAACAAGAACACATTCCATCACTGAAAACCAGCGCGGAGCCAGGAGAGAGACTTGGTGAGGTGAGAGGCAGGAAAGTATATAAAGAGGACAGGTGCAGACAGGGCTCAGGAGGTGGAGGACTTCAAGAGAGGACGTGTGTTTAAATACAATAAAATAGGATTGAGCTACGCGCTGATGCAGGGTTGTGATGTAATTACGCTTCTTCACTTCACAGTAAACACATCTGCCACATCTCTGCCGTGTCTGTGAGAAACACACCCATTAGTGCTCCAATAAAACAAACAATAGTGAAGCAGAGAAAAATGTTGCACAAGGATGCAGCATATTTCTTTTGGGGTTTTTTTAGTTTGGGGGGGGATTCATGGGTAGCTCCAATCCCACCCACACTGTGTTTTCCGCAAGTATAAGTCATCTTAATGTAGAGCGGTTGTTTGGAGAGGAACTTCATATTGGCCCCATGGCCCTGAATCCTCCCATCGAATACTAATCTCTCCCTCATTCTGTCAGCTTTTACTCGCTATTCTTCCATCACTCGCTCCAACTTCCTCCCTTGCGAACAGGACCTGGCTTCTAACTCTGTTCCAACAGTGTGTCCAATATTTCTTGATTTGAGCTATTTCGTCAGAGGACAATCAATATTGTTGTTGGCAGAGGGCGATTGCAATTTATCACTTAGAGCTTAGGCCTCCGAACTCAAAGCTGCGCTCAGTTTGGGGTAGAAACATGTAAAAGGGCACATCTGCAGGATTTTAACATACATGCTGCAGTGCATCGCACAGGTAGAGTTTTAAAGTCTGGTTCTGGATTCTACGAGTGGACAATAATCAAAAGTGTCCTGTTTCATTTTACTGCGTCTACTGACGTGATACAGAAGACATATTTATTATGTCCGGGCCAATGTTTCTTACACTGTGGCTCATTTAAAGGAATATAGAAGCCTTATGCATAAACCATTACATCACAGGAATCATATTTCTGGTTCAGTAAGCAGGTCCATTGTATGCTTGTGGTTTGGTAACACTGGTTTCCTCACACAATCCAGTGGTAATCACTCACTTGACTGACTGACATGATAAATTTCTGCTGTAGTGATGCATCAGATACCAAAATCACAACCTAATTCAAAGGCTGTCTACACCCATCTCAGGCTTTGTGCACTTTCTGAGGGTTCTTGACCTTGTTTGTTGACTTCTTCTCATCATTCCTTGTTTGTATGACACCGGATGCCTCATACATGCACGCTCACAACCACACATTCACATGCATGCATACATGCACACTCTAATACACTGACACACCCACCTCTGCTCCCCTCCCAAAAACCCATTGAGTCAACTTTTCACCCCCCCCCCCCCCTCGGTTCGGACGCACACAGCTGCAAATGCTGAAATTAAAGCGAGACATTGACGCATATATTAGCATGCATTAGCCGCTTCCCCCTGCCCACTTAACATGCAAATCTCCCAGCCCCGTCGCCTCGCACCTTCTGCCACACATTCATTTGCTGAATTATAATTAGACTAATCTTGCATAATTAATAAGAAGTCGAGGACCCTCTGTTTTTTATCCCCTCCTCTATTGTGGTTGCAAAAGTTTAATATTGCTGTTGTTTGTTTTTGTTTTGGTAATGTAATACACCCACACACCTCCCCGTGCACACAGAAGAGACGAAAAGAACACACTATGAATTGGAGGTGATCCTCATGTCACAGGGAAATTGCAGAGAAAGGCTATTTTCAAAGAACTCCACCGGAGTTATCGTGTTTATATTTAATGGCTGCCTTGTTACACATCCACAGATTATACTGCTCCATAAAGCAGGTGAAAAAGAGAGATCCTGTTTTTATTAAAACATTGTCAAGTGGGTAACACAGTGCAAATAAAACTAATGGGAAGTATGAACCAACTTTTAAACTGTCTGCCACAATAAATATTTGTTTTAACGACCGACAGTTGAAGAAGAACTGCAGACTATAAGACAAAGCATTATTGGTAATCTTGAAAAAGTGTATTTTAAAAATAAAACTTCTTAGATTAAGATTGCTGTTCCACATTAGTGGCAAATATTACCCTACAGCATGCTGCAGTCAGCTATGAGAATCAAGTTTTATCTTCTGCAGCGTCTTCCCTCCACAGACACGCTTAAAACAGGAAACACAAACAAAACATAGACCCAAGTCTTAAACTTTGGGATCATTTTACACTAAAGCACCACAGGGAGTGTGTTTTTTTCTTTTCTGTCTTCACTTCTAAATCTCTGTCAAGGCCTCCAGTCCCCTTTGTCTACATCTGCGTCAGTTCCCAAGACTAAACACAGGCCTCGCAGCATGAGGTGGGCATCCCAGAAGTGACAACTGGCTTTGCTAAAACTAGATCAGTGACCAAACTGCAAGTCGTGACACTAAAAACAATAAAAGATTAACAGTTTTTTTAAACACACTTTCATTCTTTACTATGCTTGGTTTCACATTCCTCAGTCGATTTTGGCATCTGTTACACATGTAAGCTTTGCTCTGCTTTACACATGGCCTTAATCATGCAGTGAGCACCTAAGCACCAAAGGACTTAACAAAAATTTTCATAGGCATTCATCAGCACTAATCACTGTTGACATAAACTGCCTTTTCACATAGTCGTAAAACACATCACCCACTATGCTCGCTGTAAATGAACTTTTACTGGTTGCAGTGGCTCTTCAAGCAATCTGATTCAAGCGTGGCTTTAATGAAGAGTTCAAATTAGCCAGCAGCACAGAAAACACTCCGAATCTCACTTTCCTGGGGTTGGCTTTGGTTTTCTAATTTTGGGTCGGTGCAGCAAAAGTGACAAATTTATGCTTCAATCCAAATATACGAGAGGAGAAAACTTAAAGGAAACTATGGGGAAGGGGGGACCGTCATCATTTTTGCTCAGCAAAAGTTGGTTCCCCGCTGCTTGGTGAGAGGCGAAAAGTGGAGACGGAAAAAGAGACGCTCTTCTTCATCATCTTAATAAATGTAATTTTTGACCCAGTCTGTAATCCCTAATAATCAAACTAAAAAAGGCTGCAAAATGCAAAAAAGATGAAGAAGAGGCGGACACGGAGGAAGAGAGGAAGAATGTCGACGTCCTGTATGCAGGGCCATCACTCATCAGACATCCCCTCCATCACCTCCCCACCGCCACCCTGAAAAAACAAAACAGTGTCCTGACATCGCGGTGGAGGGGAGCTGAAAGGCGGGTGGGGAGGAGGGGAGGAAAATTAGGAAACCAGATGTGAAGCATTAAAACATACTGACATGCTGAGGGCCTTCCTCTGCCACACTCACACACTGAGAACACTAACTCGTACAGCAGGCTAAGATACATGCACGCATGCATGCGTATGTCTCACACACACACAGGCCATAAAACAACACACACGTACACGCAAAGACAAATACTGACTTGAAAGCAGCCATGTGTGCACAATCAATCATGCAGAATTATACACATTAGAAAAAGTGATGCCTAAAAAACAAATGCCTAAAAAGTGTAAGCATGCTAGCTGATTTTTAATAAAACACGCGTGAAATGGGCCAAAACACGCTGCAGCTCATGGCTAGGAATGAAGATTTGGATAAATTAGGGAGGACGTAAGACACTGTAAGACAAAAATCTACAGATAGGTCATCATGCATCACTGTATGGATATGCATCCAATTAGGACATATATTTTGGCTGAGAAATGGCTGGGGGAGCTTTGTTTTCCTCCATGAGGGGAGGTGTATTTAGGGGGGGGGGGGATTGGAGCATGGTAGATGTGTATGTGTCAGGGGGGAAGAGTAATAAATACCCCTGGACCATGGTCCCCTGGCAGACTGGGAGCTAGACTGGTCACCAGGGTTAACACCCGGGGCACCTGACCTCTGACATTGCTAATGGGGCACAGAAAACCCTCCACGAACTGATACCCCCTCTGTCGCATACCACCACAGGACCTTTCACACCAGTCGTCCCCAGTCCGCTCCCCTCCTCCTCCTAAAAACATACAGGGATATCTGTGGCATCACCTTCACTGCCCTTTCACCAGCAAATGCCACACAAACTCCCTACAGCTTCTCTTTCATTTTCTTTTTTCCAGGATGCTTTTTAAACATATATGCAGTCATCATCATTAAAAAAAAAAAAAAGCTTGACCCTCATCTGTTTCATTATTTCCACAAGTTAAATACAGATGAAGGCTTTATCTACTAAATGGGTTGTCACTGTAGGACCCTGATCTCGTTTGACAGCAGTATTTATCCCGTGTGAGCTGGGAAGATTATCCTCAATTGGCCATCTTACTCATGTAAAATAAAACAGTGTGAATATACCACGCAGCAACTTAATGCTGTGTGTTTTATTTATCCCTTCTTATCCCTGCCTCAGGTAATTACGCATCAACAGAATTATTTTGCCTCTATTAAACACAGATTTTATTAAGGCTTCTTCTTTTGGCTGTTTGTGTGAAGACAAAATGCAGGTCTAAGAAGCTGGGCTTCGAAAAGAAACATGCTAACTTTCACCAGACACACCTTCAAGCAGACAGCGAGCACATGGGTGAACTCAGCTCTTTATAAATTTGACTGTTGGATTGGCTGTGTCCCTTTTGGCCTCGTCTCCGTTGCCTCCCGGGCTGGCTTCACCTCTGCAACCCCGGCCCAGACCTACCCCGCCTCTAAACTTAAGAACTGTGACAAAGCCAAACATTTTAACCACTGGTGCTGATTTATAGAGCTGGGTAGCGCTGTAAAACCTTTAGGCTTGCCACTGAAAAAGTGACTGTGGCATTCTGGAGCTGGGAGCTCGAGAGGGCTGCGAGGAGGAAAGTGGAATGATGGGAAGGGTACTCAAGAGGCACTTGAGGGGTTTCTCTTGGGTGCAAAAAGTGTTTTACTGAATAACCTCTCACCAGCTGCTAAATGTGCACATTTCAACAATTTAAAATGAATTAATGTGTTAGTCTCTCGAGCTTAGCCAAAAGCATAGCATACAGACCATCCACATGGGACTGCGGTCAGCCTGCCAAATAGATAGATATGGATAGATATTCAGAGTCTAGAGAACATGAATTCACAACCAGGACAGGGAATAGAAGTCCCATCAGTGGCCTGACCTCTCCCAGCATGCTTGGCGTGTCCTGAGGGACAAGGATTCAAAATATACTCTCACAACTGTCAGATGGAGACACGTAGCACCTTCTTCAACTGAATAGATTTCAAATATACCAGAAGGTCATCCACGACGCACCAAAATCTAATCTTACCTTTTCAATACCCTTTCAATCAATCAGCAGCTAATAAGATTTACCAATAACGTGTATAAAGCTTGGCCCAAACCTCTCTCAGAAAAGAACAATGAAGCTGAGATGGATGCCACTGAGAGGGAGAGGAGAGGAAAGAGAAGCAACAACAGAAGGAGAAGAGATGTCTTCTTAATTAGCCAGTAATGATAAGATCTGACAAACAACATCTGTTTCCAGAAAGAGAGAGAAGGGAGGGGGGGGCGTAAGGAGGGAGAGGGAAGAAGAGGGCGAGAGAGCGGGATGGGAAGCAGCACGAGAGAGAGAGAAACTGCTGAGAAACCTGTGAAGCCTAGACAACAGGGACCTGCTTGTAAGAAAGTAAAGGGGGAGCTGAGGGGATGTGTTTGGGAGGGAACGCTGTGTAGCGTGACACAATGGAGAAAGGAGGATGAGAAGTATAGCAGAAGTGAGAGAAAGACAGACAGGGGAGAGAAATCTGACAGGGTTGAGGGAGTCGAAAAGCCAGGACGACTATGACAGACAGGAGAAGGAAAACAGATCAAAAGGAGAGAAAATGAGGAAGATAGACAGACGCAGAGAAGGTGAACTGGATAATGGTGCTGAAGGGAGAGAGGAGGAACGTGCGAAGAGATGGGAATGGAATCACTCAGAGGTTCAGGGTGCTGTAATTTACCGTCCATGGCTAATACACAACAAATGTGTGGGAACCGTGGACTGCGAGAGGAGAAGGGGAACAGGGTGGTTGGGGGGCCAGGAGGTTGGAGGCTTTAGGGAGGGCATGCAGACTGTTGGGGCTCTCAGCATGCCTGCTGGGAGCCTGTCAGCAGTCACATCACCCCCTGCCCTCAGCCCTGACAGATTCATCAGGACCATCCCACACCCTGCTGCATGGATCCAAAAGACTGCAGCGACAACTGTTAAACTGCTGTTACCGTTTTTAATTCACATTTCCTGTCAGACTTTTATCTGTTAATGTTATGTTCGATCCAGCAATCATCCCCACATCAGACAAGCCACCGCTACAGTTCTCATGAGATCTTGTGAAAATGCTTCAAAAACTTCAGGCTTTTAGCTCACTCTCTTTACTTTTAAGCCCATTTTGGTTCTTTACTCTGTGTTTGTTGCAAGGCAGTTAAAAAATAGTGTTTGTCATACGGTCAGTAGAAAACGTGGGTTGTTTTCTTATCTGTAACTGAAATCTATCATGAAACCAGCAAAAAAAAAAGAAAAAACTTAACTAAACCAAACTAAATCTCAAGGGGAACATAACCTGGGTATAACCATGACTATAGGATAGGATGTAACATCCGAAACAGCACAAAGACAGCAAATTGTGACAGTTAACAAATTATTAAAGATTATTATTAAAGATAATGCACAGCATCTACATTGTGCCCTGCACATTAAATTTGCTTGGGAATGGCTAATAAAGGTCACACCACAGATCTTCTTAGTAAGATGGAAACACACCATGGACTTGCCTTCAGTGGGAAGGGTTTGTGCAGCAATCCTGCACTCCATACTATGCTCCACGCTACTCCATGCTTGATTTTTTTCAAGCAGCTTTAATAAATGTACCGAAGTTCTTAAGAATGAAAAGCTATTGCCAGTCAAGCCAAAAGGGATACTTAATCAAATTTCATTTTAAAAAAAAAATACTGCAGATGTGTAAATATTAGTGTTTGGAAATGCTTTCAAAAAGTGAACATCAGGGATTTCAGAGAAATCTAACTCCTAAGAAAAATAAGTCTTTCCAGATCCCAGATAAATAGACAAACAAAAAAACAAGGTGGCCTTTGGGGCCGGCTTAGCACCAGGGGGCATTGTTAAGTCATTAGTGAAATTTAAGCCTTTAACCACAACCAAACCCAGTCACCCCCAGCAGCAGTGTCCGGCCAAAGAAAACAGCCCCTGTTACTAAATACCACTGCTAACTGGCCTTTGACTCCAGCAACCCCCCAACACACACAAAAACACACACAAAAGATTCTAGATTCTTATGAAAGTCCAGTGCAGGAATTTCTTGTTCGCTTGCTCATGATCTGAAGTACTGCTAAATCACTGTGATTTGCCCACTTGTGATCCTTTGAGTGTCCCTGCTTAATCCCTTCACTGCTCAACCAAAGGTGAACCCTATTAGTGGCTAGACAAATGGGAGGGTTTTCCCCAGCATCCCACCCCTACTCGAAATTCCCATTCATAAATACCCCCCCCCCCGCAGTTCATCCATTGGTAGTCCGATCCCATTTCCTGTCACAGCATCTCTCCGCTGCTGTCTGTTTCCTACTGCCCCCTGTGTAGGCTCTCAAAGAAAACAAACCAGGCCTACTTCTTGTGGCAGAGTTCAAGCCACAACAGCCAAATGCTGGCCGTATCAGAGCAAAGGTGACCAAACACAAACTCGGCCCATAACCTTCCACTCATTATACACTTCCTGTGCACGCTGGAGTCCCGGGTATTTCCAGCTCACGTGACACCAAAATGTAGAGAGCTTGAGACTTACCAAAGGTCCCTGAACTCATTTTCAGCGGTCTAACTCTGAGTGTGGCTCTTACTGTTTGAAGAGGTGCCTGTCAGAGAATTTGATATTCTAGACATTGCATCGTCTCTCCCTGTCTGTCTTTGTGTCATTCTCCTGCTTGCATTGCCCCAAGGGAGGAGCCATCCCCACAGTCCTGTGCCAGCTGCTCAGTGGTCCAGCCTGCGTGCCGCTCTGCTGTGTGAGGCGTTGTGCACTAGAGCCTCAGGGCTCTGTCGCCACGCTGCCTAGACCCCTGCATGAGGGGCTTGCTGACAGAGGGTCTGGAGGGACTGGACAGTACCAGCTCACCAGGGAGAGACCTGTGACAGCGGACTGAGGGGGGCAGACTTTGTCTCTGTACATGCATGTGTGACAGACAGGTAAATTATGCAAAGATGGTAATGGCTGCTGTAGCAGTAACTAAGAGTGTAAACATGCTTCTCTATGACGTGTTCAGTTTCTTTAGTGAAGTCAACAGCAGCTTTAAAGCCAAGTCTGCACACATTGAAAATGTTAGATTTTGAGGCTCACCTGTAACTGGACTGCCACTTACTGTCATAGAAACTGACAGCTTAAACACCTCAGCCAGCTACAGCAGCACTAAGAGTATGTGAAGGTGTATTTGTCTCAGTTTGCAACAACTTCACCGCCATCATCTTCAACTCTTTTCCAGTCAAAGGATCAAATGGAGGTAACTGAGAGATCCCACTTTGCAGCCATGTAGCTATGATCTTAGCGCTGATTGCTCGGGTTCAGGAATGAACACGGTTTGATATATTTGACTGGACTTCAATAATTTCTTGGCAAAAAGATCTGTGACTTCACAATAAAAATGTGAAACTGAGTTGTGCTCTCCAAAGCGTGTGGGTTCAGACACTACGCGCACCATTTCCAGCTTTGGACCAAACCTCAAAAAACTCATCCTAAAATAATATGAGAGGAAAAAGGTAAAGAGAGCATACAAGTGTACACAGAGAGAATTATGAGTTTTAATTAAGTACAGTAAAAGGCAAATCTAATACTGGATGCATGAGAAACAGTCTCCTAAAATGACATTGTTGTCTCACACATAAAACTCTCAAGCGCGTATATGACGACCTAACGGGGCGAGTTGGCGGTAGAATTTGAGTATGCATCTGGGAAAGGGAAGGAATTCGACCTCTGACACAGTCCAAAAAATGTTGCTGCATTTATTCTTTGGCTGATAGTTTAATGTTCTTTTCCCAAAGACTTGTAGCTTCTATTTTCTTTTCAGTTGAAGAATGAGGAGGCCAATATTCCCCATCATTAGTAGGACAAGGAGTAACTTTATGTGACCTGCTGTGAAAACAGGTAGGCAGCAAAGCCCTGCAGGAAGCACAGAGGGAAGTAGTCTGCATCATCATGGGTTTTTTAAAGAAAATATGACAGGCAGGCACATGCAGGTGGAAAGACTAACATCAAAACAGATGGTCACACTGTCTGTCTAATACACCACAGTGGCAGGGAGCAGGTATTTACATACAGCAACAGATATTTGAATAGTTTATTGTCAAACTTTCCAGACAGCGCCGATCCATAAAAAACGATAAAAATGACAGAGTTTAACAGCTCACAAGCACCGCAGAAGCGAGATATCCAAGAGTGAGATGTGTTTTCACGGGGAAAAATGTGACACAAGATTTATACCAGCATTAGGAACTGCTCACTAATAACTGCAATAATGCACGTTGACCTGAGGAAATTTGTAATTGAGATGAAACTAAACCAATCTTCTGTATATTGATCAGCAAGGAAACCCTGCACGCACTCAATGAAAACAAACCTGTGGTACATGCACATAACTAGAACCAAGACTACAAACAGATCAATACAACCCACAACCTAAGATTAAGACTAATGGATCGTTCTCGGAGCTAAGCTCAAATAAAGTCATTTCTCGAGACTCATATACTATAGTTTTAATAAATAAAAGAATAAAATAAACTGTAACGCATCCTTCTGAAATAAAAACTCTGGGTTTAAGCTGCTGCTGATGAAAGTGTGCACAAGTATGAAACAGTCCTTGTGAGCTCATTTTCAGTGTGGGGGAGGGAATAGGCATATTGACAACATTGGAAAATTCCTATTGATTATTCGTCTTTTCTCCGAGCACCGGCTTGTTAAAAAAGGGCCCTCTTGGAAACACGATCAATTAGTGAGATAGTGCTTACCATTGATCACCCCAGTGCCCCTCACAAGTCTCCTGCCTTACAATGGATCCCTCTGCACACTCTATATGACCAACTATTGATCTCAGCTTCTTAGCCAAATATAAAAGCACACACTCAGAGCTGACCCCCACCACCTCCACAAATCCCATTCAACCCACACAGCCTAATACTAATACTGACATCTGCTTGTCTCCATTGTAAACCCCACAGTTCACTCATAAATACTGAGGCCCAGAACCAATATAGTTTCTCTGAGGTCAGAGATCAGTTTGGCAATAATACCACCATTAACAGATCTGCCTGGGTTGAGATTGAGAACGAGCTAAGTTTCAAACAGTGAAAGCAATCATCCAAAAATAAAGAAATAAAAATAAAAGAAATACCAGTATTTGAATTTTGACCTGAAAGCACTCAATAATTGTCTTTTTCACTTAATAAATGACCTTAAAAATGACCTGTCAAAATAATCAACCACCAGTTTCTGAAAAAAGATTTATTTACGCGTGTTTATTTAAAAAAGAAAAGAAAAGAAATGTAATGTAATAAATACATTGATTGCATGAGCTTGAAGAATTACATTTATAGTAATGAGTCCAGAGGCATTGATCCAACTTCCTATTGATCAATCATCTAACCAATCAGAAAACAAGTCAGGCCATCAGTCAAGGATAAGTGACATCCTGCAAACAGAGATGTCACATTAGGACTGCGAGTATAACAGTTCACCTATGCAGCTGCAAAACTAGCAGACACAGCAGGCACTGGGGCGTTAGATAATTCGCCCCCAAAAGCAACTCGAGTCATCTCTTTGTCAACTCCTGCCCTTGCCCTCTTCATCCCTCCACCCTCTGTCCCTTCACCCCTCCCAGTGGATCAGCTGTGATCTCCTCTCTCTCCCCTTTCACTCAGATCAGGATTAGGAAGAAGGGAAGGTGGAGGGGGCTGCAGCAGCAGCAGCAGCAGGAGAAGGGGGAGAGAAAACCGAAACAATATGGAAAGGAGATTAGAAAAGAGGGGGTTTGGGCCGTTTGGGGAATTGCAAACTCCCTTGTGCTTGGGTAGGTGTCCTAATGACACTGCCTAATTATGGCAAAATTAGACAGGCTAAAGGGAGGGTGGAGGGGGGTGTTGGTGAAGGAGATGGTAATGTGACTGAGAAAAAAAAGAGGAGCACGGGAATTAAGCAATAGGGAGTTAAAATAGTAAGCATGTGAGAGCAAAAGGGCGAGAGGGGTGTGCAGAAGCACAAATACAAACTGGGGCAGGTGGAAAGGGAGCAATGCACTGAGGGTGAGAGGAGAAGGAGAAAAGAAGGAAGGAAAAGGGTAGAAAGCAGTGGCGGTGGAAGGGAGTGGGCCCCAGCACGCTGCATGTTAATTGGAGAACAGGTGTTAGGGCTGGGAGCAGGAGGCTGATTACTGGAGCCACAGAAACAGACTGTCTCCTCCACACACACACACACACATACACAAATGCACATAGGCTTCAGACACACACACACACGCATGAATAATTTAAGACCCAAGCAAGGACTAGGGAAAAAGGTCAGTGTAGGGGTCAAAGAGACACACAGACAATCGTACATAGATCCATATACATACATAAATAAACATCCCCACAAGCATGAAAATATACATTCGTTTGTGTGCATGCAAACGATGCATATGTGTTATAAACTTCCTCCTAGTTGAGCGTACGTACGTTGAGCATATAGAGAAAAGTAAAGACACCTCTGATTGGGCAAAGCAATATTCCACCGGCTTATCAGAAATTAACTGGCTTCTAATAGGTGGGTCCCTGAGGAGAGGATTTTGTAGGCTAGTCAAGAGGGAGAAGCCCCCATCAGGACAGGATATGGCCAGTGTGATTAGAGAGTACAGTAGGTCAATGATTTCATTTAAATCAATCCTCAGAGCTGCACATCAGCCTGCACACACACACACACACACACACACATGCAGAAAGTCACAAAGAAATATAGACTGTTTTTGTTTTTCCTCACCAGAAAACCGCGGATCTACTTAAAAAGCAAATTTCAAAGCGGTTTAGCCATGTTAGGAGGAAGTATAAAAATGGTGCGGAGGGAGCGATTGTGAGAATAATGTTCTAGAGTAAATGGGAAAAGCAGCTGCTCCAAGGTATTCTGGGAAAATTCATACAACAACAACCCGATTTTTCCGTTATATGAAAACTATCTTCATCTGAGATCCTCTGAGACACACTGTCAACAGCCAGCCGGCTTGAACTGAGGAGGGGAAAGAAAAGGGTCCGTGATATATGTGAAGTGAGTGCTTTCTAGACAGACAATTGCAGGGAAGGAGAGAAGGAAGGAGAGGGCAAAGGAGGGAGTGAGGGAGAGAGAGGTGATGAAGGTTGCCCCATGACATCACAGAGAAGGTATTTCACATACGGTCTGCTTATGAGTATCAATCACGCTGGTTAATGCCAGGCAGACAGTGTGGGACCTCCAAAAGCCCTTTAGACGTGAAGACTCTCACACACGCTGATTACAGGGGTGGTCATCTCCCTTTAAGCCTGATAACTGGCCCTCAGGGTGAACATTAAGTACATATGTGAGCCTGTCTGGTGGTGTGAATGATCCACATGCTTCTGATAAAAGTAAATCTGTGCTTTTGTCAGGTCTCAGGTGCAAATGAGTGACCAAAGTGAAACAGATCCCAGCAAGCTTGAAGATAGATCAGCCGAAAAACAGAAAGTCGCAGACAGAAAGACACATGGGAGACAGACACGGATGCTTTTCACTGGATGTTACCGCCTGCTTGCAATGATGTGGTGTAAATCGCCCCAGAGAAACAATGAACATACTTCCCATGGAGAAGAAGAACAAGATTCACATGTGATGCATACACACACAGTCTTAAATGAACCGAAAGCATGAATTTATAACTTATGTGTAAGCTTCTTCTACAGTTGGTGCAGAGGGGGCTGTTGTGAGAGTTTAGATAGTATAGATGGGTGATGGTTTGAGGTGATGGATACTGTGTGGGACATGCTTTTGTTATTACCTGTCAATGATGACTGGATCGGACGGCGTCTCATTTCGATTGCCACAACTTTTCTTCTCACAACAGCGACTGAGTGGGCGGTTAAAGAAACAGGAAAGTGGAAAAAGTTAGCGTTGTGGGAAAAAAAAAAACCCAAACCCCACCAACAACAACAAATTAAACAGGAGGAGCCACCATTTTTCTCTGACCCATCCACATCCATACACCCCGGCTGCTCTGCCCCACAGTGGGCCGTGATCCAGGAACACACAAAAGCAGCATGGGAGGGGTGGGGAAGAATGGACAAAAGAATAAAAGAGGAAGAAAAGGTACAACAACACACCCTACAAACAGTGAGGGACCATTGAAAAAGTGAAAAGCCAGCCAGGCAATCTGTCACATTGATTTTGAAATCAAACTCAACCCCCACGCAGCTTCACTGCGCACGCACACCGTCCCATAACATCCTACCATTCGTCAGCGGTCTTGTCCGAGGAGCCTGCTGGCCAACCAGTCCTCCTCAACAACCCCCCAAAGCCCCCAACTCCCCTTCACTGCATAACAAAAGTGCCCCCACCCCTAACCATCTGCCACCCCTACACCTCGCCTTACCCCTCTCGTGTCCCAGCTTGGCCCTGCCCTGCCCCCCTCCGCCCCCCTGTCAGACGGCCTCACTCCCCAGCTGTGACGCTTGCCCTCTGCCTCTTCGGCTCTGTTATTAGCCAGCTGTGAGTCACATTCGGGCATCTGCTGGCTACACAATGGCAAAGCTCACTCTGCTTCAGCCCTTCTCCCGATATCCCAGCCCCCCTAGCCCTCTTCCTGTGGCCCTCACATCCTAAAAGTCAATGCCCACTTCCAGACACTCTTAAAGTTCTTCTACATCCACAAAAAAAACAGTTACCTAAGACACGACCAGCCTTCTTAAACTCGCTCTGCTTCTAAAGCTGCTCTTTGGCACTGGCTGCACCGCCGCACTTGTCATCCAATGCCGATAAAGTTCATACATGTCTAAACATAATTTATTTTTCCATGAGGCAAAAGCAGATTGATCCCCTAAAGTGTTTGCTGCTGTCAGTGGATTTCTGGCTGCGAAAACCACAGGCCCGAGAGAGAGGAGCGCTCCAAGACGGAACGGGAGCTTGCCCAGGGACATGCTGCCTCACAGCAGACAGCAGCAGGGGGTTACAACTGTAACAAGGATGATGATGGACAACCTAGACTTACGGTTCAATAACAGGGTAAATTTTTTTTAAAAGTAGAGCCCCAAGCGTCACCGCAAAACCCATTTAAAGCTGACTGAGACAAAACAAAGTGAAAGAATGCAATGGATATAAGTACTTGAGTTTTGTAGGTGCATGTGTGTGTGTGTGTGTGTGTGTGTGTGTGTGTGTGTGTGTGAGAGAGAGAGAGAGAGAGAGAGAGAGAGAGAGAGACACTCACCTGCACATAACCTCGTGTGTGAGCAGAACTCGACACATTTCTGGATTCTTGTTTTGTCCCTCATACGATATGGGCTGAGAGGAGGAAGCAAGGGGCAAAGGGTCAGACTGAGTTTCATGTAGAAGTAAATTAACTCCTGTTTCTTAAAACTCTAACTGGAATTCCATTCAAGGGAAAACTTTAGAAAAGTTTAACAACCTGTTTAGTGACGGAGTCGATAAGTCGTGCATAAAGATCCTGCTCAGTGCGAACCCCTGCAGAGAGAAAAAACACCAGAAAATGTAACTTTTTTAAAAAAGTGTTTCAAGCATGAGAACAATTCTGTTACACTGAAATAATTGTCATTCTTTAGTTGGATGTAAGCTGCGGGTAGAGGCTACTGAAGCTTGAAAGAGACATTTCTATTGTGCTGGAAACCTCCAAAGAAGAGATGCTCATTTTAAATTAATTGCAAAACATAACCGATCTGTCACATTAAGCGCTTAAACTCTCTTACCTCTCCTAACCACTCAGCGATAAATCTCTGTGGATTCTCAAAATAAGATGGAAAGATTTATGATACAATTTTTTTTTTCCACAGTATCTGGATAGGCTCTAAGAAAAAAAAGCATTGAACTCTGTCCAGCCAACATGGAGGAACAAGATTGGCATGCAGTTCAAATTTCCTCTGTGATGGTTTCTGAGGGGATTGAGTTATTTGATGTCTGATGATTATTAGTCATGTTCGACTCTAAAGGCCACAATTTATAACCAGAATCTCACGACTTGTCAAGCTGTTCTTTTTATGGTTGTTCCTGTGTGAAGCTGTGACTGGCAGGAGACACTCAGCTGCGTTCGAAAGGGAGCTGATCGGCTTATTAAAGAGTTTAAATGAAGAAACAAACGGGTTGTTTCTTTTTTAAAACATTTCTTCTTACTTGCATGTAATCAGGTGTATCTCTTTAAAACTTAGCCTCGGGAGAAGGAAACAACACGCACTGAACTGCTCCCTCAGAGGAGACCACGCTGCCTGTGAATTTTTTCATGGAGAGTTTGGAAAGTATTGCCTTTAAAATGTGCTCCTTTCATCAAAGTCTCGATTGAGATGCCTTTGATAATGCTTGGGGGAAGGGGATGAGAGGAAGTGCTTTTAGTGTACTTGTATATATGCGTGTGTATCAGCGGGTTGCTCTGGAACGCGTCTTTTATCTTCTCTCCCATGGGTGCCACTGCGACAGACTTGGGGCAGCAGTGGCTCATGGGAACCAAATTTCTGTGTATCCCCCCTGATCTGCTGTGGAAGCACCATGGGGGAAGTGGAAGGAGAAATCGAGGGGCTGAGGAGGTGTTGGGATGGGGAGGCAGCGTGCACCTCATTTCTCCATACATGGGTCCATAAGTAACAGCTTGGAAAGCTGAACAGCAACATGTATAAGTCTAGTGATAAGAGCTAGAGGGGAAACTAATGGGTAAGTCAAGAGTAGAGGTGTGTGTCAGGTTTGTGCAATTTTTGCTCATCTTTGAACCTACTTACCATTGCTGTAGAGGAGCTGCAGCTTGTAGTGAGTACCGTTGTTGGTCTTTTCTCCCGTCTGCTCCTTGCAAAAAGAGAGGCGGGCGTACAGACAAATGCGGAGAATACAGTTAAGCTCGCCCGGGTACAGATAAGCACAGCTGGGCATCAGTAAACGGGGTTAAGCACAGTGAGTCTCGCCTAATCCTGCAGCTCGCCCTTCCCATGGAGCAGCATCGAGATCAGAGAGTTGTAGGCTCAAAGCTCATTTGGGACCTTGTGTTGTGCTCATAAGCTGAGCACTTAACCTTGAGTCGGATATTCTTTGTAGAGGTTGAACTATCATCTCTGAAACAAATGCCTAAAAAACCCTCGGATCAAATGCAGTGGTCCTAGCTGCAGTGAGGTAGCAGGCATGGCTATATGCACTTGTGTGTGAGGGCAAAGTGTGTTCCAGCGAGTGGAAAGTACTGCGTGTGAGACTGAGCAGCAGTCGACCTTGACAGAAAAACTTCCTTTCTGCTATCCCTCCTTACACCCCCCTGCCCTACACTCTCCACTAGCCTCTCACTTCTTCCTTCTTGCCCCCCTTCCTTTCTGTGTTCCCCCTCTTCCTTTCTCTTTCTCTACCTCCACTGGTCTTTCTAAGTGGTCTCAGAGGAATGCTCTCTGGTCCAATAACCCAGGAGGCTGGCATCACAGAGATGAGCGCGAGAGAGGAGGCGAGAGAACAAGAAGGTTGGGGGAGTAGAGAAACTGGGAAATGGAGACAGTTGCAAGGAGAGGAGAAGAAACGGGGCGGAAATTAAGATGCATGAAGATAAGATGAAAAAGCTCAAAACTTAATATGAGAACACACCTGGAGATAGATGGATGCCCAGCTTCATAACTTTTGTAAATATACACAGAGGGACGTTTACTTCACCGTGCCATCACTCTACCTCTGCGCAATTACAAAGCAAAAACAGATGCCAGGGTAACCATGCAGAAAATGAACTTCTCCACTGCCGTCATATTAGTCTATGGTCTGTGTGGCACAAAGGGGAGCACGCCAACAGCTTCGGCCCCGGCATCAGGATTGCTGCCTGCCTCACTCCTAAGCTCCAAAAACCCAAAGGTATGCTAGAACTTTAGTTGTTAGGATAGAGTCCCCTTGTCTTTTCCACAGAGTGCAGTGGTTGCCAGAAGTTCAGGAGATTTGTGCCCCCTCACCACAAGGCAAAAACATCCATCAACACTGGGCATAAGGCTTTACTCCAGGCATATCTCAAACTCTTTCTGTCTTTCTCTCCACGCTGCACCCTTCTTTTTTTTGGTGTTGTCCAACTTGAGGACCCCCCCCATATATAGCAGTATTTAGAGTATGGGAGAGAGGCACGAAGGAAAAGGAGACTTTGATGATTAGTTCACTGTATAACTTAACAGGAGCGAGCATAATTTGCATTTTAAAAAAGTAGTGATGTCCTCCTAATGAGGCAAGCTGCTAATTAGTCATTAGATATTCTTTTTCAATCCCACATCATCAGCTCATTGGGGGTAAAGCTTGTGTAAACATGTAGCCGTCAGCTGTTCGATATGCTTGGCTTTACCGAGGATGGGGAAAATTAAGCTGAGCACCTGGTTACGGCTGAAATACTGTATATTACAAATACATGTGGATAATCTCTTATTTCGGACGATTTTGATTAAACACGTTAAATATTAAAAGTCGATGTAGAATTGACATCTCTCAGCTTTCGGGAACAGTCACACACCTTTTCGTGCTCCACAAAGTCTACAAACGCAGTCCTCTCCACTTCCACAGGTTGGCCGTGTCTGTCGTAGAGCGCCAGGACAAAGTGGAAGAAGTTGGACTTTCGGAGATTTGAGGGCGGTTGCTTCTCGAAATGAGCTCTCGACAGGGCCACTCCACTTAGGACACAACCGGAAGAGACAGTCAGCTCACGCTTATCACACTGAATATTATCATACTTTATTTAATTAAACACATTTATACCATCAAAAAGAAATACTTGTTTTCCTTTTATTAAATGACAAATAACTGGTTTTCTATTCTTCTTCTTCTTATTATTATTATTATCATTATTATTATTATTATTATTATTGATAATAATAATAATAATAGGGGTAATAATAATGATAATATGGACAACGAAACACAACAAGCATGCTAACAAGCTAAACTAAAACACTTTTCTCTATTTGCAATTAATCTTGAAAGTTAAATTAAAATAGATTAAATGCAACAATAACTTACTATCACTTGAATTAATTAAAAGATTAAAATATTAAAAGCATATTTATCATCGTGCATTTTTTTCTTCAGTCTTTCTTTGATCCATACATTAATTATAAATTATTAGCATAAGCCAAAAAAATAAAATAACTAAACTGATGGATAATTTTGCATAGATTTGACCCTTCAAGGAGAACCAAATATGGACTACAAAAAAAAACAAAAACAGAAAAAACGTCATTATAAGCCAAACTTACTCAAACTTTTTTTTTTTCTTTTAACTTGAAAATTGAAAAGTGTCGACGTCTTGTTTGAGTGAAAAATGTGTCGATGGCGGAGCATCATAGTTAAAATATACATTAGGACACTGAGTGTTTAATTAACACGGATTAAAGATGTGGACAAGTGAAACGCTTGTTTGAATTCATCTTAATAAAAAAAGAGACTGTTATGAATCTGCGGGCTGGTTCAGAGGAGGTTTGACTGTTTGTTAAATGTTTCTGTAATTTTAATTTTGTCTGAAAAAGACCACAAATCACACTCGAGTGCACTTTAGATTTTGTCTTGACAACTTCAGTTTTTGTTTCTAGTTGAACAAAAAAAGGGTGGATTAAAAAACGAACAGCCAGTTACCATCTGCTTAAAAAAATCACTAAAATACTTAAAAAATGCTTTAAAAAATTCTTCAACATTACAGTACAATACGGTTTGTGTGTTGTAAATATATTTATATATATTAATTAATAAATGTGTGCAGAGGCTGACTGAACATCTACGGAAGAGTAAAAAACGAGTAGAAGAAAAAGCAAACAGTGGAAAATCTGTCATTTCTGTTTTTTAAAATCAGAGCTGTAAAGTTTGTGGCAGGTGACGATGAAGTTGCCTTTAAGCTGAAGCTAAAGCTGCTCTGGGAAGAATATGTATTTCGTTTTAGTCACAAACAGCTTTAACGGTGATCTCCGCTATTGTGAACGAAAACTGATGACGTTATTAAATGCCTCTTGCCTTTTTGTACAAATAAATAATTGTTAGCTGTTTTGCGTTTGGGGCAAGTTTTATTATCATTTCAAGCATAATGACAAATGTTTGTTGTTATTTTTTTCGTCACTTTTAAGGATTTTGCAACAAGTAGTTTTCAGCTCTTTTCTCAAAGGTTGACTCTTAACCTTAAAATAATAATGATGATGATAATAATAATAATAATAATAATAATAATAATAATAATAAATATAAAGATGTCTCCATCATGAACAGTCAAACAAGCCTGGGCGTATCAGATGAGAGGATGGTGAGAACCTAAAGTCAGCAGATCAGCTGAGTTTGTTCTGTACCTTTGCGCTGCGACGTTCGCATCCACAACCCCAACATTGCGCACCCACGACCGGACTGGATCCATCTCCTCTCCAAGACCTCTTTCTTTTAATCCGCTTGCTTCACGAATCAAATGTTCCTGGATTCCAAACATTTACACCCTGCTCCGATCGTCTGGTAACACTTTCTTGAAGCAGTTAAAAAAAACACTGAGATGGGCAGCTAAAGCACTTTGGCACACAAGAAAAGGTCCACTTCAAGGCGCTGCGCTCCTCCAAAGCGCCACAAACGAACTGAGCATTTACAGAGCTTTGTGGGGGGAAAGAAGTAACCGACGCTGTGTGATGTTTCAGGGGCGTCTCGTTAAAAAGCCGAAATGACTTTCTTTTATGGTTCAAATGATGATAGTAAACATATCCTTCCACTGATGTGAAGCATTGTCCAAGTGCACATCTCCACCGTCAGTCCGAACGGGCTCTGTGCGTTCAGCTCCGCAGATATCCGGGAGCGAGTCTCGAAATATTCTTCATAATATGAGTGTGCAAAAAGTCTTCCTTTGTCACAGGGCCAAATCGAATCAAACCAGTTGATCCGAGGGCCAGGAAGCTTGTAGCGAACGACTGTGTTGAAGCATGAATGAGACCCTCAGCTGGGATGGGGCGTGGAGGAGGGGCCTCGGTGCCATATGGGATCGTTGAAATGGGTGCTCTCATTGGTGCAAAGTGCATCCCTTGTTTGGTCTGCTGCCAGATTCAGCATCCAACCTGTGACTCCAGCAGCAAACTTTTTTAAACACAGAGAAGTTTCCCTAGATAAAAAAAACCAAAACAAAACACAAAAAAAACATTTATAATGTTGTAACGTTATAACGTTGTGAGATTAAGAATTTAGTGTGTATAATATATTTCACGTTTTTTTCTTAATGTGTGTGTGGCAGAAGTAGGGTGTAGTCATTAAAACCTTTTATTAAAAGGTACGTGAAAGGTTACGTTAGGGGGGGAAAAAGACTTTGGTCACTTTAAGAATTTCTGGGCGCTTTTGTGTATTTAAAAAACAAATACTGGCGTTTGGTTTCAGATTGTCTTGTACATGCTGCGCAGCTACTGCCCTCAAAAGCCCGTACAGCCAGTTCTGTTTGGTCTATTCATTCAAGTCAACATTTAACACAAGTGCGCTCTCGACAGGCACGCATTCAGCAGCTCGACCGTCTGCTCCTTTGAACGCGGTGATTCCGCTGAGGACGCATCGCATCAGTGTCAGCCGCAACAATGGCCGTCTGGTTGGTCCATCAATCTCCGCCAGCAGCCGACGACGCTGCACTCTGATTGGCGTTTGGAGCGCTGCCTGACAGTGCCCGAAATGAGTTCTCTTAATCAATATGACAGACTGCCTCAACAAATCCAACCCAGTCATGAGACCCGTTGCAAATAATGCTGTTAACAAACATGATTACCATTACATGAACTTACGAGTTTTGAGAGTCTGACAAAGTTTCCTTTGCTGCTCCATCTGATGATTTCGTTACTGAGAGGCTCATATTAAAGAAACCGAGCACAGTGCTGATGGGTTCATTTTACCATTTGTGTTTTCTGATCTGTTATTACTTTCATTAAAGTCAAATTTGGGTTGTATGTCCAATGCATTTGGGTTACATTTGGGGGGGAATAAAATTAATTTCCGCTTCCATTCGTCTGGCTATGAAAGGGAAAGTCCCCCCCCAGAACGCGGGTTCTCTGCCCCTCACCGAGACTATTGTCTCTATGTGGAGTTTGTGCGCCTGGACAATGAATGTAAATCTCGCCCCTTGGATCGCGCCTCAGCTCACCATCTGCCAGCGCGGGACAAAGTCAGATGTTCCCCCAATTATGAAAGCAATCTTGGGGAATCCTGCTGCCGTCTCCCTCACACACTTTTCCTAAAATGACTGACAGCTCTACTTAACCCTAAAACCATGACAAAATCTATACATGATGACACAGAGGCGAAAGATAAAATTCCTGTAGATCTCAACGAAACGACAAAGATGTGCTCTTCAAATTTTAAGATGTAGATTGTATGGAATTAACGTTTTGTTGTATGTTTGTGTGTGTGTTGGGGGGGGGGGGTGTAACTATCTATTTGTTTACTATTTAAATGAAAAGTTTTTACAGTTCCTCTGGTGTAAGTGCTACAGAATTTGTCATCGTGATGGGCCATGTGTAATGTTAAGCAGGGCAAGAGGATGACACAAAGCTCTTCTGTGAAAATCCTCTACATGTGCATGGAGTCAATAAAGAATCCACAAAAATACTTTAAAACTATTTATTGTATCATTGACTCTTTTAAGAAAACAGATTTTTAACTATAATTGAGGAAAAAAGTTCCCCCAAAATAAATGCAAAACAAATAGAGAAAAATAACTTAAATTACTGTACAGGAGTATTGTGGATTATAATTTAATGTTCATGGTTTTAGACTTTTGTGCACCTTGAGAATTGAAAAGAGGAAAAAGACCATGCAGATCATTAACCGAAATCTTCCTATGTAACCTGTGTGTTTAGGGGTTCGTCCAGTATTGACTTGTCCGGCCTGCCCCGACTCTTCAGCCCCGCAGGTGTGAGAGGCTCGGCCGCGATCATCGCAACCCGCAAGACTTTCTAAATGTGTGGCTTTTGTAATTCGTTGAAGCAGGGAGCCGGAGCGAGAATGGGGGATTAGTCAGACCGCAAACGTCTTTCTAATCAATTTAACCCACCGAGACTGTCAGGCCGTGCGTTTTAGGGAGGAGCAGGGAGAGGTCTGGAGAGGGTGGGGGGATTGGTGACTGCTAAACCAAACAATGGGGTATCGTGTGCCGTTCGTCCTCCCCAGAATTCCCCTGCTCCCATGGGACAACCAAATCCACTCTGCACTGATGGCACCGTGTCCGCGAAGGGCAGGAGGGGCGTGGCTTGTGCGTAAGGGGGAGTCGCAGACGTAGCAGCTGGTTTCCGTCCCCCCTCTCCACTGTGCAGAAAACAACAGAGCTAATGCGACCCTCCACGTCCCTAATCGATCGCTATATATTTGTTTATTTATTTAGGAAAGGACGCAGATCCCCGGGGGAAGTGTCGGCATCTGCAATTGAGGCCGGGTGGCCGCTTTTCTTTCCTTAGGATGAAAGCATCATCACCCAGCTAAAGTTTCCCCAAACATTCGGATTAAGTTCTGTTTAGGTTTGTATATAGAATAAAAAATTGCAAGCCAAATGGAAAACAGTGATTGGTCCATAACTACTTTCAATAGCGCAGAGAAAACTGGCTGTTTGTGCGAGAGGATCTGAATAAATCCCCACATGACTGTTTTAGGCTGTTTGATCAAAATGGGTTTTTACTGCAAATTGGCTTCATGATATCAGTGCAGTTAACATCTGCTCAACACATTACTGCAAAATTTTCACCTCAACGCAGATGTTTTGACTTTTAATAGCACAAAATGCACGGGTGTTGCATTTACGCTATTTTACTTTCGGTCATTAAAGTGTAAAATATGCTTCCTTTGAAAGTAAAAAACAAACAAACAAACAAACAAAACAAAACAAAAGAACGGTTCCAAACCTTTGCCATAAAGTAAATGTAAAACAAATGATCAAAAAATGCTTTTAAACTCTCAATCTCAAAGTGCTGAAGTGCTTTATGTAAATTAACTCGATAACGTACCTCCTATTTAAAATTTGATTTGAGTTCTTTATTTGAGAAGTTTGGTACTTGTTGTCAGGCTGCAAAAATTCTGACATGAACTTATAAAAGAAAACCCCTTTTTGAATGCGGACCACTTCATGGGAGCGTGAGTTCATAATCTGTAATAGTTTAGATAATTTATTTTTACATTAAGAGAAACTTGGCTTTGGAAAGGATTTACCAACTACTGAAACACGGGGATGAATACCACCAGAATATACTTTACATTGGCTTTCGCTTTAATCATCTTTGAAAGATCAATCTGCTTTGTTTCTTTGATCTAATGAAACTATCACAAACTTTCAAACTGTTTAAAAGAAACATTAAACGAAATTAAGTGTTTTGTTTTTTTAAAAAAATCATCAATCTTCATGCTGATTCTTGAGTTAAAATAACTCAAGAATCAGCATAATCACAACGTTCTAGTAAAGTCAGTGAATTTGATCCACGTGGTTGCGCGTCTGCCTAATTTCCTGTGATTTAAAAGCCTCTACGACAACGCCATCTCCTGGTCTGCATGGAGCATTCAGCTCTCACTTTCAGAGTTGGAGGGATCAAAAGAAAACATCGAGTTGCTCATTTTCATTTTCATTTATTAGGAATTGAAATTAATGCATGAATTCAAAAATCTTTGAAATATTTCTTATACGATTTAGGAAAAGGATGCAAAGCAATACATCTTCAGGAATTTAAAGGACAAGATTGAACAAATCATTCACGATTAAAATGAATCTTCACAACGAACTTCTTCATCCCTTTTTGCAAGCACAGGTATCAGTGGATTGTACATATTTCTTCATTAAATGAAAATCTTTAAAACATTTAAAGAGTGTAACATATTAACCTCAGCATGTTTCAGTTGTTTTATCTTTATCCTCCTAATACCCGAACTCTTTCATTTTAAATTTCTCTTTGCTATTTGGGATTTGTAGTGTCACAATTGAACTCTTTATTTGGTGTCTGAACACAGCAGCATTTTTCCTCAGTACAAAAACAAAATGAGAAACAACAATTGTGCCTCTTTGAGCAATATGGCTCATTTGAAAGCCATTTGAAAGTTTGAAAATTTTGTGTTGTGGTCTAGACAACCCAAAATCTGATGTCCCCATATGGACAGGTTAAGGGATTTAAATTGGGATCATTTGAATCTTAGTAACCTACAAAATGATTATAACAGTCATAATTATCATAACCTAAAGGCAGCCTTTTAAAAGGTGCAAGTTAAACAAAAGACATGCAAAAAAAACTGGGCATTGTTGTGAGGATGCTGTCTATTAGTAAACATCCTACACTTCAAATAGCAGATGCCCGTTGAAGTAGCTATTACTAGTGATGCCATTGGCACTGTTTTGAGCAACCAGCCAGACCTTGTCACCACGCTCAAGCTGAACATAAATGCTTCCACTGGCCATCAGGTAACCGCTATGCTTTGTGGTGTATGAATGAAGAATCCGCTTCCCGTTGCGCACCAGATCCACACTGGCAGACTTCTGGTAGATCGTAAGGCTGAACTCAAACTCATAAACACCCGGGGTCTCACATGTAAAGATCCCATTCTGAGTGTTGTAGCTGTTCTGTCCGTTGTAGATCACTTCATGGAAAATGATTGGATAGCCAGCTTTGGGGGAGTTGCTGCCAAGTCGCATTGAGAAAGCAATGTTCTGTTGGTTGTCAGTGGGGGTAGGGGTATAAGGTGCTTCTGTTTCTGAAAAATAACATAAGTGCTATTATAACAAAATAACCTGTAAACTTGAATATAAGCAACATGTAATACTTTAATATAAAATTGAACATGCATGGACAATATAGAACAATAAGTGAGAGGTTTACCTGGAGATTCATCTGAACCTGAAGATTCATTTGAATCTGAATATGGAAAACAAAAAACAAACAAACAAACAAAAAAGGTAAACATCAGTATGTCCAAAATCCTTTAAGAGTAGCTTAAAGTGCTTCACTGATTACCGACATGCAGTGATAAGCAAAAATAATTATTTCTTAAATAATCCAATGTCACTGACTGTCTGGAGTCTAATTTCACATCATGAACTCACCACCCTCCTTCCATGGACTGAGGTCAAAGTCAGGGATGTTTTCACACTGGGTGTAGCCATACCCTCGAGGCCGGTACAGGAAGGGGTTTTCAGGGACTTCAGTGATACCAGTGTTGTCACAGATTATACGAGCCATTGATGTTTGCCTCAGTGAGTGTTTCTGAGCCTCAGTGAAGACTCCATCATTCTCCCACCAAAGTCTGAAATGGGACAACGTTTAAAGTTTAAAGACCAAATCCAACAGTAAGGCTAACACAGCCCCCTGAGCCTCAACAGTGTTCGCTTTGTTTTCCTTCTGCTTACCGGTCTCCCTGACGGATCTTTTGGAACTGAGTTGAGATCAAGCAGGCAAACAGAGGTCCCACTCGTCCTCCATGGACAAACGGCTCTGACACACCTCCAAGCCACACATCAATGTTGTCAGGGGTGCCATAGAGATTCAGCAGCCTCTGTGCCAGATCTGTATTGTTCAGCACTTCAGCCAGCTCCTCAAGAGTTTGTGGCGTCGACAGTCCACAGAACTTGCGCCACTTGTTGTAGCCTGAAAAGGATTAAGCACAGTTTAGGACAGTTCATCTACTATGCATGTTCATCGGAGGCCTTGAATGTTTAAGCAAACTTAATGATATTAATTAGTCAAAAAAATCTATCAAAATGTGTTTGTATAGTACTTTCCATGCAAGCTTAAAGTCCTTCACTGATTACTGACATGCAATGATAGGAATTTTTTTAAGAAAAAAATGAAATTGCAAAGTTTCATTAACAATAGAAGTACAAATAACATGAATAATATATAATTAGCTAAATAACTCGTAAAAGTAAAGTAAAGTAAAACAAATACCTAAAAATAACATAAAGAAAGAAAATAAAGATTATTGTAGCAAGTAATGTCTATCAAACAAACTCAATCAAACGAATCAGAAAAGTAGGTTTATGGTTTATATTTAAGGACTGCAGTTCTCTCTTGTCAGATTGAATACACTTATATGTATAAAGATTAAACAAATACCAGGGATTCCGTGGTCTCTTCCTCTCTGCATGTTCAGTGAACCCAGATCCAGTGCCACCCTGGAGGAGAACTTAAACAGCCTGTCTGTCAGCTCCTCAGTCATCATGTGCTGCTGAGTGTTCAGTTTGGCCGGGCGACCCACTAGCCCTCTCATGACAGGGTCCACACCACCTGAGAAACACACAAAATCCTTTCAGTTTTGAAAATCCTCGATGATAGGACTGAGAAGTTAAATATTTCGGCTCTACCTTCAAAGATGATTCTCCATGGTGTGAAGAAGTTTTTGTGCAGCAGTTCGCTGGGGTATTGAGGATGCTCCTCGTACTGCTCATCAAGACGGAAAATGAAAGGCTGAATCATCAGGTGAGCAAAACGGAAGGCAGCTACGGCAAATACATTGGCGATCCCGGGATTCACGTCTTCATCATAGCCAGGGTAGGTGGACAGCTGCTCTGCAATGTAGTCTGGACCAACAATGTGATGTAAGAAGTCTCTGAATGTCATCACCTAAAAGACCAAAAAGAAACTCAGCAGTGTAATTGAATAATGAGTGTAATTAAAATACTTCAGGTAGTCTAGCTCCTCACAAACCTGCAGATAGGCACCCACGATCTTGCGAGCCTCCTGGTAGAGTCTCTCTCCATCCCACTGTGGATTGAGACAGGCCAGAGCACGTGCCAGTCGGTTGTGTTCACGTAACAGGACAGTGTGCAGAGCGGCCAGTGCGGTGTTCTCAGTGGAGCGATCGTCACCTTAAAATCACATGATATTAGAGCGGAAAAAACAAGTCTTGTTGGCTGTGTGCACTTTAGAGATTTGAAAGTCAGTGTATTTGATGGTACTCACCAGCGAAAAAGCAAGGCACCTCCACCGCATTTGAGGTATTCGTAATGCGAGCTCGAGTGGCACACATGTTGGCACCCATAGAGCTGAAGGGCAGAAGCTCACGGCCGGTATCATTAAAAATTTCATTGACCCTCAAAAGACCCTTATCTGAGGTGAGGTCCCGGAGGGAGCGAGCTTTGGCTTCGTCTGAGCCGTAGACTTCACCTGCATCGAGGAAGGACGTGAGAGTGTTTATCTGTTCGCGGACTGTGCTTGCACCGAAGTTGAAGCCAGTGTTTCCAGAGCCACAAGCTGGTGCTGAGCGGGTGAAAGGAATGCACTCATCCTCTGAATTACTGCCGAACCGGGGGTCATTTTCAGGAATCTGTTTGGAAGACAAGACACACTCAGCATTCACTCTGCATGCATTTGAATGCAAATATGTATTTCTCTGAGTAATGCAGTGGCACTAACGTCAATGGGGAAGCAGGGGTCTCTGCGCGTGCAAGTCTTTCCACAGTCGATGCCATCACTGAATGAAGCAATGGAAGGAGAAGTAGGAGTGAAGGTCAGGTCATGATCAGTGAACTGGCCAAAGATTGTCACCAGGAAAGTGTAGAGTGGATCACTCTGCACGTCAGCGGTAGGTGTTGGCAAAATCCGGTTGGACACTTCTCTAACCTGTGTATGAGGATGTAGAAAATGAGCTCTGTGTAGAAAGGCTTCATGCACATATTTCTTTAGAGCATTTTGCAGTGTGCCCAATAAAGATGAAATTCTAAAGTGTCTTACCAGGGGAAGAATGTGTTCGTTCACTGCTTGATCACGGGTCCAGCCTCTAGGTGTAGAAGTGCCATCCTCATACTCAGCAGGGAGCCAGCGGAGAAAAGGTGTATTGGAGGCTCCCCAGCGGGTGTTTCTCCTACATGAGAGAAGCAGATACACTATATTGTATAAAGGTAAACAACATCCAACAAAAGACCTCACCCAAGTCCCAAATTATAGGCATCACTGTCAGCACAAAATGGGAATTAATTATTCTGGAAATGATTGCCTCACCTGTTGTTGCACACACTGCTTGCAGTGCGATATGTGTGCAAGTTTTGAGTTGTCCCACAAGAAGGGATGCGATGACGTGGAGAGCAGCCTGTCAGATCAATGAGGGCCTGTAGGTTTTCCTTAGAGATCAAATCTGAATACGATAGACGATGAAAATTAATTAGCTTTAACATTTAAGTAAAATGGAAAATTTAACAATTGAAATTTAAATGAACATTTTTAAATACACACCTGTGGCATTGATGGAGCGCTTGTGACGCTTTTCAAGACTTTCGGTGATCATTTGCAAAGAAGTAGCCAGGTAATCAGCAGAGCGCACAGCAATGCGGGATACTCCTCTGGGCTGCTTCATTAGCCGCACAACATCAGCGTAATGTGCGTTTCTTCTCACGCGATCCAAGCTCCTGTGATGAGGAATTCATATTTGTTAAAGTTTCAAGTAGGATACCTTGAAAAACACTTCCGTCAAAACCATCGGTTCAGGGTCTGAAGATTTAGCTGTAGTTTAAGAGGTCTGGAGACTCACTGTTGCCTTGAATAACGATAGGCTGCATCCACCTTTGCCTTTGCTGCCATCACAGTGTTTTCAATGAAGCTCTGACTCAAATGTGCTGATAAAAGAGAAAATGTTTGCTTTTATTCACTCCTTGCTTCACTGACTGCAAGATACTTCGCTCATTGCATGAAAATGTTTGTTACACACAGATTTAAATGTAGAAGAGAAGAAGAAGCATAAAACTTTTACATGTCTTTGACATCTCATAAATTAATTCGAAAATATCTAAGGCAAATGGTAGAACCATTTGATCATTTCACTTGAGTGAGGAATGCATCAAACGTTATATGCCGCTGTCAGAATACAGAGGTAGTACTCACCTTCATTGACCTGGCATTGCAAGCACAGGTACAGGCCCACAGCCAGAAGGCACAGAAACCGATTCATCTCTGAGAAAAAAAAGTAAAATAAAATGTAAATAAAATATATATATAGTAAAATTAGGTGTGTGTGTGTGTGTGTGTGTGTGTGTGTGTGTGTCTGCAAGAAATGTACCCGCGATAGAACTGAACCTTCTGTATTCTGATGTCCTGTCCACCAGCAGCTGTCAGAAGTCTGTGCTGCTCAGAGTAACGCAGGTGTTTTATAGGGCCAGTGGACAAGTATGTCATCCTACGCAACATCTGCAGGCAGGAATTTTGCTCGGAATCTTCTCGCTCTTACTTCCTGCCCGTCACCCTTATGGACAGGTCTTCCTCCTTTGTTTAGTCATGGTATTAAAGAGAAAGAACAACATTTTCAAAATAATACAAAATATAAAAGGTTTTGAATAAAACGAGGGAGAAAAATCTCACAAATAATTGTCTTTACTTTTTTAATTCGTACAATTGTTTGTGTCTCTATTAATTAATTTTTGAGAGAACACAAGATTTCATCATAAGTGTTGTATTATCATGGATACACAGATTGTAGTACACCATTTATTCTCTCACCTCAGTCCTTACACTTAGGTGAGGTTGTTTTTACCAAACCAAAAAAGCTGATCATATTTGCATATCGCTGCACAAAATGCACGATTTCTGTTCTGTAACATGTAGTTTCCCATTTTTGCTTTAGGTAAAGTATAAACTTGAAACCGTTTTGTCTGCTTTTTATTTTATTTCAGTCAACGATATATTTTTACACAATTCTCGTCAAACGATGGAGTCAGATAAGCCGGCAATGACAGACAAACATTCTCCAGATTTAATGACAAGGCGCACAACAACAATGAAACAATGAACAATGAAGTTACTTTGCGAATTTAAAAGGATATTGGATATTCTTATTTTCATTTACATTCGTATTGTTTATCCTACTAGTCAATGTCCAACACAAAGAAAATTGTGTCAAAACAAATGTGTCGATGAAAACCACATTTCATGTTGCAAAATTTGCATTTTTGTGTTTTTATGTTCATTCTGTAATTGTCCAACACATGCACGGTGACTAAAAACCATCATGTACATTGATGTTGCTACACATCGGCCTACTAACTTTTCTCGTGGCCACGCAACCAAATAAGCTAAAGTAAGATGGCACAATTTCTGCAAAACTCATTTATTATCAAGGTAAATTGGAGATTGTAAATAGAGGAAAGTATATACTTTTCAAAAATGAATGTGCGCCTGTCTGTCTAAAGAAAAGAAAAGAACAGAACAGAAAAGAAAAGAAAGAAAAAAGCCGCCCGTCTTTGAGAATCTGTGATAATCTTAGCTTGCTGAAATTCCTCCACTGCCTGCAGGTGAAGTTACATCTCAGACAGGTAGATCGTGTCATTGAGTCAGCTCGGAACAATGCGTGTAACTGTAAACAAGGTAAGGCCATCTCCTATTGTTCAGTCTCGGGGAAGGAAGCTGCTGCCATTCATCAACTTCATTCGCAATTTTCCAGTTTACTACGTTGACAAGTGAAACGTGATTAAAATTTAATAGGCTAATAATAACTCCTACTCTTAAACAGCAATAGGTCTGTTTAATTACAATTTAATAACTACGTGGGTTACATTTTTATTTAAGTACTTTCATACTTAAGTAATTTCAAATTTATGGTTAAATAAAGCAAAGCGAATGTTCTGCCTTGGTTCCAGTGATTATTAAGAGAGATTAGGATAAACAGCCGGATAAAGTAAAGAATTTAATAATGGTTTTAAACTAAGTCTCCCTGCTGGCACTTTGAAGGTCAAGCCGGGCTCTCATCTTAAACCCATAGCTGCATCCTTGCTGTTGGGGTGCGGTGCGCAGTAGCCTTACTTCATTTTATTCGCTACACAATTTACCTGTCGAAATATTCACTGGCGACAGCAAAGCATGAACATTAAAACTTTTCACAATTTGTTTAAAGAAAGTTTCTCTTGACTCATAAACAGGATGTAGAAAACATGATTTACAAATGGTTATGTCAAAAGCAAAGAAATGACTTGTTTTCCAAGGATCATTGTCACTTTTTGTGTCACTTTTATGTCACAAAAAATCCCTTTTTATATATTTGACAGACATATTCAACAAATGTAAACAAAAATGGCAAGGCAGTATTGTACAATTATTAATGTAACACATTAATGGAAAAGGGGAAAAGCTGCTTTGAATTTGCCCTGTGCTTCTTTGCAAACTGCTTTCACGCAAACATGAAAAACAAAACAAATCCATCCATCCATGTTGAACTTTCGACTGCTGTCAAAAGTCTCTAGCAGATGTGTTTCCCCTTTAGTCATCCTTGGGTGCTGTTTTGAGAAAGTGATCCATGCCTTAATTTCATCCAGGCTTTTTATTTTTGACAGTTTTTATTTGACCATTAGGCTGTCTCAGGTTTCTCAGCTGCAAAATTTGAAGCTGGTATCTTGAACCACACATGCAAGCAGGACCACATTTTACCCCTCCTGGTTTATTTGTACTGGCTTGAAGTTGTTACCTTTCCGTTTAACTTTTTGCTTTCATATGAGCAGAGTCCATTCCGGGTTTTTAGATTTAGTTTAGGAGAGCAAATGATGAACAACAATAATCAGCAAATGCATATTACCCTCCTTTGGCCATTACTGTGAGAGTTGTTCACCTGCTCTCCAAAGGGAGATACTTAGAACACATTACATAAAACTATAAGCACAAATTGGGGGGAGGTCTGTGCTGCTATCATGATAAACAAGTAAATAAATAAACAAATAATAATAGTACAGAGAAAAAAAAAAAGAAAAGGAAAAAAAAAACAGGTAACAGTGAGAATCAAGTGAAGTCAGCTCTGGTGGGGGTAATAAATTGTATCCAGTTGTTCCACATTTCGTAGAATTTGGCCTTTTGGTTTCTTAGCAAATATGTCAATTTTTCCATCCTAAATATCTCTAGAATGATCCCAAACCAGTCCTCTAATGTAGGCTGGACTGGGCTTAACCATCTTCTAGTAATTGTTTTTTTACTTGCCACCAAAAGTAATTGTGCCAACTTAATCTCACTCTTACGCTCCAGAAAGGGGATCAGACCCATATATAAGACCTTAAAATCTAAAGGTATTTGGACATTGAAAACTGCACTTAAAGAGGTCTGGACGCCTATCCAAAAAATTTTTAACTTGGGACAATCCCAAAAGACATGAAAGTGGTTAGCCACGGTCGAGCCGCATTGTCTCCAGCATTGCATATGGACCCCTTTGTATCTCTCCTGGTATGGTGTCTTGAAATACCTAATGATATTTTTCCAGCCATGTTCCTTCCAGCTCATAGAACTGGATGTAGCCCACTGACAGTGCCAAATATTTTCCCATTCACCCCCAGAAATAACAATCCCTGATTCCCTTACCCATTTATCTTTGGTGTATAAAGTATTATCCTCGCTGGCACTAGAGAGAGCTTTGTATAATTTGGAGATGGATTTAGTAGGAATCGTGGTTGTGGCATTTTTCAGAATAAGGAAAAAATGCGACTCAACATCACTAAAGTCAGACAATTTGCATTCATGATCAATATATGATCTCAGCTGTAGATACCTGTGGAAATCGTATTTTGTCAAATAATGGTTATCCCGCAGGGCCTCAAATCTGAGCACAATATTTATGAGTAAGAGAGAGGAAAGTCGTAAGGCCGTAGGATATCCATGCTTTAAAATTAGAGTCGTGTCTATTTGGGATAAAATCTGAATCAAAAGCAAACCACCTGAAAATTTTTAACATTTTATATATCCCACAGATGCTAATTACCCTCTGCCAAACTTGGAGGGTGTGAGTTAGCCAGGGGTTCCCCAAGGTTTCCAGCTGACACATTAAACCCTTATCTGCCATAACAGCTTGTAGAGGGAGCCGGTCCACTAGGTTGGATTCCAGTTCCTTCCACCTAGCTGTATATGTTTCGTTGCACCAGTATAGGAGAGGGGTTATTTGAGCGGCATAATAGTAGTTCTTGAGGCAGGGGAGGCCCAATCCTCCCTTTTCCTTGGGGAGCTGTAGGGTGGCATATTTAACCCTTGGCTTTCGGCCCTGCCAGATAAATCTGGAGATCCACTTGTCCCACTCAATAAATTGATGGTCACACACTTCTATTGGTAAATTTCTGAAAAGGTAAAGCAGTCTGGGAAGCATGTTCATTTTGATTGCGGATATCCGGGAGCTGAGACTCAAGAAAGGGACCAGATTCCATCTATGCAGATCATCTTTTATACTTACAGATATTGGCTCATAGTTTGCCTGAAAGAGCCCAGAGAGGTCTGCAGTCAGGTATATTCCCAGGTACTTGATTTTCTCATTATCCCAATTTATTTTAAATTTCCTACGTAAAGCTGCAGAAGCTGTGTAATTTAAGGTCATCACCTGTGTTTTTGAAATGTTAATCTTATAGCCAGATAACTTCCCAAAATCAGTTATGGTAGACATCAACTCACTAAAAGACCTCTCTGGGTCCTCCAGGCAAACCAATACATCATCGGCAAACATTGCTACTTTATGTTCAACTCCTGATAGTGCAACAGCCTTAATGTTATCATTTTGTCTAATCGATTGGCCTAATGTTTCTATGAATAAATCAAAGAGGAGTGGCGAGATTGCACATCTGCTATGCAGATGCTTTATGTTGTCCTATCTCTACTTGTCCAATCCAAATAAAGATATAATTTAAAAAAAAAAAAAACTTTTTGCTTTCAAAAAATCATTGAGGTCAGGTGACCAGATGCTTCTGGTTGTACATAGAAGCAGATTAAAACAAAAGGAACTTTGCTGTAGCTACAAGTAAACTCTGGAACAGCTTGCTTCTATGCATCTGACCCCAACACTGTACAGGGAGTGCAGAATTATTAGGCAAATGAGTATTTTGTCCACATCATCCTCTTCATGCATGTTGTCTTACTCCAAGCTGTATAGGCTCGAAAGCCTACTACCAATTAAGCATATTAGGTGATGTGCATCTCTGTAATGAGAAGGGGTGTGGTCTAATGACATCAACACCCTATATCAGGTGTGCATAATTATTAGGCAACTTCCTTTCCTTTGGCAAAATGGGTCAAAAAAAGGACTTGACAGGCTCAGAAAAGTCAAAAATAGTGAGATATCTTGCAGAGGGATGCAGCAGTCTTAAAATTGCAAAGCTTCTGAAGCGTGATCATCGAACAATCAAGCGTTTCATTCAAAATAGTCAACAGGGTCGCAAGAAGCGTGTGGAAAAACCAAGGCGCAAATAACTGCCCATGAACTGAGAAAAGTCAAGCGTGCAGCTGCCAAGATGCCACTTGCCACCAGTTTGGCCATATTTCAGAGCTGCAACATCACTGGAGTGCCCAAAAGCACAAGGTGTGCAATACTCAGAGACATCGCCAAGGTAAGAAAGGCTGAAAGACGACCACCACTGAACAAGACACACAAGCTGAAACGTCAAGACTGGGCCAAGAAATATCTCAAGACTGATTTTTCTAAGGTTTTATGGACTGATGAAATGAGAGTGAGTCTTGATGGGCCAGATGGATGGGCCCGTGGCTGGATTGGTAAAGGGCAGAGAGCTCCAGTCCGACTCAGACGCCAGCAAGGTGGAGGTGGAGTACTGGTTTGGGCTGGTATCATCAAAGATGAGCTTGTGGGGCCTTTTCGGGTTGAGGATGGAGTCAAGCTCAACTCCCAGTCCTACTGCCAGTTTCTGGAAGACACCTTCTTCAAGCAGTGGTACAGGAAGAAGTCTGCATCCTTCAAGAAAAACATGATTTTCATGCAGGACAATGCTCCATTACACGCGTCCAAGTACTCCACAGTGTGGCTGGCAAGAAAGGGTATAAAAGAAGAAAAACTAATGACATGGCCTCCTTGTTCACCTGATCTGAACCCCATTGAGAACCTGTGGTCCATCATCAAATGTGAGATTTACAAGGAGCGAAAACAGTACACCTCTCTGAACAGTGTCTGGGAGGCTGTGGTTGCTGCTGCACGCAATGTTGATGGTGAACAGATCAAAACACTGACAGAATCCATGGATGGCAGGCTTTTGAGTGTCCTTGCAAAGAAAGGTGGCTATATTGGTCGCTGATTTGTTTTTGTTTTGTTTTTGAATGTCAGAAATGTATATTTGTGAATGTGGAGATGTTATATCGGTTTCACTGGTAAAAATAAATAATTGAAATGGGTATATATTTGTTTTTTTGTTAAGTTGCCTAATAATTATGCACAGTAATAGTCACCTGCACACACAGATATCCCCCTAAAATAGCTAAAACTAAAAACAAACTAAAAACTACTTCCAAAAACATTCAGCTTTGATATTAATGAGTTTTTTGGGTTCATTGAGAACATGGTTGTTGTTCAATAATAAAATTATTCCTCAAAAATATAACTTGCCTAATAATTCTGCACTCCCTGTATGGTGGAAGTGTGGTTAACACCATTGCTTCACAGGAGAAGGTCCTGGCGTTAGGGTTATCTAGTTATCAAATTTAGTCTGGTGCCTTTCTGTGTGGAGTTTGCGTCGGCCCCCAACCCACCCACCCCTGACTTGCTTGGGTTCTCTTCAGGTGCTTCGTCCCTCAGTCAAAAACGTGCCAGTTAGGTTAACTTGTGAAATTACCATTTCTCTCCACTCACGAAAGCTGGAAGAGATATATATACTGTAGTACTATCAAGAGAAAGGCACACAAATGAAAAGGCACACATTGGAGAACAAAGGGGTTGGAAGTAGTGCACTTGGTTTGATTATATGATTTAATAATTACATTGGCTGTGTCTGGATTTTCACTGGGATAAAATAGATGTTTGTGGCCACAAAAAAAACATACATGACACTCACATTATCCATCTTCCTATTCTATTGTAAGCTTAATAAACATTCAGTTTAAGGTACTTAAATTTAGTCACTGGGGTTTTCTGCACTCTGTTTCCTCAAGCTAAAAATAACATAAATTCATTGCAACATAGAGAACTGACTGGTTCTTCCTCAGGCATGTAACCTCTTTGGTATTGTTACAGCTACAGGAGCCTGTCACCCCACCCTCAGGGGAATTCCTGGCTTACCACCTTGACACCTATTACAAATTTAAAATATAACATGCCTCCCATCTGCTCACCCTCACCTGGCACCTACGCAAAAAATACTTGTTGCGCGAAGTGCATGCAATGATAATGACAGGCTAGCTTTTGTACACTATGAGACTATGTAGGCCAGGGGTCCCCAATCCCAGTCCATGAGGGCCGGTGTCCCTGAAGGTTTTAGATCTCACCCTGGGTCAACACACCTGATTCATATGATTAGTTCATTACCAGGCTTCTGGAGAACTTTATTTAGCCATTTACATCAGCTGTGATGGATCAAGCACACATCTAAAACCTGCAGGGACACCGGCCCTCATGGACTGGGATTGGGGACCCTTGATGTAGGCCATGGTTCTTCTTCAGGCATGTAACCTCTTTGGTATTGTTACATATGTATGTGTGTGTGTGTGTGTGTGTGTGTGTGTGTGTGTGTGTGTGCATGAATTTGACCAGAAAAAGCGGATTCTGCTTCTGACCTTTGAGAACCTTTCTTCTGCTGACTGATGCACAATGTTGCTAATTTGTATTTATTTCTAGGGTAGATCATAAGGGTGACATGTCTTTTAACATTTATATTTCAGCAGTGGGTAATCATTTACCCAGTATGTTTCGACTTATCTGCAAGACTGTAGGGATTAGCATCATTAACTTTATAAAGTGAGGTTCTCTAATAAAAAGAAAAACAATGCTGACATTGGTTCTTGTACATGATAGTAGGCTTGCTGATTGTTGTCTATGTAACCATTTTGATATGAGCAAGGCAATCTCTAACACTGAGAATAGAATAGCATTGCATCTATTTACAAAACTCTCCCTGGTAGCTGTATCATTTATGTCTTTTTAACTAAAGATCAAGTTAACACTAGGCACCAAGATTATTTGATCCTTGATCAAGTTAGTACTGAAGCTTGAGAAACGTATTTTATCTACTGTGCGGTACACAAGTGGAACCATTTTCACTTTCTAATAATCTTTTTCCTCTCTTCTTCCCATTTTTGTCCTTGACCAGGACGTTTGCATTGGTCCTTGATCCAGTAAGCTCGTTTACGATGCAGTATAGGGTCTTGGAGTCATTCCGATCAGCTGCTTCCTGAGTTTCGGCACATTTTCGTTCTAGCCATTCTTTCTTGTCTTTCCGACAGCTTTTTTTCACTAGCCGATCTAACTCTCCGTATTGTCGGGTTCCGTCCTCTCTGGCTTGTTCGGTTTTGGCCTGCTCTCTTTTAAGCTTTGCAATTTTTCTCTCATCAATCAGTTCCCATGTTCTTCCTTGGATCCACTGTTTGCCTCTCCTCTGCGTCTTCTGATGGTGTTTTGGGCGGAATCCACAGTGGCGTCCCTGAGGCCAGTACAGAGGTCTTCGACATCTTCCATTTCTCCAAGGAGGGCGAAACGATTTTGCAGCTCTAAAGTGAAGGCGTTGACGTCAGTCAGGTCCTTGAGCTTCTCTATTGCGAATTGCGATTTGGTGCGGGCTGTCTTTGTGTCAGGGTCCTGGGTCCCCTGACCCAGCATGTTTAATTCTTTATGATTTTTGTAGAATTGTTATTGTGAGTTTTATCGTTTCTAGTTTCGATCCCTTCCCCTTCGTGTTTCTCTGTGTCCCCTCTGTTCTGTGTAGTCTGTCTGCATGTTGAGTTTCCCTCTGTGTCTTTCGGTTCTTAGAGTCCTCTGTCTTATGGTTTTATGTCTCTGTGTTTCTTAGTTCCTGTCTCCACTGTGCCAAGTTCGTGTCTCTGTGTCATACTTCCCCAGTTCAGCCTTCCCCAGTGCAGTCTCCTGCAGTTCAGCCTTCCCCAGTGCAGTCTCCTGCAGTTCAGCCTTCCCCAGTGCAGTCTCCTACTTCACCACCGTTAGCAGCCAAGCTCCCACCTGAACCATTAGCCCAGGTCCCTGTAGCCGTTCAGTCCCCTAGTCAGCGACACATTAGCTCACCTGGTCCTCTACACATTCAGCCAGGGGTCCCTATACCCTCTGGCTCTACAGCAACACTTGCTGGAAGCTCAGATGAGTTCATCCAGCACTCCGCGGCTCCCACGCCGCCACCTGCTGTCTCCGCTGGAGGGTCCGAGGGGCCCGTTCAGCCACCTGTCTCCGCTGGAGGGTCCGAGGGGCCCGTTCAGCCACCTGTCTCTGCTGGAGGGTCCGAGGGACCGCTCCGGCCTTCGTCTCATGTCTCCGCTGGAGGGTCCGAGGGGCCCGTTCAGCGACCTGTCTCCGCTGGAGGGTCCGAGGGACCCGTTCAGCGACCTGTCTCCGCTGGAGGGTCCGAGGGACCCGTTCAGCAACCTGTCTCCGCTGGAGGGTCCGAGGGACCGCTCCGGCCTTCGTCTCATGTCTCCGCTGGAGGGTCCGAGGGGCCCGTTCAGCAACCCGTCTCTGCTGGAGGGTCCGAGGGACCGCTCCGGCCTGCAGCACCGCCGCCTCCGGCTACCACACCAGCTGCAGCCTCTTCAGCGTCATCAGCTTCGCCTGGTCCAGCTTCGGCCTCAGCCTCCACCTCGTCTGGTCCAGCCTCCGCTCCGTCTTCGTCCTCGCCTGCAGCAGCCCCCGAGTCTTCATCCCCATCTGGTCTGGCTTCAGCATCTGGTCCTGCCTCGTCTGGTCCCGCAGTAGCAACACTGCCATCAGAGCCAGCTCGACCTGTGCCTCCTCGCCTTTGTTGGCCGCTTTCCAGGCCTCTGGGTCAGCATCATGGCCGTCGAGGGCGGCCCCCTGAAAGAATACGCTGCCGTTGCCTTCCGCACGGCCGGCCCCCGGATCCCTTTCGCCTGAGTCGCCGCCGTTGCCTTCCGCACGGCCGGCCCCCGGATCCCTTTCGCCTGAGTCGCCGCCGTTGCCTTCCGCACGGCCGGCCCCCGGATCCCTTTCGCCTGAGTCGCCGCCGTTGCCTTCCGCACAGCCGGCCCCCGGATCCCTTTCGCCTGAGTCGCCGCCGTTGCCTTCCGCACGGCCGGCCCCCGGTTCCCTTTCGCCTGAGTCGCCGCCGTTGCCTTCCGCACGGCCGGCCCCCGGATCCCTTTCGCCTGAGTCGCCGCCGTTGCCTTCCGCACGGCCGGCCCCCGGATCCCTTTCGCCTGAGTCGCCGCCGTTGCCTTCTGCACGGCCGGCCCCCGGATCCCTTTCGCCTGAGTCGCCGCCGTTGCCTTCCGCACGGCCGGCCCCGGATCCCTTTCGCCTGAGTCGCCGCCGTTGCCGTCCGCATGGCCAGCCTCCAGATCAGCTCTGTAACCTGTGCTACCCACCTGGTCGGCCCCCCGACCGTTTGACTCATGAACTTTTGTGCCAGCGACCTCCGGATCAGACCCCTGAACTGACTTGTGTTTGGACTGCTTTCTTGGGCTCCGGTGTTTCCTGTGCCCTGCTTTTGTTTTCTGTTCTGGGCCCTCCGTCCTGGGCCCCGCCGCCCGCCCTGGGTTGTTTTCTGTTTGGTTTTGTTTTCTGTGTTTGGGCTGTCTGGTGCCAGCCCTTGAGGGGGGGGTACTGTCAGGGTCCTGGGTCCCCTGACCCAGCATGTTTAATTCTTTATGATTTTTGTAGAATTGTTATTGTGAGTTTTATCGTTTCTAGTTTCGATCCCTTCCCCTTCGTGTTTCTCTGTGTCCCCTCTGTTCTGTGTAGTCTGTCTGCATGTTGAGTTTCCCTCTGTGTCTTTCGGTTCTTAGAGTCCTTTGTCTTATGGTTTTATGTCTCTGTGTTTCTTAGTTCCTGTCTCCACTGTGCCAAGTTCGTGTCTCTGTGTCATACTTCCTGTTTTACTTTGAAGGTCTGTGTCTTATGTAAATGTGTCCTGCTTTGCTCCCTTGTCTCGTCAGTCCTGATTTCTCCCAGCTGTGCTCTCCTTCTGTGTCTCATTCCCCTCGTTACTTCCCAGTGTATTTAAACCCTGTGTTTCTCTGAGTCAGTGTCGCGTCGTCCCTCATGCTGTGTGGATCTCCTGGTGTCTCCCTGTAAGTTTAGTGTGTTATTCCCCAGTTTAGTTTACTTTGTATGCTTTCCCAGCCTGTGAATAAAGCTGTGGTTTTGAGTTCATCCCTTGTGTCTAAGAGCCTGCATTTTGGGTCCAATTCCTGCCTGCCACACAGCGTTTCATGACACTTTGGTTCCAAAGTTTGAGTTTGACTTCTGCTCTGACTAGGTGGTGGTCATATTCAACATCCGCTTTTCAATAGGCCCTTGCGTCGCGCAAAGCCGACCTCCATTTTTGGCTGATGCAGATAAAATCAATTTCATTGAATATAAGCCCATCTGGTGATCGCCATGTCTTCTTGTGGATCTCTTGGTGCTGGAAGTATTAATATGTATATCTCGCAGAATGATACTAATTGTTCGCCGTTGTCGCTGAGACGCATTGAAGATGCATGTGGTCCAACCACTGTCTCCAATCCCAATCGGTCACCGCCCAGGTGGGCATTGAAGTCTCCAATGAGAATCTTAAGGTCGTGATTCGGGATGTCATTAAAAACGTCTTGCAGCTGATCTTAGAAATTGTCCTTGAAAGCATCTTCCGTATTGTCCGTCGGCGCATAGTCGCACAATAGTCGTCTTGGCGTGTACAAATCTGAAACAAGCTGTGATGATGTGGTTGTTAACAGGTTTCCAACCGATGAGTGCTGTCACGGCTTCTTTGATCAGTACGAGCCCCACTGCATGTTCATGTCGATCTTCATGACACGCAGTGTTGGGGAGTAACGGAATACATGTACCGCCGTTACGTATTCAGAATACAAAATATGAGTAACTGTATTCCGTTACAGTTACCGTTTAAAAAGGTGGTATTCAGAATACAGTTACTTTGCTGAAATAAATGGAATACACGGCGGTACTTCCCTGTTTCATATTGTCGCGGGTCAGGACTGTTTGGGTTTGTTTGACAGCTACGTTCTGTTGTTCCAGGCGGCAGCGTTACGGTTGCCATGGTTACAGGGTGACGCGCTCTCTCTCTGCGTGTTTCCTGGGTGAGAGAGCGCCTTTTTGTTGTTGTTGTTGTGCTAAGCTAATAGGCAGAATGCTACAGGCATAGCTCTAAAGCATGTAGCCTGATGGGCAGTGTAGTCCGTGCTGCAGGGAGAATGGACTGCCATACACGTTATGTGTCTGTGAGCGAGGGAGGGAGAGAAAGGAAAAGTCCGAGCTGTCACGGAGCAAAAACGGGAGCTGGAAGCATGTAAATATAATAATAACCACAGCAGCCAAGAAGAGTGCCTGATGAGCCCAGCTGTAAGTAAGCTATTAAGACTCAACTGTACACTGTGTTCGTGTTTTCCTCCGGAAAAAATAAGTTCCGTTGGAGCAGCCTTTCAACGCCTCTCTCTGTCTCTGGCAAGCAAAGTTGACCCAGACAACAAAGTAAAGCTAGTTTTCGGCTACCAGCCCGACACGAACCCGACGTATTAGCCAGAGGTCCCTTTACTACGTTTCGGAGCCGCGGACCTTCAGTAACAGTAATAAATCACAGCAATAGGACATTCATGTAGTTGTAAACAGCATGATAATATATTAAGTATTCCAAAGTATTCAGAATACGTTACTCTCATTGAGTAACGTAACGGAATACGTTACAGAATACATTTTGGGGCATGTATTCAGTATTCTGTAGTGGAATACATTTTAAAAGTAACCTTCCCAACACTGATGACACGAGTACAAGATTGTCTTGCCATCGCTGGTAATTTAGCCACTCTCTGTCCACCTCATTTCACTGATTCCAAGGATGTCGAGCTGATAATCGTCAAACTCCTTCAAAAGTTGAGCCAGCCATCCACTCTGATATAACGTGCAAACGTTCCACGTCCCAATTCGTGTGATGGTTTAAAGCTTCCATCGGACGCTGGTTGCCGTTTTTGGTTTCTTTCAGCATCGTCATCCCGTTTGAAGTAGAATTCCCACCAAGTTGTCCAAAACTTCTGCTTTCATTTGTCGCTTCTGTAGCGGTAGGGTTTTTTACAGGGACGGGTTGCTAGCCCGACGCCAAACCGTCCTCCTTTCTCATCTGGGCTTGGGACCGGACTTCGTGGCCCAACATATCCCACAATTCATAGCGCGGCAGTCGGTGTGGATAATTTTGCCGCAGACGGCAGAAGCGGAGTGGCCGAAGAGTAAACTGTTAAAAGTAAGTACTGAATATGATGTCACTTATTTATGTGCAAATGTTGAATAATGGAGAACATTAAAACATTACTGTTGGCCACATGTCGGCAAAGTTATGTGACATTAGCGATGTTTGTACTTTCAGCGTTTACTTGGTTTTAAAGCCTTTCAAATATACGCCGTTCAATAGTTGACCTTAATCTTACAGAGAATGTGATGATTTTATGGATAATTAAAGTCAGTCATATATCCACAAACACAACAAGCTGAGAGTCAGTGATGCTGCTCGGTTTGCAGTCCTGAATATCACGGCACAAGCAGGATTCACTGCACTGTTAATGTTAGCTATGTTATATTGCTGCCTCTGTTCGGTGGTGTCGAGCCAAACGGACTTTAACGTGTGTTTGAACGAGCTGACGGTTCACTCGTTAAGCTGAAAGACAGATGCTTTAATCACAGGAGTCACACATGTGTCCACTGTACCATCTGGGAACTCTTCTTGTTTAGCACTCGTAATAACACAAACACTAAATCCTCCTTCTCTTGTGCTGTTTTGTAGCAGTGTGTACACCTGAGACTGTCACCTGTCTGTCTGTCCTGCACTCTCTCTCTCTCTTTCTTTCTCTCTGATTATGTAATAAAAGTGTGAACATGTATTTATAAGTTACACTTGTGTTTGAATCCTGCAGCTTATCACACATTTGATTTCCATGTGTGACAACTGCAAGTGTCCAGAGTGAGGACAGACTGAGGGACCCACTGCTGCACATCATCTGTGAGGCTTTGCATCCCTGATGATCCACCAGGACAAACTCAGCAGTGTGTGAGGAAGAGGAGGAGGAAGAGCCAGCAGCAGCTGACAGATGGAGAGAATAGACAGACTGTTCCCTGTTTGTGAAGGACTGCTAGAAAAGTTTAAAAGAACTAATTGTCTGTCCTGAATCAGTCTTATTAGGTAATGTTCAAATAATATTATCATCCCAGTGTTTTCAGTGTGGGAGAAAGTACTCAGGGCCTTCAAGTTACACACTATGAAAAGCAGAAACAAGTTTAATGTTCAGAAACCTAAAGTATGTATCAGCAGCAGAATGGACCCAAAGATAAATGTTTGTTTCAGTTCTATGAAGCTTTGAGTATTTTGGATAAGTAGTACTGCTGTGTTTGTTGCATCATATTGCTGTAATTGTTTATATGCTTTATATATTCTGAGGTAAGTTGATCTATAGTGTTACATCATATTCTATAAGGATCTTATGTGTTTGTAGACTTTCTGCCCAGTTTGACCCATTTAGCAGAAGTCAGCCTGTTTAAGGCTCTGATATCTATTCTGTATGACTTAAAGCAGTTATGACATGGTCTGATTTTCTCACCCAATAAAGGAATATTTCATATATCAGTCTACTCTTCATTCTATCAGACACAGTTTTCACAGCTCGTACATTTTCTTTTTATACATATATGTAAGCATTGAGCCAAATTTAGTAATGCCAACATACTGAAGCAACAACATTTGTCTCTTATATATAATACACCTATATATACACTGTCAAAGATACTTGTCTTTGAGTGAAGATTTAAGGTGATAGGAAATATAAACAACTGCAACTTGAATCTTTACTGAAGCTCAGTATTTGACACAGTTCACTCACATGAATTTCACTCACATGTGCTGTACCAGTGTACCTGCACATGTGATGTGACAATAAAAGTGATTTGGTTTGACTTTTATTTGATTTAATCTTGGAGTTTAATCTTGGATCAACCAAAATTTGTTACTAACTTGAGACACTATGATTACAGCTTCTTAATCTGAAATTACTGCCATGTTGACCTGACTTGATATGGGCATGTGTTGTTTTTTATATGCTGCTTCAATAAAAGCGAAGCATTCTTAATTTTCTTCTTCCTCTTTGACATCATTGTGTTGTGTTAGGTTAAGTTATTTTGTTAGGGTGTAAAATGTAGTTTGGCCACAGGCTGACTGGAAGAAATATTTTCTCACAGTTCCAGTTACCAGTTCTCAAGAGTTTATCAAAGGTTACAGGTGTGGTCATATGTGTCTTACTGGTGCTTGTCAGTGCTAGTCATGCCTAACTAGCACTGACAAGCACCAGTAAGACACAGTAAGACACATATAACAGCTTTTGTTTGTTTATCGCCCACTTTTTGCTAGAAAGAGGAGACCAGCGGATAAACAACAGCAGCACGTTTAAGCGTGATAAGCTGTTGTTAGAATGTATTTAATATTACTTTCTAGTATCAGCTGAGGTTTGCTGGAGCCACGGCTGTAAAAGCTGCTGGTCATGATATCCGTTTGGATATGTGATGAAACATGAAGATGAAACCAGGAGATGTCCTTACTAAATCATCAGAGCTGAGCAGGTGATGGAGAAACAGGTTTACCTTTTAGGTGACATGAATGAGTTGAAGGGAAGTTATGAATTGTTTCTGAGAGACAAATGACACCAGGATCCTTTTCCACATAGCTGACGGCTGGTAACTGTGCAGGGCCGGATCTAGCAAAGTTTTGTCGGGGGCTAGGTTGGGCATTAACAGGGAGAGGGGGGCACAAAGAAATATTTTTCTTTGTTATGTCGTTTAAAAACTTTGAATAAATAATTATCTGAATCTTACAACAAAAGTGGTCATCTGATTAAATGTATAGAAATCCCTTATTGTATATAGTAACTAATAAGTCTAATCTACACCCTAGTAAACTATAGTACTTTTTCCTTTGGGAAGGTACCATCTGTGCAGTCTGCAATTCTGTTGAAGAAAGATGTAGAAAAATAATTAATTTCTGTGCATTTGTTTTACACTTGGATTAAATTAAAGTTGATTACATCGATTAAGGGCGGGGGGTGGTTCCCTAATGTTTTTGCTGGGAGTTGGCAACCCTGTTAGTTAGGTTGCTTAATATTTCCACTAAGTACTCTTTAAAATACCAGATTAGCGAGGATGGTGTAGGTTTAAATTTATTAGATTGATCAGTGTTGCTGAACTATAAAATGTTTTGGGTGGAGTGTATTTTTTGCATACAGGTATAACAGAATAGCTTCAGTCTCTTGTTTTTAAAAACTTGAGTATGAACTTATACAAAATGCAGCAAGATATTTATAAAAAACAGTTTTATTGATTACAAAATACGCTATATCGGATTCATATCGGTATCGGCAGATATCCAAATTTATGATATCGGAATCGATATCGGACATTAAAAAGTGGTATCGTGCCATCTCTAGTTAATGCCCTACCTGGCCCCCTGGCAAAACTTTGCTAGACCTGCCCCTGCACAGTTACCAGCTGTCAGCTACTTAGAAAAGGATCCTGGTGTTATTTGTCTCTCAGAAACAGTTCATAACTTCCCTTCAACTGTAACCTTGTTTCTCCATCACCTGTTCAGCTCTGATGATTCAGTAAGGACATCTCCTGGTTTCATCTTCATGTTTCCCTCTCACCACATATCCAAACCGATATCATATCACTATCAGTAACATCATAGCACCCACCCAGCTGTATAGAAACTCCGTCATGCTAGCTAGTGCGCAGTACGAGTTAGTGTAACTGACTGTAAAATGTCAGCACAACAAAAATAAACTCCACCTAAACTTGGTTTATATCTGACCCAGATAGACTGCAGGTCATAACTTCTTACCTGAAGTTCAGTTCACCTGACACTCGGACCGGCGGCCGCCTCGAGTCTCTCCTCCTCCTGCCTCCCCTTTCCCTCATCCACCTGCTCTCCTCTGTCGAAGCTCCGCCATATACACCACCAAACAACTGAGTTATTTTTACACATCGGCCAGCATCTGGCCAATCCACCACCTTTCATTGTTTATACCGTTACAAAAACAACAACAACAACAACAAAACCATCGGCCCATAGAAACGAAAAATCACCATCGGCCCACCGGTGGTTGTTGGTGGGCACAGGTGTGGTGTGGCCAGTCCAGCTATGGTCGGTACGAGGGAAATTTCTTTTGCAGTTCATCTGAAAAGATGCACTTGCGCTTTGGGATCTTTTAAACATCATTAGGCGCATTGCTGCGCGCTGTCAGTCCCATCTGTGAGCACAGAACAAGTGCTCACAAAACAGCAGTTCGGGGATGACGTCTCACACATGGGTCCTCTGTCAGAATACAGGAAAACCCGGACATTTTTATCAATCTCGAAAATCCCCCTGGACAGAACGTGAAAAGTGGACATGTCCGGCACTGACCACCACCAATAGGCAACAGGTGAAGAGTCTTGCCCAAGGACACAACGACCGAGACTGTCGAAGCCGGGGCTCGAATCGGCAACCTTCCGATTACAAGGCGAACACCCAATGTTGAGCCACGATCGCCCCATAAGAAAGAAAGAAAGAAAGAAAGCAAGAAAGCTAGATAGATAGATAGATAGATAGATAGATAGATAGATAGATAGATAGATAGATAGATAGATAGATAGATAGATAGAATTTGTAACTTGTAATCCCAAAAGGTTGATTCTGTTTATCTGGACGTAGCATTTTCAGTGAGAGAAACGTTTCGTCACTGATCCAAGTGAAAAAACCCAAAACAGAATTCATCTTTAAACATGTTAAACAAAAAACTAGATGTACAAACCCAGTATATTTTCCTGCTTATTCCAGTAACTTGAATAAACTAGATATCTTGGTGAACAACTGTTAGCATTTTGTATGTGAGATCCCAGCATCCGTAGGAAAAACAATACTTTTTGCTGTTGAATACTACTTTGCTGAGAAGAACCAACAGCTAGGTTTGGCAGTTATTTAGTTTGTAACCATTGTTATATTATAATTGCACCAATGGCACTCTCTGAAATCTTTGAAATATTCATAAATGCAGAGGTGTAGGTGTAAATGTATGCAGTCTGAGACATTGGTGTGTTAATAAAGATGCTGTTACTGTACTGGGGAAGTTTTTTTCTTCAGGCTGTGTCAATATTGCTTAGTTTAAGATTAAGACATTAATCTGACACACCAGCACAGTGCCATTCATAGCTGATGTATTTTTCCTCATCTTATGTTTGTCTCCAGTAAAGAGAAATAAAAAGACAAAAAGTACATGAAAATCGCTCTTTAGGCTGACTGCACAGGCGTCCAGAGACATTTCAATGATATAGGTTACTGATCTCCATGTAGAAATGTTATGCTCTGAAAGGGAAACTCCTAGAAATACGCATGCATATAGGCCAGCCTCAAAAATATCTGCTGCATCCGCATCTTTCAGTCTAGAACAGTGTTTCTCAAACGGTGGTACGCGTAGAAATAGGGATACTTGGGCTCTCTTTGGTAGTACGAGTGAAATCTCCAATTTTCTTTTAAGATTAAATAATATACCATTGGGGAGGTATGCAAAGATGACACAAGAGTTTCCGAGGTTCTGCTGGGAGCAGGAGTAAACCAGATAACGTCTCCCCGAGCGAGTCCTCTATGAAGAGCAGCCTTTCCTTATCGCCAGCGGTCGTGGCCGCTACAGAGCGCTGGCGGGCTTGTTTCACTAGGGCTTAAAACTGCAAAGGCACCACGGCGCAATCCCTGCCACCATTGATGAGTCGGAGGCTCCCAGAAGAATCGTTGGGGGCGCGGGAGATAAAATCGGTAAGTCAGGAACTATCGCCCGGGTGCCGAAGCTCCTGGTAGCCAGGAGAATGTGATCCGCTTCTTCTGCGAGCCAGCAGCAGGGAATTGGCGAGGCCAGCTCGCACCGGCAACTGTCGGAGGAAGACGTTAGTGAAGAGGAATCTGCCATCATTCGTTCCTAGCAAGGACAGCATGCTCTCCGTGAGCTCGAGAGCGGTAACATCACCCAGGCCTGAGAGCGACAGGAGTTTCACGGCCTGCTCTATGTGAGAGAGGGAGTAGTATTGTGATCGGTTTATTTTCCTTGGCTGGGGGGATCCCGGAGGAGGATCATCACATGGCGGGCGGACAGCGGATCCAGCAAGGCCACCACATTTCGTGTCGTCGAATGAAACGCCATGAAGAGCTAACTGAGCTTTGACGTACACGATCTACGAAGGAAGGTCGTGAAGCCAAAAATCCAGCACCTTAATTACCACAGCAAAAATTAAAACGTATAACTCTGCTATCACTTCCCAAATAAATGAAGGCAGAAAACTAAACAGCAGTAGCGTTTGTAGGGTTACTGTCTGAAGTTGAGCTAGTTGGTATATTTAATGTTGTTCTGTGTGGTGGCTAGCTACACAGCTATGGTTAGCATAATATAAACACAGTGAAAAGTGAAACTTTTTTCTACTGGATAAATTTTAATGTGAGGGTTCCCCAAGGTTAGGGACAAATGCAATCGCATGTCGGGATGATGTAAACGGACTAAACTTCAATGAGGAGAACAACTGGAATATATGGTTAGTCATTAATATACTGCTGCATGGGCTGGGCTGTAGTTACATCGTAATGTTTTAAAAACTGAACTTTAAAATGAAAAGTGATGATTAAAACCGAGAGAGGCCGACAGTGATCACCGACATCGTCACGGTGGCCGATGGCCAACTGAGGGGATGTAGGGAATGAGGACCCAGGCGCGGAGCTCTGAATAACAACAGTGTGTTTATTTACAATGTGGAAAATAACGATGCACAATTAATCCCCATGCTCCCCAAGACTCCCGTGCGTGTCTTCCAGTGGTGTCCGTGTTCGTGCTCCCCGCTGTCGTGACTGTGCACATCCTGTGCGTGCTGCCCTTCCTCTCCACGTTCCTCCTGTAGGAAAACAATAGAGGCAGACGTTAAACACTGACCCCCGCAGGCACACACACAATCGACACTTCCTAACACACACTGACTTGGGAGTCTAACGCAATGATCCCGCGTCGGTGGGAGCTCCAAGACTCTCTTAAGTAGCTCCCCCGGCGAGGCCTGATCAGCAGCAGGTGCGTGGCTTCGGGTGTGGCCCTGCTAGGGACTGGCCACACCCGAAGCCACGCACCCAGCCACCAGGACAAGGACGGAGAAGAGGGGGCAGCAAAACACCAAAAATACATATAATATAACAGGTCCATGACTGCCCAGGGATCCTGGGTCGCTCAGACCCAGAACCCTGACAGACATTTTCTTTTTAGGGGCTTAATCAGATTAAATAGAACAAAATACAAAACATTAAAACATGTTAAAAACACAACAGCCTTAATAAATGCAGAATAGTTTGGACCGGAAACAGGGCTCATACGTCATCACTTAAAGATTGGATATCCCTCCTGCTGTGAATGTTTTAATGCAGTACAGTAGTTATTATTATCACTTGTCACACCCTATTTATGACAGTTAAAATAAATAACATTCATATAAGACATAAAATTGTCTTGTCTAAACTGTATGTGGTGTTAAATAGGTTATACTATTGTACTTTGATGTTGGTCATAAGGGTGGTACTTCAAGAGCCATATATTTTATGAGGTGGTATTCATTGTGAAAAGATTGAGAACCACTGGTCAAGAACTTGGACTGACCATCTTCATTAAAGCAGCCATTTACTGCCAAAAGACTGGAAAACCTCCCAAAAGTTGATTCTGTTCATCAAAGCCCATTACAATGCTGTGATTGTAGCCGTTCCCCAACTCTCTGTGAATGGTACTTATGGCCACTGATCAATGGTCAATTGGCTTTGATCAGTGGTTGTTGATCAACTGCCTGTCACAGTCCTGAGTCTGTGGACTCAGTGTTTTTCTGTTTGTATTTGTTATCCTTGACTTCATGATGTGTTTTGATTCTCTTGGTTTTTATTTCTGTCACTAGCATTCCTAGCTCCTTAGTTCCTTGGTATTTCTTGTGTTCTAGTTCTTAGGTTGTGATTCTGTGTTACTTCTGTTTAGTATACAGTCATTTCTGCCAGTGTGTCCCTTTTTTCTCTGTCAACTGTATCCCCTAGTCTAGTCCGCGTCTGTTATGTTTCCTGTTTTACTTTGAAGGTCTGTGTACTATGTCAATGTGTTGAGTTTTGCCTCCCCTTTGTCTTGTCATGTCAGATGACTCCCAGTTGTGCTCTCCTCCTGTTTCACATTCCCTAATCACCTCAGTATGTATTTAAGCCCTGTGTTTTTCCCTGCCAGTTGTTGCATCCTCCATGTTTGTTGTGTGTGTATTCCTCGTCTTCTATCATCAGGTTAAAGTCATGCCACACTATGCATCTCCAGTCTAGTTAGTTTAAGTTTTTGTTTATGTATTGCCAAGTTTGTCTTACCAGCAAATTTAATGTTTAAGTTAATGTTTTGTCTCGGAGTCCTGCACTTGGGTCCAGCCACTGCCAGCCGCACAACTCATGCTAGTAGTGCTAGTTTCGGTCGTTTTGAAAATGTACAGTTCATAAGGTTGGGAAAACCTGCAGTCAGCTGAGACTGGAGAAGTCACTTGGATGAGTGACGAAATGTTTTTTCCACCGAAAACACTACATCCAGATGAACAGAATCAACTTTTTGGAATTTCGTTACCTGAATAAATGAGCATGCATCAAGACACTGGAAAACTATATGTCTGAGCAGCAATGATATAATAATACTAAACTAGTAACACCCACTTAATTAATGCCAATAAACAGTAAAGGAAAAAAAACTACAAAGAAGTGTACATGCCTTCATCTGCATTAATCCTGCCAATAACACTGGCCTTGACTCTCGGTGGACTTCCCAGAAGTTCTCAAAATGTTTCATCTTATTCAAGTTTAAAAACACAAATGTTCCTAGAAGAAGTAAAAAAATTCCAGACATGTTAACGAACAATAAGGGGAAGTATCTGTATCTCTGCCAAGCATGTGCAGGATTGCAGAAACAAAAGTATCAAATAACAAAACTAAACCGGGTTTTAGGGGATTGTGTTTTATTTCAACTATTTAATCTGTTGTTTCTAGTTTGCCACCAATCAGGAACTAGCTGTGGCGAAAATAATGGGAATCAGGCTTGTCTTCTGGTAAATGTTTTTAAAGAATGTAGTGATGCATGTGCTAATAAAAGATGCTGAACTTGAAAAGTGACCAATGTTTGTCTAATCACATTGAGTCATCCTAGGATGGAATGAGGGAGGAGTTCACATGTGTGTGTTTGTGAATATAGGCATGTGTGCGGTTCCCTTTGGTACACTGTGCATGGAATCGGAGCTTATAGGAGCTTGTAGTTTTCAGTGTTTCCTCATTTTTGATCATATTTCAATTCATCTGCAGACTTTTTCCAGTAAAATGAATGGTGCAGGTCTTATTTATGTATCGGTAAAATCCATTAATATTTTTAAAATATTAACAGACAGTTGTCATAAGAAAGTCCAAGAGCTTTCCTCTTCTTGGAATCATAAGAAACTCCTCAGCACTACGTGAAGCAGTGGAGTTGACTTATTAAAAGTATTAAATCAAGAATTAGATATGAGTTTTCTCTTCTTTCTCTTCCTTTACCTTTTCGTTCCTGTTCTGCGGTTCCTGGGCTTTGACAGCATACTTTGTTTTCATTATTATTTACATTATTTATTGTAACTGTTCATTATTTCCAACTCTGCTTTCCATTTAACCCAACCTGACAAGGCGCATTATCTATTTCTACAAAGCCTTTTCTTCCCTGCTAGTATCTTTCTGGCTAACGAGACTTTGTAACGACAAGGAAAGGTTTTGTTTGTTTTGGAGAGGATTATTTATGAAAATGTATTTTTAAGAATATTAAAAACTTTAGGATGCAAACTCTGATTTAATCAATTATCCACCCAGATTAGTTGGATTTATAAAGGAAGAAACATCTGACAACTCCTGCGTGTTTTGTGGAAAGCGAGAAATGTAGAGATTAAATGAGGCTCGTTAAATTTTTACATTCTAGACAAACAGCGCTATTATGTCTATTCCTATTTTCATATATTTATTTTTCTAATATATCTCAAATTCCCTTTTTATTCCTGACCCTTGTGCGTTTGTGACAATGAACAGTGAATTTCAGAGTGGGATTAAGAGTCTATGTCTGTGTTTTACAACAGATATATCTGGGTTTTCTTTCCGGTATAGGTATTATGTTAAATTCACGTTCAGATAGCTCAGACTAATTTTTTTGTTTAAATTAAGGCCCAGCGAGCTCTTCCTGGATGATCACCAATTGCTTTACAAAACATTATGAAGAAAAATGGAGTTAAGGCTGGTTGGGTGGAGCAAAAACTCTTCATAGATGCTGATATTTTTAAATTGGTGGCTCCATTGTCATAATCTGTTTTCTAGAGAATCAACTGATAAAAATCGGAGTGTATGCCGGTATTGACTGTATCGATGGACACATTTTAGGAAATACCTTTCTTCGTGTCTGGATTATCCTGACTTTTTATTAAACAAGGTGACCTTGGTGGCGCTGTCACTTGGTGTTCGCTCTCTCTGCGGTAGAGTATCACTTCCTGTTCCTGCTCAAACACAGTGGTGTTTTTGAGTAGCTTATCAATTTAATTAAAAACTTTTAGATACATTCTTTTTTCATAGTATAATCTTCACGTGCTTCATCCGAAGCACACTTTCTGTGTACTCACTACCTCAGTGGTTCTTAGCCTGGGTTCGATCGAACCCTAGGGCTTCAGTGAGTCAGTCTCAGGGGTTCAGCAGAGCCTCCGCCGCGGAGGTCGCGGAGGTCCAGACACACCCGAATTATCGTGTAAATTCGTGATGACACGCCCCCTTTTGGCCATCACTGGCTGCAGATGATCATGCTACACTGCTTGGCCAATCAGTGCTGCGGGGAATGTAGCGCGCGCAGTAGTCAACGTGTGACTGTAGTGGTAGTACTTCATGTGATTTTTTTTGTTAATACTTTAATCCATACTAACTATGTCGGGCAAAAGAAGAAAGTGGTTGGACGAATATGTACAATATGGATTCACATGTATCACGGAACATGATGGGAGTGAGCGTCCTATCTGCATGATTTGCAACGCCAAGTTGAGCAACTCTAGTCTCGCACCGGCAAAACTAAAGGAACACTTCTTGAAGCTGCATGGAGACGGGGAATACAAGAACACAACACTTGCTGAATTCAAGGTGAAGAGAGCCAGATTCGATGAAGGGCCCACTCTGCCTGCTCCTGGATTTGTACCCGTTAACAAACTTATCCTCACAGCATCGTACGAAGTTGCTTACCTGATCGCAAAGCAGGGCAAGCCACACACCATTGGTGAAACACTCGTGAAACCAGCTGCGTTAAAGATGGCGAATCTGATACTCGGAACAGCGGCCGAAGGTAAATTATCCCAAATTCCTCTTTCAAATGACACTGTCAGCGACAGAATAGAAGACATGAGACATCTTGGCTCAAGTAGTCACGGATCTGATTTCAAGCCCGGCAAAATTCAGCCTTCAACTCGATGAGAACACAGACATTGCTAATCTAAGCCAGCTTACTGTTTTTGTGCGCTATGTGAAAGATGACATGATGAAAGAAGATTTTTTATTTTGTACACCTCTTATAACAACAACTAAGGCAGCCGATGTGAAGAAGCTTGTGGATGACTTCTTCAGAGACAACAATGTTTCATGGGATATGGTTTCTGCAGTTTGTATGGACAGAGCTCCAGTCATGCTGGGAACAAACTCTGGTTTTGGTGCGCTAGTGGGCTCTGAATTCGAGGTACTTCTGTACCATTCTAATGTTCGGTGGTTATCACGGGGACAGGTGCTGAATCGTGTTTTTGCTATGCGTGTGGAATTAGCCCTGTTTTTGCAAGAACACCAACACTGTCATGCAGATTGCATGCAGATCATTTCCTGATAACATTTACATTTACAATAATTGATTACACAGCAGTGGAGAGTAGACTTTATCAAAGTAGATGTCTTTCTGAAAGCGCTGTAACTAAGTTTAAGAATATAATCCACCCATTGTTATCATCTTCAATGCCCTGTACCAACATAGAGCAGAGCAGCTACCTGAACGCTACTCCAACAGAGGTCGATGATCTTGTTAATAATTTTACCTCCTCACTGCGAACAACTCTGGATACTGTAGCTCCGGTGAAAACTAAGGCCTAAAATCAGAAGTACCTGACTCCATCGAATAATTCTCAAACACGTAGCCTAAAGCAGATAACTCGTAAGCTGGAGAGGAAATGGCGTGTCACAAATTTAGAAGATCATCATTTAGCCTGGAGAAATAGTTTGTTCCTTTATAAGAAAGCCCTCCACAAAGCCAGAACATCTTACTACTCATCACTGATTGAAGAAAATAAGAACCCCAGGTTTCTCTTCAGCACTGTAGCCAGGCTGACAAAAAGTCAGAGGACTGTTGAGCCAACCATCCCTTTAACGTTAACTAGTAATGACTTCATGAACTTCTTCACAAATAAAATTTTAATCATTAAAGAAAAAATTACCAATAATCATCCCACAGATGTAATATTATCTACAGCTACTTTTAGTACCATTGATATTCAGTTAGACGCTTTTTCTCCAATTGATCTTTCTGAGTTAACTTCAATAATTACTTCCTCCAAACCACCAACATGTCTTTTAGACCCCATTCCTACAAAACTGCTCAAAGAAGTCCTGCCATTAATTAATGCTTCAATCTTAAATATGATCAACTTATCTCTAATATTCGGCTATGTGCCACAGGCCTTCATGCTGGCAGTAGTTAAACCTTTAATTAAAAAGCCATCCCTAAACCCAGCTGTCTTAGCTAATTATAGACCAATCTCCAACCTTCCTTTCATATCAAAAATCCTTGAAAGAGTAGTTGTCAAACAGCTAACAGATGATCTGCAGAGGAATGGCTTATTTGAAGAGTTTCAGTCAGGTTTCAGAGCTCATCACAGCACAGAAACAGCTTTAGTGAAGGTTACAAATGATCTTCCTATGGCCTCTGACAGTGGACTCATCTCTGTGCTTGTCCTGCTAGACCTCAGTGCAGCGTTCGATACTGTTGACCATAATATTCTATTAGCGCGATTAGAGCACACTGTAGGTATTTTAGGTACTGCGCTGCAGTGGTTTGTATCATATCTATCTAATAGACTCCAATTTGTACATGTAAATGGAGACTCCTCTTCACACACTAAGGTCAATTATGGAGTTCCACAGGGTTCAGTGCTAGGACCAGTTCTGTTTACATTATACATGCTTCCCCTAGGCAGCATCATCAGAAGACATAGCATAAATTTTCACTGCTATGCAGATGACACGCAGCTCTATCTGTCCATGAAGCCAGATAACACACACCAATTAGCTAAACTGCAGGAATGTCTTAAAGACATAAAGACCTGGATGGCCGCTAACTTTCTGCTTCTTAATTCAAATAAAACTGAGGTTATTTTGCTCGGCTCTGAAAATCTTAGAAATATGGTATCTAAGCAGATTCTTACTCTGGATGGCATTACCTTGGCCTCCAGTAACACTGTGAGGAACCTTGGAGTCATTTTTGACCAGGACATGTCCTTCAACGCACATATTAAACAAATATGTAAGACTGCTTTCTTCCATTTGCGCAACATCTCTAAAGTTTGAAATATCCTGTCTCAGAGTGATGCTGAAAAACTATTTCATGCATTTATTACTTCCAGCTGGACTACTGTAATTCATTATTATCAGGATGTCCTAAAAACTCCCTGAAAAGCCTTCAGCTGATCCAAAATGCTGCAGCAAGAGTACTGACAGGGACTAGAAAGAGAGAGCATATTTCTCCTGTATTGGTTTCCCTTCATTGGCTCCCTGTTAAATCCAGAACTGAATTCAAAATCCTGCTCCTCACATACAAGGTCTTAAATAATCAGGCCCCATCTCATCTTAATGACCTTGTAGTACCATATCACCCTATTAGAGCACTTCGCTCTCACACTGCAGACTTACTTGTTGTTCCTAGAGTATTTAAAAGTAGAATGGGAGGGAGAGCCTTCAGTTTTCAGGCCCCTCTTCTGTGGAGCCAGCTTCCAGTTTGGATTCGGGAGACAGACACTATCTCTACTTTTAAGATTAGGCTTGAAACTTTCCTTTTTGGTAAAGCATATAGTTAGGGCTGGACCAGGTGACCCTGAATCCTCCCTCAGTTATGCTGCAATAGACGTAGGCTGCCGGGAGATTCCCATGATGCATTGAGTTTTTCCTTTCCAGTCACCTTTCTGGAAAGGTGGCGCTGCGGTTCATCCCGCAGCGCCAGTTCTGCTTACCAAAAGTGGCCCACTGGGCAGCTCGCATTACTATGTGTTAATAAACCTCTCTGCATTGAATCATATCTGTTATTAACCTCTGTCTCTCTTCCACAACATGTCTTCATCCTGTCTTCCTTCTCTCACCTCAACCGGTCGCAGCAGATGGCCGCCCCTCCCTGAGCCTGGTTCTGCCAGAGGTTTCTTCCTGTTAAAAGGGAGTTTTTCCTTCCCACTGTCGCCAAAGTGCTTGCTCATAGGGGGTCATATGATTGTTGGGTTTTTCTCTGTATCTCTTATTGTACGATCTACTGTACAATATAAAGCGCCTTGAGGCGACTGCTGTTGTGGTTAGGCGCTATATAAATAAAATTGAATTGAATTAAACTGTCACAAAACAGGACGCTGAGGTTTCACTTAGTCATTTTACACTACTGGCAATTGTAATTTTAGGGACTTCCATGGCAATGCTGAATACTACGTGCCTCTGATTGGATTTGAAAATAATGCCTCATTATCTTTATTGATAATACTTCATTAAAATAATTTGGGCATTCACCATTCATTCAGTAAATGTGATGTGAAAAGTTTCAAATGAGTTAACAGTGATTTCTAAATATTTACAGGGAAGCCTAAGACTGATAATGTTACGATATTTTTTCCCTTGTGAGTACATGAGACATGTGACGGCGTGAAATGTGATCCGAGCTGTTTCAAAAGCAAAGAGGATAAAAACACTGAAAGACATATGACACTAAGGCATTTCAAACTAATTACACAAGTTTGAAACCACAAATCTTCCAGGAAGATTACATGTTGAACAATAGCGGGTGAAAAAAATCCGGATTGCTGCCAAGCAGCCTACGTGCAGGGTTGGCAGATGAAGGTGATAACAAAAGCATTGTGACAAACTAAAGAACAGTGTAGGTCGAGTTACTTGAAAAAAGTAATTAGTTACTAATATTTGATTACTTCTACAAAAAGTAATCTGTTACTTTATTGATTACCTATTTTCAAAAGTAATGAATCTCTTTTCACTCCATTTGCCCAAAAAACTGAACATTGTTCTGTGGGATATTGTTTTGTTTCAGGTTTTTGTGGAGGGATGAGAAAAAAATGCTGCTGCTTCTTGACTGTTTGACTTGAATCTTGGAGCCGTTAAAATACAAGTGCATATGTAAAAGGTTGTTTTTCCACCAATAAAAAGATTTCATGTACATGTCGCCGGTGCTTATAAAGGGCTTTCCATATGGAGTTCTACCTTGGTAAGTCAAAGGTGCCAGTGAACATGCTCTTTGTCAGTTTCTTTTTAATATGTTTTTGAGGGTTCTTAAATTGTAGGCTCAAATGCGGGCCAAGGTTTAGCTGTTGGCATGGGTTAAAATCGAAAAATTGTTTCAGTACGCATCGAAACCTGTGTAGAACATTTGATTTGATGCATTGTTCCGAGGGCTGTATCGATGTCACGTGACTATTATCACACCCTATCATACTGCATTCCATTAAGTCACCAACTGCTTTATAGTGTCCCATGTGTTTTTGCCCCTGTTTCAGAATTAGAATTCTACTACAATTTCACGATGAATGAAAAGACTTTATACTTTATATCTAAATAATTATGGCATATCCAAAGGGAGTCGACTATTTATCTGCAATTACAAACTCTGTGTAAATCTTCTTGGTATCTTAGTATTACAATAGAGCTGACACTTGTGAGACTTTACCAGAGGTGTAAGCATCACGGCAGATGCTTTTGTGTCATGGTAACTGAGGACAGAACAGATAAATAGGAAAGATTTCTTTCTTGGCCTGCTCATTTATTGCATATAACCCTAAATATGCTGCAGTAGATCAAAAACTGAAGCAAAAAACATGATTAAACACATGGACGTTACCTGTACAAATACTGATCCTGCTGAAATAAAACAGAGCAAAGTTAGAGATTAGAGACATAGCTATGCCTTTTGTAATTTTGCACAATTTGGCAAGGAACCTTTCTTTTGTTTGGAAGAGCATAAATTAGGCTCTCTCATGTCAAAGGTCATAAACAACAGCAGAGAGCAACCCTGTACACAACGGTAAAATAGTGCTCAATTAGCAAGCGAATAATTACAATGTAATTATTGCTTTGTGTTACATCTTTTGGCGTAAATTTTTTACCTGCTCTTTAATCGTTCACTGTTTTAGCTGTTTGATGGCTGCTGAAATGGTTTTGTGAGCTAATATCTCAGACTCTGATGTTTCTGCGGATATGGATACACGCATTTCTGTATTAAGATCTGTATTAAAATATACATTGCGTTAAACTTGTTCTCCCTCTCGCTGGGACATTGGGGTTCAATAGGTTAATAAGTTATACTGAAAAGCATTCCAGGTCTGGGATCACGTTGAGGTTTAAAACAAAAGATACTACTATAAACCATCACAAAAAGTTAAAGACAAAAACACACGTAAAAACATTCCAGTTTATTGAGTCTAATGTTTCTCAGCTCAATTTATTTGGCCACTAGATGTCCTTGTCCTTGTTAAGGTCTTCCATCCATTACAAAAGGTCGGTTGTTTTTCCAAAACAATTGTCCCAAACAATCCATTTCGACCATCAGTAATTCTGGGACAGATGGCTTCATATTTGACTCTTTACTTGCAGAAGACTCCCGAGCCACTCCTGTGGGTGCCTCCTACACCATGACAGAAAGTTGACAAGCAAGCCATACTTGTTCAGTTTTTTTTTTTTCTAAATGTACTGTCATAAACTTTAACATTTATCACACTAACTGAGGCCTGTAGAATCTGAGAGATAGCTCTTGGGGGTTTTGCTGTTTTATCACCAATAATCCATATTATCTGTAATTACAATATCTTCTTAAAAATCAAAGAAATATTCGTTTATTTTTTTTAATAATATTTAATAATTTTATTTGACGTAAATGACACTTTAACTCTGTCATGAAAAGCAAGGAGGTCGTTCTTGGATAATTATTATTACTGCAGGCAAAAAGGAAAGCATCTTTTGTTCTTATCTTTTGTGCTTTCTCTGCCGAGTATTGTGAAACTTGATTCTGCATGTAAGACACTGAAGCCGTACTGCTTGTAGAGTAACTCATGAAAAGGATAGAATTACAACTGAAAACCCAGACAGCTCCACCACTGAGTCAGCGCTGTGTTTATTTAAAATCCACAAACAATTACTTTCTTGTTACTTCTTAATAATGCCTTAGTTATAACAGATGTGTTCAGAGATGTGTTGACATGGGCATACAGAAACATGCACTCCTTTCCACCAGGTTTCCGCCTACCTAGCCAAGCTACATTATTTATTGATTTGGCAACTGCAAGACGTAAAAATCCCTAAAAGAAGTAGAAATTAAAATTTTAAACGGTAGCTTTTACAGCTTCTTTTAGCTGTAAATACAAATCCATGTCCAAAACTCAGCGCTTTCAAAACGTTAGCACACAGGTTCTCCTGGTGACACCAATCTGTGCTTAAAAAACTTAGAACTGAGAACCACCAACTTAGTGTTTGCCCTATGAAAAGTGGTCTAATCTCATAAATTTGCAATGAATGAAAATGTGCTGTGTGGAGGCCACACAGTCTTGGGTCCTGAAAGGATTGCAACACCTCCAGGACAAATCTCAAACCCTCTTGTACTCGTCATCTTATCGAACATCCTTGTGTCATTAAATACATAAAAATTTAAGAGAAAAAAAAAGAACGCGAAGTGTTATTTAAGTTATCTGAAATGGTTCAAAGACTAGATTAATAATTCATACATGCAAACAGAGGAATTATTTTTTTCAGTGCTTTTTTTTTTCATTAACTGCAGCTGCAATATTGCACATTAACATATATAACAGCAATTATCCAGTGATTACCACAAGTCCCATTAAACAGCTGTGTCCTTGCAGCCATATTGGTATATTTCAATTTATGGCTGCTAAATTGTGCACACGTTTGAGTGCTGCTAATCACCTGACCTGTTTTTATCTA